>NC_089821.1:136271015-136572361 GCF_035046505.1 Tiliqua scincoides | reverse complement strand
TCAATCCATTTTTACCCTTTTATGTTTCAAACTCAATTATTTAACATTACAGGGTTTGTATTTTGGTTCATGCTATACTATCCTTTGCAAACAGAATTGTGTGATGAATGCATTTGGCCCAAAAAGAAAAGCCAGCATATATTCCAAATATCTCCCAATAAAAGCAGCAAGAAGAAAAGCCCCAAATGGCTTCACCAGGTGAATTTTAAAAATAGATTTCGCAATATAGCACTTTCCACTTCCTTGTACCGTTTTTAAAGAGAAGGGGTAACACACAATTCCTCAAGTAAGTTACGGCTCATCAGCGTTCCATGGAAAATTAGTGGCCCGTTGTAATTATATACATCGGAACAAGAAATAGTCAAGTGATTTATTAACTTTTTAGCAGAACATGCAAAGTGTGATCTGCAAGAAATTATGGCACTATTCCTGCCCGTCAAGGCAGGTGGTCAAACTGTCTCAAGCTATTAGGCAATGCAGCTGTGATCAAAACAGCAAGCTATGTGGAATTTGAGATTTTAGCCTTAACAGTGGAAGTTATTAAAATCTAACCCATTTTCCTTTTTCTTTACATTCCATATTTGCACTCCAGTTTATAGCAAGCAGTGATTTCCATGTAAGAAATAATTTTTTTCCATATAAACAATTTATATGATCAGAGCACATAAACACAGCAGCACAATCTGACCCCAAAATGTAGAAACTGCATGCCTGAGAATCAAGAATAATAATTTGTTTTGACTGCTGCTACCAGTGCAATCTCATGGTCCCCTATATCTAACTTAAAATGTAGTATGTTCAAAGAAAGAGCAGCAAGATCTCTGGCCTCAGAAGACTTTACGAGAAGAAAAGCAGCAAGACCTCCCAACTTCCTACCACCTTTCACCATTCTGCTAAACACACACAGAGCCTGCCAAGAAGACGTACCAGGAATGTTCGATTGAATGATGTGCTATAAATGCTGAAACAACCCAGGATATTTCAATACCTAAGGTTAGGAACACAAACAAACAATTACTGCTTTCCAGAAGAATACATTCAAACACTACAAGATTTGGCAACCTGTTATACTAACAAAACTGGAATGCTAGACCACAAGGCAACACAATGAGCCACAATCTCTTGACTATGTGAGAATATTTGAAGAATACTGATAACAGCATGCAGTGTGGCCTCAGACAACTGTTAGCAAAGTATTCCACTAATGAAAGATTGAACTGGGGTCACAGAACAAAGCAAGAGAAAACATTTTGAGGCATATACCCTATGGCAGTGGTCCTCAAGCTTTTAGCACTGCAATCCAGTTTACAAAATGACAATCTGGGACCCACCAGAAATGATGTCATAAACCTGGAAGTGATGTCATGGCCAGAAGTGACATAATCAAGCAGGAAGTGCTTTTCTGAGAATAAAGCAAGCATTGAAATTGCCCATGGCAAACACTGAAATTGCACCATTTCCCCTAGATTGGTAGGCTATAAATAATTAAGTAACTATAAATACTAAATAAAACTAAAATAAGGGGACATAGGGAAGCCAGCCCTGTTCCACCAAGTTAATTCTCTCTGTAGCCTGCCTACAATAACCGCAAACCCCCCCCCACCCATCCCCCACCCAAAAAAATCACTTTCAGCCCTACCAAGTGCCCAGTTCAACTTCTTATATTTAAACCAGTTCAGTGTGATTTGGGACAAAATCAGTTTTAAATTCAACATGTTTTTTGTTTGGGCTAGATTGAGATTCAAAGCTTCCCTTCCATTAAAACCACAGAGTGATGAGAAAAGGAAGTGAGGCTCCACTGGGGGCGAGAGAGAAGTCTGGAAAATACAGAAACCCTTTCCAATAAAAGCAGTGATTCCCAAACCACTAGAACCCACTTTTTTAAATGGCAAACTACTAGGATCCACCTAGCTTTGAAAGACTAAAAAAAAAAAAGTTCCTCCTTACCATCTGAAGCTGCTGTTTTTATCCTTTTTATGGTGGAGGGCTTCCTTCTGGAACATTTGTTGAGCACCACATTCATCAGATCAGGACTATTCTGATGACCCTGCATTCCCTGACCTTCAACATGAGTCAAGGCATGTTTGCTTACTCACAAGTAAACATGACCTTCAGTGGCATCGCTAGGGGGTTGCAGCGGGTGCGGGCCACACCGGGTGATGCGCAGGGAGATGAAGTGCCCTGGGCGGATGACGTGCTAAAATCGCAGTTTTAGGAGCTACCCTGTCATGCCATACACCGTTGGATGCGGAATTTCCAGTGGAATACAATGCAAAAAACAAAATTGAATTAGCTCCTTTCCTTCAAAAAGTTTAAAAGTTTGAGAACTCCTGCAATAAGGTGTTATTATTATAATAAGGTGTTGACACGGGGTGCGCGTGTGTGAGACTACAAGTTTTCAAAATCACACCTGGAGTATTGTGTCCAGTTCTGGTCGCCGCATCTCAAAAAAGACATAGTGGAAATGGAAAAGGTGCAAAAGAGAGCGACTAAGATGATTACGGGGCTGGGGCACCTTCCTTATGAGGAAAGGCTACGGCGTTTGGGCCTCTTCAGCCTAGAAAAGAGACGCTTGAGGGGGGACATGATTGAGACATACAAAATTATGCAGGGGATGGACAGAGTGGATAGGGAGATGCTCTTTACACTCTCACATAATACCAGAACCAGGGGACATCCACTAAAATTGAGTGTTGGGCGGGTTAGGACAGACAAAAGAAAATATTTCTTTACTCAGCGCGTGGTCGGTCTGTGGAACTCCTTGCCACAGGATGTGGTGCTGGCGTCTAGCCTAGACGCCTTTAAAAGGGGATTGGACGAGTTTCTGGAGGAAAAATCCATTATGGGGTACAAGCCATGATGTGTATGCGCAACCTCCTGATTTTAGGAATGGGTTAAGTCAGAATGCCAGATGTAGGGGAGAGCACCAGGATGAGGTCTCTTGTTATCTGGTGTGCTCCCTGGGGCATTTGGTGGGCCGCTGTGAGATACAGGAAGCTGGACTAGATGGGCCTATGGCCTGATCCAGTGGGGCTGTTCTTATGTTCTTATGTTCTTACTAAAATCAGAGTTTGGAGGAATAAGACCATCATGTTATATTTCAATCAATGCGTAATTTGATGCAGAATGCAATGAAACAAACCACACTGAACTATCTGTGTTCTATCAAAAGGTACAGCCAAAAAACCAGTGGAGGTGGGGCGATGGTACATCACCATGCCCACCACCTGGGGTGCTGTCCCACCCACTGCATGGGGTGACGCGCAGGCCTCCCACACCGGGTGACACGAATCCTAGTGACCCACTGACAACCTTATAGCTAAGTTTCGCTGTCCAAAGGGCTCAATACATTCGTCAACTTGGAGCTAGGGACTTCCATCTTGGGTGTTGGGGGGAGCTACGTTCATTGGATCGGGACCATTCCGGTGGTGTTGCATTTCTCTTGCCCTGCCCTTTGCAATGGATAGTCATCTACTCATGAGTAAACATGCAGTGTGACTCAGTTTCACTTCCTATCTGGCTCCATGCATTTAATATGCTGTGTTATCAGCTTGTCAGTTTCAGCTTCAGGATCCACTAACCATCAGGTCGCAACCCACCAAGTGGGTTGTAACCCACAGTTTGAGAAACCCTGCCCAATGGTATGCATAATTAGCAAGATAGCAGTTTTTGGCTCATCCACCCAAGAGGATTATACTGTTTGTAGATTCTACAAATAATAGTAGTGGAAACAATACAGTAGTGAGTCACCATGTGATGGAGTTGGGAATACATTTTTCCCAGGGTCTTGTAGGCTGCAATCCCAATTGCAGTTTCATTGAATAAAATGGAACCTTGATTAATAGATGTAGTGTAGGTATAGGATTGCACTGTTAATAAATCTGGGGCCTGCTGTATTTGTTTTACTTAAAGTAAACCCAAAGGAAATTTTATTTCTTTTTTGTGCAATTTCCTACTAGGGTGCCATGTCTCAGCATTTGCTCAGTTACAGATGGCTTAAATGGAAAGGCACCAGGGGACTTCAGATCACCAAGCTTATCTCAGCAAAAAGAACAATAGCCATACCTCTGGCGGTACAGTAGTTATGGAGACAACTCTACTGACCGACACTGGCCTCTGCCATAAATCATTCTCAGTTACAACTCAGCAAGAAAGGGTGGGCAACCAAATTATTTGGGACCTACCTTTTGTCAATCTACCTTTTGCTGCCAATTAAACAAGTACTTAATAAAGCTGCAACTTGATTTCATCTCATCTGAGCGCATATTGCTTTCACTGCATCATCCCACAGAGAACCATTCAGCTATGTAAACTGCATTGTGAAAAAATACACTATTTGAAAACATGATATATACATATTCTCAATAGTTAAAAATAAATAAAATTCACACCAAAGTGGTCCGGTAGCATACAGTGCTGGAAACAAGTCCCAGACCTCTTGTCATTTCACAATTAAAGTTCTCCCTGTGAATTCATGGCGTGGAGATGTAGCTCACTGATAAAGCTATATGCTTTCATTAACAAATTCCCAAGTTCAATCCCTGTATCTCCAAGTGACAAGATCAGGAGAGAGCCCTATCAAATCCTAGAGAGCTACTAGTAGTCAGTGTAGACAAAATTGATCTACAAGGGACCAGTGATCTGACTCAGTGGAAGAGGGCTTCCAATCTGTGAGTCCCAGAAGCTCCATTATGAATTCTTATAAATACACACACCAATGAACATCTCCTCCCTTCTCCCTGAGAAGGTGAAAGAATGATAATCACTTTGCATTCTTTCCCCAAGCTGTGCTCAGGGGATAGGGAGGGGTCGCTGCCTGAAGGTGGCTTTCTAAGCACCTGGAGAGAGACTGATTGATGGATTGTCTGCCTAATGCCTCTGTCTTTGCATTACAAAGGTCAACAAGGCTGTTTTTAAATTGCTGAGCAGAGCAATATTGTTTTTTAAATGGATTTGCTTTAACATGATTTTTATGTTCTGGGAACAGAACTCTTGTGAATACAGAGACTCAACCTGTACAAGGAAATTAGGCACGAAGATGCTTAATATACGTACTATTGTATGATTTGGAAGTACAGGGGACCCACGTTATCTTCGGGTTCAGCATTCATGGATTTGAACAGCTGCAGGTGCCAAACCGGGGCATGTGACTTCTGTGGTCTTTAGAATGAAGCCCAGAGGCCTCCAAAAGTGATTCCAGGTTTTCTCCACAAACTGGAGCTGTGCTCTGGTCAAGTCGAGAGGCTTGGGGCTGGCCAGAAAACCACTGATTCAAACATCCACCGTTCTCCTTATCGGCAGGTGTTTCTGGAATGGAACCCCTGCAGATAATGAGAGTTGACTACATAATGAGGGCTGATCATGAGACCTTGAGATGTGTAGTGGCCCCCAGGGTGCCCACTTTACCCCATGAAGGAAGCCCTATGTCAAAGGGGTTGGAAATGTTCATGAAGATGCCCTGGACACTCTTCCAGCCAGATGTAGCACAAAATGCTGGCAGCAGGGGACTTTATTGTGATCCATTATACAAACAGTAACTTGGGTAGATTATGCCTCCCTCTAGCCTCTTCATGGCTCTGGGCTTCGCCCTCCCAGTCAATCACTTCTCAATAGGTGGGACCAGATGGTTTGTCCTGCATGGATCACATGGAACTCCTTTGCATGATGTTCACCAAATAGATGAGGCCTCCCTCTCAGGGTTGGAAACCACCGCCTTCCAGCCTTCTAGCGTATAATCCAGAAGGTACTTCATCTACTTTCCACAAGGAACAAGACCGAGAGAGGATGATTGAGCCATTCAGGAAATGCCACAGGTTTTTAGGCAATACAGACCAAGAAAGGGGTTATAAACTTAGTCAGATGAAAGATGGGAAGATACAATGCCAAATGCCACAGCTCCATCCTTCTGGCCCTTAGCCAAATTGCCGGACTCCTATGCATTCGATGAGGCACAGCTGGGGGCTCCCCATCCCAGCCCTGCCCTGTAGCAGCTCCTGTCTGCTTCAGGAGGCTGCTGAACAGGACGGGGCTAAGCAAACCCACACCTGGACTGAGGATCCCTACCTAGAGCATGGTGATCATAGACCTTGAGCCAGTCGTGCACCCATCTCCTCACAAGATGTATTTATGCCAAAAGGAAGAAAAGCAAAATCTGTATTAAAAGGGAGGAAACAAATGAAAAGCATACAGTACCTTCCCCTGTATCCGAGGCGGTTCTGTTCTGGCCCCCATGAACAGAAACTGTGGACAGGGGGAACCCTATGTAAATAGCAGCCCCCACAACTATTAACTTCATTTTTGGTTAGGCTCACTGTAAGCAGGATCACGGTAAGCAGGCCTGCCCACTACAGGAAGACCTACTGAATATTAGCACAAAGGAGGACAGTTCCTGTTTCCTGTTAATATTCAGTTAGTCTCCCTATAGCGGGAAGGCTCATTGCCTGCACATCACATTCTTCAGTGAAGCAAAAATGTTCCTTTGTTAAAGCAAGAAATATCCATGTTTCCAATGAACCTAACCAGAAAAAAAGGTAGTGTAAGGGGTATGGGGGGTGGATCCATGGATAACAGGGGGGTGCCTGTGACTAGTTAACTAGAGTTGTTTGTAGTAGCAGCGTTAACTAGAGTAGTTAACTAGAACCTTAACTTGTGTCCAGAGGTGTAGCTACCAAGGGGCAGGGGGGTGGTCTGCCCTAGGTATCAGTCGTGGGGGGGGGGGGGTAACAAGTGACCAAAATCGCTAACATCATGGTGGTTAGGAATAATACCATCATACTATATACTGCTGGATGCCAAATTTGAAGTAGAATGCAATGAAAAAACCAAAGTGAAATATCTCTGTGCTATCAAAAGTTATGGCCAAAAAACCAGAAAACTAAAAATGCATGGAGACCTATGTAAAGTGAAACTGAGTCATATTGTGTGTTTACGTGTGAGTAAGCAAACTTGCCTTTGTCCACCGGAAAGGGCAGGCTGAAAGGAATCCAATGACACCAGAATGGTCCCGATTCAATGAATACAGCCTCCAAAAAACACCTGATAAGGAAGTCCCTCCCTCCAAGCAGATGAATGTATTGAGCACTATGAAAGCGAAACTAAGCGTTTACTTGTGAGTAACCAAACATGCCTTGGCTCTCAGTCAGGTAAGGCAAAGGGGAATGTGAGGTCACCAGAATGATCCCGATCTAATGGAACTGAAGCTGAACAAATGCTCCAAAAGGCAGCCCCCCCTCTTAAAAAGAATAAGACAGAGTTTTCAGCTGGTAAGGTGAATATTATCTATTTTAGACTTGTAAAGCTAGGTGGGTCCTGACAGAGATATGCTTGAAATATAAGAACTTAAATCAAACTGGGGACTAAGTAGGGCTAAAAATCTGATTTTTTTTTTTTTTTGGCGGGGGGTATTATTGCAGGCAGGCTACAGAGAAAATTCACTTGGTGAATCAGGGCCGGTTTCCCCTTATTTGTTTTTCTTTAATTTAATTATTTATAATAATTTATTTTAATTTGCTTGATGTTACTTGAAAAATGACATCACTTGAAAAATTAATCAATTACTGCAGATACTCACCCATAAGTCGACCTCACAGATAAATTGAGGGCAGGTTTTGAGCAAAAAATCATGGAATTTTCTATGACCCTCAGATAAGTTGGGGGTTAAACTTAAGAGGGGTGTCTGACTATAGTTTTGACTGATTTTACCCGAGGCCAGATCCTGAAAAATAACGTACAACTAATTGTTACCTAAAAACTGTACAGTCTCTAATTTATTAAAAACAGTAAAAAAAAAAAATCATAAGATACATTCTTATTCTTTTTAAATTCTGATCTTCACCAGCTTCTTGTAAACGCTAACTGTAAACACTTAACAGAGTTAAGTGCACTGTAAACAACATACCAGTAAAACAGTGGTTTCCAACCTGGTATTCATGTACTCCCAGGGATACTCAACAGGACCTTTAGGGGTACTTGAAAAAGAATATAATAATGGCAGGAAAAGGCAGGCCATGCTCCAGAATGCCTTGCAAGGGCCAGCAAGGCAGGAAGGAAGGTAGCTAGTTGGCTGTGAAAGCCCCACCAATAGCTAGTTTTTGGTCATCAATTCATCTATGAACTAGTGATTGAAAACCAGCACAGTAAAAAAATTGAAACATAATATGGAAAGTGATCAATCAGCCAGAATTTCTCAGCACTCTTCTGATGCAAAACAAGTGCAAAGGCAGAGTCTTCTGTTCTTCAAATAGATAAAAAGAGAAAACACTGTGATAAATACATGAAGTTTGGGCTTTCATAGAGAGGAGATGAGAGCTTGTATTATTAATTACAAACATTTTGCTACTATGAAGGGTGCAATTTATTGAAATGGGCTGCCAAAGGATATGCAAGTGTAAAAGGTTGGGAACCACTGCAGGAGATCCATGAATCAAATCCACCTTTAAGGTGTCTGGTGTGATAAGCCAGAAGCTCTACGTATAACCCATAACACATAACTGGGAGTGTGCAATTCAATTCACAGCAGAGAGATGCAGCTGCATATATTTGCAACCCTTTTTACTCAGAAGTAGACCCACTGCTTTCCATGGGTGTTATTCTTAAGCAATGGTGCATTGAACTGTAGCCTGGGACTTTGCTTCAAATGGAAAGGAGGATCCCATCCTGGTGTTGAGAAAAAAAAAACAGATCTCTGCTAAATGCAAGCCTTTGCAAAACAGAACCAAGCCGCAACAGCATTTGCAAAATGGAACAGAGGAAAATAAAAGGTTAACTTTGGCTGGAATTTCCCAGCTAGAATTTCCCAGCTCCCAGTTACTATAGAAACTAATCTCTGCATTGCTTCCAGGACCCTGCTTCAGCAAGAAACAAAAGGTTTCAGAGTTGAAAAACTCTGATTGACCCGGAGATAAGACAAAGTGATAATGCAGGCCTACAAAATTGAGGGTCAGAAAAGTTTTTCCCAAACTTTATGGTGGTTTGATATGAATTTGGAGATATAGTACAGCCTCATTAGTGAATGGTTCAAGCAGTTTCCTCACAAGGAAGCCATGGTGTAGGCTTTCTCATGAGGAAGCTGCTTGAACCATTCACTAATGAGGCTATGCCATGTCTCCAAAACAAGCTGTGATAGGGCAAAACGGATGCCATTTTTGGAATCGGCACCCCAAATATACCCAGGAATTGGTGTAACGTTTAAGGAAGCAAAATGTGTGTTGGCCTGTGTAATTGGAGCTTGATTACCTGGCAAAACTTTTACGTACTGTAGGTGAGTATCTATGGTATGTTGTATGGGGTGACAAAAATTTATGGACCCAGGGTGTCAAATGACCTAGCTATGCCATTGCTCATGTCCATCTTCACTTATTAAATCTTACAAAACAGAGCTGGAAATATGGTTCTCTGAACTTGTAGTAACTTAACCAAGGGAGCATGAGAATTCAGTGACTAATCCAACAATGTCCTATTCAGGTTTGTTTCCCTGATGAAGTTCAGAAAAAGTTGCAGAATGAAATGTTGAACTTTTTTTTTAAACAACATGGATTTTAATCTTTTGACATAACCATAGTCTGCCCAACCGGATATGCTAAATTGTTGGATTTTTGCTGGCCATGAAAACCTACAAAAATACAATTCAGTGACTCTTAAATAAGCATTGGTTCAACCAGTTCTCACGATGCTATCACTCGGCCTCTTCAACCTGAATTGGTGCCCTGTCTCTTACCATTTTTGGGCACATTGCTTGAGTGCATGCCTCGTGCTTTCTTGGAACAAATACATCTCTTGGACCAACTCAAATCTGCTTTTGGGACTGAAAACAAAGATGAACAGGGGAAACACAAGTTTGAGAATTATTCTGGACCATTCACTGGCTTTCAGTATCGTTGACCATAAGCCACATGACCTCCAGCCTATGGGGTGTCACAGGATTCCATCTTATCCCACAATTTTGTTGAAAATCTATTTTTTTTAAAAAACCTCCTGGCAAGGTCACTTTAGGTATTTGAGCTTTGGTGTAATCAGTATGCCACTGATACCCAGCACTCTCGTTTCTGTGACCTCTCAAAAATGAACTGAACTAGAGGAAGCAGCAGAAATTCTAAATCAGTGCCTGGAGTCAGTTTTGAAATGGGTGAGGGGGAACAAAAGCAAGTCGAGAAAATGACTTGCGATGAATGGAATGGAAACTATTTTCGATGGGATTACACTCCTGTTTAATAAGTTTGAAGCATAAAAATCCTCCTGGTCCATCCCTCATTGTGGTGGCTGCAGTGGCAAGCATTCCCTTGTGGAAGCAGTGGTCATAAGTGGTTTTTTTTTTTCTTTTTGACACAAATTTAACTAAGTGAACAAGTATATCACTATTTTGAAAGTAACCCACCTTGAGTGTAATTTGATAGAGAAATTCAGGGTATAAAGCAGTAAACTAATCAAAACTTAACTGTATGCTGTATTATTTATACCTAGAAATATCATAACTGTTTGCCAAAATCCAGGAACCTATCCAGATTAGCATTCAAATGTGAAGGGGGGGCACGAAGAAGAGGAGGAGGTTGCAGGAGACTTGTCACCCAACAGGCATACGTTTTCCCACAATATTCCTTATTTATACTTGGACAAACAACTTGCAATATCCCCCGCCCTACATTCTTCCTTATCCTTCTTACTCCATTGCCTTCCTCTCCAACTCTCACTTTTGTGCACTTTCATCTACAGCAACCATTTTCAACCACTGTGCCATGGCGAGTGGTTCACAGGTGTGCCACATGAATTTGGGGGAAGGTCATTTATTAGTAGGGCCAATGGGGGAGTGAGTCCCCCAATGGCAGCATGGTGTGCCTTGTCAACTGTCAAAAATCTGATGCCTTTAGTGCCTGAGATGGAAAAGGTTGAAAATCACTGATCTACAGTGAGACATGCTACTAATTAATTTTCTCACTGGTGGAGGAGACAAAGGAAATTAATATAATTTTTTAACAAAAAAACTATACATTCTATAAAAAAAAACTTTAGAGCTGTTTTTCATAACATCTCAGTATGGCTTACAGGGGTGGGCAAACGTTTTGGCAGGAGGGCCACCTCATCTCTGTGACACTGTGTATGGGACTGGGAGGAAAAGAATTAATTTACATTTCAAATTTGAATACATTTACAGAAATGAATACATTTCTGACCGAACTTATATGAACAGATTAATTTTATTGAGCTCATTTATAACACACATGAGAACTACAGGTCTCATTATTTGCGAAGGTTCCATTCCCAGAACTTATATGGATGGAAAAATCACATTAAAGCAAATCCATTTTAAAAACAATGTCCCTTTTCGAGGTGATTTAAAAACAGCCTTGCTGACCTTTGTAATGTAAGACAGAGTCATTAAGAAGACAATCTATCAATCAGCCTCCAGGCATTTAGAAAGGCTTCACTCCCAGCCAGCGATCCCTCCCTTCACCAATATAAAGCTATCTTTCTTTCACGTGCTCAGGGGGAAAGGAGGGGTCACTGCCTTGGACTGAAGTTGAAGGTGCCTGGAGAGAGAATGATTGATGGATTGTCAGCCTGATGCCCTCTCGCATTAACAAGGTTATTGTTAAACAACTTTTTTCCTCTAATTCAGAGATGCCCAATCTTTTTGGCAGAAGGGCTACATCATCTCTCTGACACTGTCTCAGGGGCCAGGAAAAAAAATTAATTTAATTTCAAATTTGAATAAATTTACATAAATGAATGTATATTAGAGATGGAACATATGAATGAATGAAGATCTTGCAATAGCTTAAGGCCTATAAAAGGCCTTGCACAAAGCAAGGCCAGCCTTTCCTTTGCTGCTGCTGCTGCATCACAGATGTGAAACAGCAAGCAGTGGAGGGAGCCTTCATCCCACAGCTCACTCAAGAGGTCGAATAGTTGGCCAACATGAGAGTAGTTGCATCAGGCTAGCGCGATCTCCAGCAAGTCTCCGGAGGGTCAGAGGCTCATTGAAGACTGGGGGCTCTCTGAGGGCTGGATTGAGAGTCCTCAAGGGCCACAAGTGGCCCCAGGGCAAGAGTTTGGGCACCCCTGCTTTAATTTAAAGGGCCCTTCTCATCGCGTTGAGATAGAATAATCTGTAGATTTTTCCATGGGTGAAAAAGTCAATGGATAATTAGGTTATACCTGTAATCACTTGCGTAACTGTCTCTCTAAAACAGTAAGAAAAGCAGTTTTATAAACTGTGATTTTAAAAGGATGCATTTTTCCCCTTTTCCAGGGATCAGCACATTCCTTCTCATTTGCAGTGGCCATTTGTGTTGAGTCAAATCCGTGTATTAAAAAAATCTATGTATAACAAGGTTGGACCTGTATAATACAGGCATGTAGAACCATATGAGAACTATGAACTGTTTGCCACACACCTCTTGCACAGTGAAAACATACAGATTGAGCCAGACATACATGAAAACATAAGCTGTTCAGAGGCAGTGGAGGAAGGGATTAAAATAATGCCCAGGGAAAAGTAAAAAACATATGGAGGCTATAAAAGGTCTTGCTCTAACTTGGCCTGCAGGTCGTGTCTGGTGGTTGCGACTGGTAGTTGTGGGCCAGTGCAGATTCCAACAGTCTCCAATGGGCCAGAGGCTCATTGTAGACTGGGGGGCTCCCTGCGGGCTGGACTGAGGGCTGCAAATGGCCCCCGGGCCAAGGTTTACCCACCCATGGTTAAAGAGGTCTGATTTCAATACACTGATTCCCCAACATATATACTAGATCTGTTCTGGAGATTGAGCCATAAGTCAGAATGTATATAGCACAAAACAGCCACCTCTTGCCAGCCCAGCACTGTAGCACCTGCACAAAAGCATCATAAAGGATGCACTGCTTCTGCACAAAAGCACTGATACAGCTGTCTGTAAGTTGGACATCCGTAACTCAAGAAGCCAGTGTATAGTGAAGGTTGAACTTCATAACCATTTGTGTGAACACAGCTGATTTTGTTGGGTAATACTGCGTATTCTAAAACTGCAACCTGTATTTACCTCAGATGTTCCCTTCCTCCGCTTATTGAATCTGTTTTGGGGGCCAACTGGCAAACATTGTTTTGTGGTTTGGGGTGGAGAGAGAAAATCCACATGTTCTGTTTTAATTTGATACTCCATTTATCTCTCTACCAAGACAGTAAGTGCCCTAAAAAAACTAAAGGTTAGCTTTGACTTCAAAAATAGACATAGAATTAAACATAAAAGTATGATTTATGGTAAAAAAAATTACCATGAATATCTGAATGCAGGTAATATGCCCACATAAAAGTGAAGATTCAGAAGTTTGTCAATCAAGCCCAACTCTCCTCTTCAATCAGCTGTGCCGATCCAAACTCACCTAATTTCATGTTACTGGATGATGATATAAATGGTATTTTTAGTTATCTCCAAGTACACAAAACAATTAGCAGTTTGTCCAGTGCCTGCCACTGCAGCAGATGTAGTTTCACATGCTACTGCTGCCTCATTATACCATTCCAATTGCCTGTTGCATATCACTCCTGCTCATAAGGTTAAGTGCAACCCTTTGACAAGTAACTGACTTCTAGTTTCACTGCTGCTGATCTATTTTAATATCTAAAAGTTATATGATCCTTGTAAGATAAAGCATTAAAAAGTAGTCACATTTTCTGATTCGGAAGAGAAAAAATAGCTTACCTCTCTCTCTCTGCACATTCATATGAAAAAGATTTCCAAGTATATCTTGGACACCAAAATCCTAACAGCAAAATAATTATAACCCATATCTATACACAGAGGTTTTATCATGTAATTATGATGCTGATAATTTGGAACTGTCCCAAAACATCTTCAGCATTTTTAAAGAGCGGTTTAAAAAAAAAAATCAAACATGTGTGCTTTTTTTCTGTTTATGTCTTCGGAAAGAACATTCCGTATAATCAAAAACATGACCAAATTTTTCACAGTAGATCACTATAAAACCCTGTAATTGACTTCTGGGGTTGGTTTACTCTATGTCTATTTTTGTCTACATAGAAAACAGAAATGATGTGGTGAAAAGACCAAAATGTAGGTCCCATTGCAGGATAAGGCTCCATCCTGATTAGTAAAGTAGTATCATGTTTTCTCTGGGAAAAGTGCCCATTTTGTAGAAGGGAATTCAGTCCACATGAAACTCCTCTTTATAAAAACCAAGTTCATGTAAAAAGAATTATTATTATATATGAAACCACGTCCATGGATTCATTTGGCTGGAGGAGAATGGATCTGCTGAGCCCTTCCACTGAATGGAACGTAATTCCATCCATGAGTTTTATTAGAAATTGAAGATATGAATTTCCAATGATTCAAAATTTTTCAAGGTACAGTCCAGAAATAAGCTGCTGTTCTTTATTATTTAGTTTAACCCGAAATGACCCAATATTTAACAAGTAACATTTCCTGTACAATTTCAGATTACATTATTTTTCTACAACAAAAAAAAGTATATGGAATGTTTCTCAAACTGTGGGTTGGGACCCACTAGGTGGGTTGCGAGCCAATTTCTGGTGGATCCCCATTCATTTCAATAGTTTATGTTTAATGTATTAGACTTGATGCATTTGGGGACATGTTACAGATCTATACTTTTAACAGGCTACTATGTATATGTTTTTAACAATGATAGTCAATTGGACTTACTCCTGGGTAAATGTGGATAGGATTGCAGCCTACGATTGTTAAAAATTTTCCTGCTTGATGATGTCACTTCTGGCCATGATATTACTTCCAGTGGATCCGGACCCATAGTCATTCTAAAAAGTGGGTCCCAGTGGCAAAATGTTTGAGAACTATTCCCTATAGGAATGTATACTGTTTCAAATGTATACAAAATTTGTATACGTTTTGTTTCCAATTTATAGCAAACGCTGTGCATATTTGTGCCATTTATAAAATAAGACTTTAAAAAAAATTTGATCCCTGTATTGCGAAGTGTGATGTCTGATCATATACCATAGACCAGTGGTTCTCAAACTTTTTAGAGGCTCTAGGGCAGTAGTTTTCAACCTTTTTCATCTCACAGCACACTGGCAAGGCACTAAAATAGTCAAGGCACACCATCCGTTTTTTTGACAATTAACAAGACACATTATGCTGCCAAAGGGGGGCTCACATCACTAATAAATGACCCTCTTCCAAATTCCCGTGGCACACCTGGGGACCATTCACAGCACACCAACATGCCCCAGCACAGTGGTTGAAAATGGCTGCTCAAGAGGTTGTGGCCTGATTTATGAATGCCAAGGGGTGTTGCTATAATGGTGATTGGGCAGTAGTGCTCCCTACCAGTAGTAGCTTGTTAAACCCTTGATGCACATAGCCCAGCGGTTCTCAAACACTGAAACCCCAGCCATGCCTCTGCATCCTTAAGAGGTGGCACGATGGTTAAGGCAACAATGTGATTGCCATGATTGTGCCACTGACAGGGATAAAAGGGGTCCTGGAAATTTGCCCCATGTGCAAGGTTTCTGTATCTATGTGGAGTCTCTGTAATGGATCTCCCACAAACAGTGGCACAGTGGCAAACCTGTACTTCATACAATGTATAGTTAATTTATGGAATCTGTTGGAACAAGATGTGGTGATGGACACTAGTTTAAGTGGCTTTAAGAAAACATTAGACAAATTCATGGAGGTTACTAGTCAGGACAACAGTGCACTGTATCCAGGTTCAGTGGCATGCTGCCTGTGAATAGTAAGAAGAAGGGACTATGCCTTCCTCTTGTACAAGTTAGATTCCCAGAGGCAACTGGGAAGAAACTGGAAAACAGGATGCTAGATAAGAAAAACCCTGCTGGATCAGACCAAAGGTTTATTTTATGTTCCCCACCATGCCTACAAGAAAACACAAAGAAATAAGATTCTTCTACAAAGTATTAAGCAGACCTGATCAACCAAAACTTACAAACCAAAACTTACAAATAGGTATACATATTAAAAATAGATTGGACAGGGACAGAGTAGTGCAACAAATGCAAGATTAAGGTTGCAATCTGAAACACATATGGGAATCTATCCCATTGAACTCAGTGGGAGTTTTTCTATATACTCATGCCTATGACTGTGCTATATTTTGTCAATATAATATTGACCCTATGGCACTAGACCAGGGCTCCCCAACTCCCAGGCCATAGACCGGTACTGGTCCATGGCTTGTTAGGAACTGGGCCGCACAGCAGGAGGTGAGCGGTGGGTAAGCGAGCAAAGCTGTCAGGGTCTGGACCCCAACTTACCCCTGAGACTGGCCTCAGCACAGGAGACGCAGCAGGGGGCAGTGAGGGAGCCCAGGAGGTGGCTGTAGGGGAGCAACCATCTGACCTCCCCATACCTTGCCCGGCCCCACTGGGTCAGTGGATGCCCTGCGCCAGGAACAGGTGGGCGCCGAGCGGCTGAGCCCTTGGTGGGCACCGCCAAGAAGAACAACAATGGAAACCAGGCTGGGGGTGGCTGGTTGAAGTGTGCCTACCCAAGCATCCGCCCCAATCCGGCAGGAAAGTGCTGGGGAACCCTGGGGCTTTCTGGGTCGTCTCCGCCTGATGACGTCAGAGGCGGGTGACCCAGCAGGTCGGCACTGGGCATGGACATGCAGCTTCTGGCTGCTCCCAGCAGGAGACTGGCTTGGGAACTTGCCATCTGAGGGTGACACCAGGTGGGAAGTCTCTTCGATGCCATGGACAGTGGAAGGCACACCCCAGCAAGGCAGGCAAGGAGGGAGTGGGCTGGCTGGGAAGAGACAGGCTGTGAGGGAGGAGGGAGACGCTGCTAGCCACCAAGGAAAGACAGGGGAAGGGAGCTGGGTCCCCTTTATGACCCCACCATAGAGGAAGAGATGGGGCTGGGAAGGCTGACCAGTCCCATAAAGCTCAGGGGGCCAGTGATGAGCATGCAGTATGGTGAGGCAGGAGGCTGTGAAGCTACCTGCCTGGGACCCATCTCAGGGCTGTAATGCCTGGAGGGATGAAAGCAGGGGAATGTAACCCCCTACCACCATAGCCTAGTCTGAGGCCATCTGGCAGCTTCAACCCACCAAGGTTCCCCTGGAGAGGACTCTGGAAACCCTCTTCTTCCCAGCTGTTAGCAAGGGCAAGTGCTTGACAATTCCCCATCCCCCCTGGTCTGTGGAAAAAGTATCTTCCATGAAACCGGTCTTTGGTGCCTAAAAGGTTAGGGACCGCTGAGCTAAACACTTAGGTTGCTATCCTATAAACACTGGGAGTAAAGTTGGCCCACCTTATCCATGGGGTTGGCACCTGTCAATTTGACTCAACACAGGTGCTGACCCCATATGTGAAGGGCCTCAAGGACCTTCCAAATGCCACCAAAAGTGCCTTCCAGTTACGTACGACAGATTCTTCAGGTCACCCTGCAGATTCCATTATCTATGGATATCAGTATCTGTGGAGAGTCTGGGAACTGATCCCCATGGATACTTCGGGCTAACTGTTCTATTGATTTTAAAGAACCTTACTGCAACTTATTTTAAAGAACCTGTAAGCAAATCCATGGTTCCTGGTCCCTTAAAACCTCAAAAGACAACTCGAGCTGTGCTCTAGTAGCCTCCAGAGAGCTTTCTGAAGCCTCTGTGGGCTTCAGAGGCAAAAAAAAGAAAGAAAAGTGGCTTCTGGCCCTAAGAATGCCTTTTAAAGGCATAAAAACATCACTCCTGGTTTTCCTTCAAAAACTGTAAGTCACTTTTCTACTTCTGGGAGGCATTTTGAAACCCGCAGTAACCACGGGCAGATGCTCATGGCCTCTGCAGGCTTCAGAAACCCTCCAGAGGCAACTGGTCTCCAGTCACCTTCAGAGGGCTCAGGTTGAACAAAGTCTGGTTCAACACAGGTTTAGCCAGATCCGCGGATGGAAAATCTAAGGATAAGTAGGCTCAATCTGAAATGCCTTTCTCCATTTTAAATCCACTGGATTTTTATTCCAAACAACTAAGTTGTCCTAAAACACAGGAAAAACTTGTCCGACTTAACAAAGGTTAAAATATTTGCTTATATAAAACTATTAGGAGTAGTACATTGGAATCTGCATGTGCTAGAAGTACGTATTCTTCAAGAGACTACTGTACTAAATGGGTATAGTGAAATTCCAAGCTACATAAAATAATTTTGAATTTACTACAAAGTACAAACTAATGTGAAAAGCACACGTTAATTACATGCTGCAGGGGCAGAGAGAGAAGGAAAGAGCTTTCCTGCAAAAGTACTAGTGGGAGACCCTGTCCTTTCAGGAAAAACTACAGGGCAGATGACATCAACCTACTGTATTTTGGCAAATGAGCTCAGAGTGCCAGCTGCTTAATTAGCTTCCAGAAGCCACTAGCAATAGCTTTCAGAGTCACAGCTGTTACTTTTTTTTTTTACAACAAACTGTTGATCTCAGTTGAAACTCCTTTGTTTTCAGAAAGATTTCCAAATACTTTTCAAAGCAGCACCTTCTCTAGGGCAATAAACTGCAACAAACATACAGTATTAAAGGAGATGTGTGAGTGTAAGACTCTAAGCCAAAGGCACTTAGAGTTCAATTGAAGAAAATGGGACTTACCATCATTCTGAGTTGGCATGCACAGGATTGCACAGAGAGAGAGAGAGAGAGAGAGAGAGAGAGAGAGAGAGAGAGAGACTTCCAATAATCTGGCACCTTTGGGACCTAGATGCTGCCAGATAATCAGTTGTACTGGCCATCAGGAGATATCAGAAGGGTCAGGGCAGGAGCAAGAGAGAAGAACCTGGGCTGGGCTGGGCTGGGCTGAAGAACCACCAAAGTCACTCTGAAGGTCATAGCGGCTTGGAGTGATAGCCAAGTCCCACCCATGTGGATATAAGCTCAGCATAGTTTGACGTGAAGCTGGCACTGTAGTTGGAGCACACATATCAAGAATTTCCAGTGAGACCAGCTCCATAGCCCTGGTCACCAGCAAGGGTCCACTGCCCGCAGCCGTCACCAGCACCCACCAGGGTGCGTACCTGGAAATAAGCCAGCTGGACTGCCACACACCCCTGGCACGTTTACTGAAGTTCACTCACTTTGATAACAGACTATCAGGAGTTATCAACACCTAGAGGATCTACTGGAGTTTTGCTGTACCTTGTATGGTTTTTGCACTAGTAAAATGTGTGGCAAAATATGCAATTATTCAAGGAGTTTATATGGGTTCAAATTTTTTCTTTAGCAATTATTTATTTCTGAACTCCATCAATTAGGACTCCTTGTGAAAGCTAATGAATTTAACCTTTAGACAAGCACTAAAAGTATGAGATTAGAGAACAGAAAATCAATTATGAAGCAACTGTTATAGGTAACAATCAAGTGATTCAGACATATTCATTCAATCAGTAGAATCAAGCCACCAAGTTATTTTTTTTCCTGGATTTTAGGCTATAGGGTGGCAACATTTTACACAAAAAAACAATTCCTGCATATAGAAAAGCATATCTAAGGAAATATTTATTTCACATATATATATGAATATATGAAATAATATATGAATATATATATGAAATAGTTATTTCATATATATATATATATATTCTGCTGATCAGTAAACCATGCGAAGATAGCACATTGAGGAATCAAAGTACTTCTTTAAACCAAACCCATAAATGAATGAAAATGATTCTCTCCAAGAAACAGAATACTCACATTTCAAGTATAAAGAGTATTTTAAAACAGGGTTTAAAAAAGGCACATTCTGATCATATATACAAGTAAGCAGAATATCAGTTTCCATCAGTGCCAGAAAGAGATGACTTGTAAACAGAAGCCAAATGCATTCGTTTGCAAACAGAACAAAAAGAGTCCAACTGAACAGTAAACTACCAGCTCCTTCTCTCCCTGCCCACAGCCCAAGACTCTCAAAGATTTCTTTGCAATTTGTCTGAAGGAGAGCCAAATTAAGGTATTCTTCATAGCTCTTTCATCAATATATGTTTAACTTGTAGCCATGCCACAGTGTTCCCCCCTCTCAGTGTTTCATTTTTCTAACGTCTAGTATTATTTTTCATGAAATTGAGCTGTAAACAATGTGCTGCAGGGCTACAGAAAACCCACCCTAAACAAAATTGAGCACCACAAATCAACAAAGTCATATTTAGTTTTTCATAATAAGTGAAAAAAAAAACATAACATGTAAATCAGCAAAGAAACAAATGGTCCAAAATTTCAGACAAAATGCAATTTACCAGATGTGATGTGACTATGTTCTATTACAGTACTAACACCACAGTATATAGTCAGTATAAGATATCATGGCTCTTCTCATTAAAGTTCCTTTTTTATTCCTTCTCTAAAATTTCTTACAGTTATAGACCCATATGGATACAGCAGGGCTAGCTCGCTTAATTTTCATGTCTATATTGCTACTCTAGGGCAGTGATTTTCAACCTTCTTCATCTCGTGGCACACTGACAAGGCATTAAAATTGTCAAGGCACATCATCAGGTTTTTGAATTAAAATTGTCAAGGCACATCATCAGGTTTTTGACAAGGCACACCATGCTGCCAGTGGGGGGCTCACATCCCCATTGGCCGTACTAATAAATGATCTTCCCCCAAATTCCTGTGGCACACCTGTGGACCGCTTACGGCACCCTACTGTGCCATGGCACAGTGGTTGAAAATGGCTGCTCTAAGGCCACAGCGAAAAGTCATATAGTTGATGCATGTGAAATCCCTGTGCAGTTGTACTGTCCCTCAGAGTCCAATCCTAAGATAACAAGACAGCAAAGTCCTTTGAGAGCAAAAATTGCATTAAAGAAACTGAATAAATCCAAAATACTTTACATTTTCAAATATATTTGTCCCCATTCCATTTATAGAGGCCACGAATAATTATACTAGGTTCTGCATACTAACTGATAAACCTCATGACAAAAGTACTACTTTTTTAAAAGTTGTCACACCTTCTAAAGCCAAAGTTTTAGAGACTAGCACCTTTGTTTTGGAATATGTTGAGAATTGGGAGCTAACCATGCTACTATGAAGTCTGCTACTGAGAACAAATATTTAGAAAGCCCTAACTCTCTACTATTTCAGTGGAAATCAGCTATTAACATAAATCAGTTGGGGTAGAAGTTAAAATGTTTTCATTTTGAGTTGCCACCCACCCCTCCAATTTTTCCTCCCTTTTTGCTGCCATTTTCCCCCTTAGCTGCAGGTTCTTTGGGAAAAATTTTCTCCCAATCAAACCAGGGACCACAAAGTCATGATATTATCAGTGAGTAAGTCATAATATTGCAATTACACCTAGCCAGTCAAATGATGGCATCATGGATGATAAAGATGCACCTTGGAGGCAATAACTGAAATATTGGTCCAAGGACACTATTCCAACACTGCCAAAAATGGTCACAAAAATTAGCGAGTACCGTATTTTTCGCTCTACAAGACGCACCTGACCATAAGACGCACCTAGTTTTTAGAGGAGGAAAACAGGAAAAAAAATATTCTGAACCAAATAGTGTAATAAAATATGTCTCTCCGCTGCTCTGTTTCCATGCTCCTTAGCATATTTTACTACCTCTAGTTTAAAAGGAATTTTATATGCTAGCCTTTTCTGCTCTATCATCCTTGCACTGGTAGAATGAGGTACTGTAGTATTTTTCTGCAAGTGCATTGTCACTAAGCATTACATTTGCATTACCTTTGAGCGCCTGCATTTGCATTACAATTTGCATTTGCATTACCATTGCATTTGCATTACCATTGAGCAGGCAGGCAGGACCCTGGTCAGGGGCAGAAGCACCTGCCAAGGAGGCTCTGCTGCCCTGAGAATGCCTGCAGCTTTGCAGTATTCGCTCCATAAGACGCACACACTTCTCCCCCCACTTTTTTGGGGGTAAAAAGTGCGTCTTATGGAGCGAAAAATACGGTACTTTGGGATCAGCCCCAGACAAAATACTGTGGAAAACCTGTGCAGGGCTTACAGTTCAACCTTACTCAAGAAGTGCCATAGAGTTCAATGCAACTTGTTTCCTAACATTGTCTAGGATTACAGTCTGATAAGCGTTAACTGTCACCACAGGACACTGAAATTAGCAGTGTTCGGGCCAATAGGCCATGGCCAAATAAAACAGTTCTAACCTAACATTTTGATTGCTACTTTAATAGGCATTTTCAAAGAATGAAGCTACAGCAAACAGATCTTTGAACTACCCAGTGTAACTTCTGTGGGACCCTCCACAGATACCTGAATCCGCAGATACCAGGGACGCCCACCACAACCTCTGGAGGTGAGGGAAGCACACCCTCACCTCACCTTGTCTTCTGAGGGTCTTCTCTGTAGGCCTAGGAATGGACATTTAGGCAAAAAACGTCACTTCTGAATTTGCAAAAAAAAACATAACCCTGAAGTGATATTTTTATGCCTTGGTTAGAAGAAGAGAAGCTCCCCAGCAGTCAAAGTATGACCCACCTTTGAATCACTGGAGAATGATATGCCACATGCAGCTCAAGCAGAGAAGCAATACTAAAAAGATTTTAAAAATTACTTAAATGAGAAGAACGTTGGGCTACATTTTGAAGTATAGGCATCTTCCTATATCAGCAAAGGATTCATTCCAGGACCAAACCCCTTCCCCCACAGATATGGGAACTGCCAATAAGAGGTAACCCTATTACCTTGTGTTTTTCGGGTGGCACCAAGCAAGCATGTCCGTTCCTTTAACAGAATGCTATAAGCAGGCAAGCTTATAGAAAGACAGGAAGCAGGTAGCTTGAATGCTACAGAGGTGGTAGTAGTAGTAGTAGTAGTAGTAGTAGTAGTAGTAGTAGTAGTAGTAGTAGCAGCAGCAGCAGCAATAATAATAATAATAATAATAATAATAATAAAGGTATTTATATACCGCCTTTCTTGGTCTTTATTCAAAACTTTATTCAAGGCGGTTTACATAGGCAGGCTATTTAAATCCCTGTAGGGATTTTTACAATTGAAAGAAGGTTCTTTCTTTCAAGAACCACAACATTCAGATGTTTCATTCCGATCTGGCTTCACATTCTGGCCTCCATCCTCCTACACTCAGAGCAGATGGAATAACTCGGCTCAGCTTGTCAGCTGCTTCAAGGTCACACGGTGCCGGTGGCCTCGAACTGGCAACCTGTGGATGTTATCTTCAGGCAAATGGAGGCTCAACCCTCTAGACCAGACCTCCTGCCCTACTTCCTATTAACACACTGCCTGTGCCCTACTAGCATTCAGGCTGCATGCCTGCTTGTCTTTCTATAAACATGTCTGCTTACAGCATTCTATTAAAAGGAAGAGATACGCTTACTTCACGCTACAGATAAAAACAAAGGTAATGAATGTGTGTTGGGGCCAGGGGGCCATGGAGAACCACGGATAACTGAATCCATGGATACCAGATCTGGGGTGACTGTAGTACCTTTGAAGGAAATGACCAATCCTTTGGCCCCATCATTTGAAGAAACAAGTTCTAGAACAAATAGGGAACCAAAAGCTGGAATTTCTCTTTAAAAAATTTTTGCAAAATTTATTTCTGCTTTACTTAGTGGGATGCGTATGTGGCACAACAGTTTGAAAGAGTTGGTGGCAGTTTGTCCAGTTTATATAGTCCACTCCTTTGAGCTGAGTAAGGACTTATTCCAGACACAATAGTGTATTCTTTTATCCTTTCCAAGTTTGACCACTGCAATTCTCTTCTTTCTGGTTTCTCTCTTCGCAGATTCATCTCCTCTCCTCTATCCTTTTAACTCTGCTGCTAGTTTCTTCCTTTTTTGCCAGTAAGGCTCCTTAGCTAAAAACGCCTTTTACTGTCTTCTATTTCCTTACTAGATCCAGTTTATTACTTTCCGTTTTAAAATTTATCCTTTGACTTCTTGATATTATCTTCTCTTCTTTCCCCATTTGTTTTTGTGACATCTGTGTCACACCTCCAGTCCCTATCACTGCCTCTTTTCTTATTGCCTCCCAGTAGCCACGCCACTCCCTTCTTGCAACTGTTTCAACAGCATTAAAAAAACTCTCTTCTTCCAGATTTTGTCCTCTAATCCCTGCTTCCCCTGTTCTTTCCCCTCCCCCTTCCTTTTGTTTTTTTTTTTCCTTTCACCTGATGGTCTTATCTTTTTTGGTAAGCCTGCAGGAAGAGGTTTTTATTTTTAATATCAATATTTATAAATGGTGGATTTTAATGTTATCACAGTTTCTGAAGAGGTTGCATATTGCAAAAACCTAGTACTACTTACTAGCATAGCATTCCTTCCTTTTAGGGGCCTCCATTGGTTTTTCCCTCCCAGTCATGGTCCTGCTCAAAGGGCAGCACTAGGAGAGCCCAATTATCACATGAGCTGGATAAAGAGCTTCCATAGACTGTCTCCAGGCTGAGGGCCTTATGTTTGACATCCCTAACCTAATATATACTCCTTGAAGCCATTTCACAAGCTATTTCAGAATCAGTTGTTGAATTCCCCACATCTCTAATGCAAATGAAAAGTTCAGTTTTGAAATAGACATTTGCTACAATGCATAACAAATTAAGAGGCATTCTTAGTATTATTTGTGAAAGCATCCATAGTTAGTATTCGCAAGACTCAAAAACAAGCATTTCCCCCCCCCCTTTGAGAAGGCCTGCATTTCAGAATGCCTTGATGCAAGTTGGCAAGTTCTCCATACAACTTAGGTTTAATGCTGGTGTACATGCTGAAGGGATTCACAACAATCCTGGAACTGTATCACTCCAGAACGCAGGTAGGTGACTGTATATTCCTCCACATCAAGAATCCCATGCCTGCAGAAACGTAATCTATGGGGAAGAAATATAGTCTGCTATTTCTAGCTTCTTGTCATGTTTTCCATGTTAAGGGAGCTTCTGATGAGATAAGTCAGTGTTTCCCAAGTTGTGGGTTGTGAACCACTAGTGGGTCCCAACCTGACTGCTAATGAAACTGACAAGCTGATGGCTGACAAGGAAAATGTATTGAGCACTATGGAACGTGAAACTGCACCACACATGCACATATACTCAAGAGTAGACAACTGTGCCTCAGTCCACTTCAAAGGGCAGGCCAAGAGGAATGCAACTGTACCAGAATGGTACTGATTTGATGTACGTAGGCCCCAAAACACACCCAAGAAGAAACTCCGCCCCAAGCTGTCAAGGCAAATGTACTGAGGCCTATAGAAAACAAAATTGAGACACATGTGTGAGTATTTGCAAGCAGGCAAAACTTGGCTCCTATTGAAGGCCAGGCAAAGGGAAACACAAGGCCACCATAATGGTCCCAACACAATGAAAATGGAGCTCAACGCACATTTCAGAAGACAGTCTCTCACAACCACAGTAAACAGGATGAAAACATAGGCTTGAGCAGCTGGTAAGGTGAAACTTTTTAAAAAGTCTCATAGAGGGTCCCGATACAGTGTCATTTTAAAAAGTGGGTTCAAGTGCTACAATGTTTGGGAACCACTGAGGTAGACCATTAGCCATACAGCTACATTCTGAAACTGTGCAATCAACAGATGTGCCACTGGGTTCTTCTGCATGCATGGTTTGACTCTCGGTGTACACATCATGCAAATGGAGGGTATATAAGACGACATCCAATAGACAGAAAGCTTGGGGAGAGAAAAATTATCAGTCATTTCAGAGCTCTTGAATAGTATGTGTTTGGGGTGGGAGGGTGAGGTACAGACCAAAGGATATGTCTGGCTTGTGAAGTTATTTGTGTGGTCTTGGTGCAGTGTAATCCTGAAAAAGTCTGTGTGTGGGCATGATGTAGCAGTCATCACTTTAAAAAGCAGTCATGAGGAAGGTCTGGTTGCAGTAAGTTGCTTAAGGACCACTCCAATTATGTAGCCCTTTGAAATGTGCTGCACCAATTTGCAGATTAGCTAGGTGGACAATTGCTAAGCCAGAGATTGGCTGTGTTTATTTTATTTTTATTTAAAACATTTATATACTGTCACTCCTATACACAAGGTAGTGTACAAAAAAGTAGAAACACAATAGATAAAAATATACGAATAAAACCATTAAACACAGGAGCTGGTTAAAAATTTAAAACAGCAACAATATAAAAGCGACAACATAAAAGCAGCAGCAGCAGATTAAAAAGGTCCCTAGGAGGTTCTTCCTCCCTTCTCAAATGCCAGGTAAAATTACTAAGTTTTTAAACTCCGCAGGAAACCATACAGAGATATGAAATGTATATAAAGATGCATAAAGACTGCAATGATCAGGAACCCAACTCCTGTTTCAGGATTGACCAACTCCCAATTGGCAAAAGAGTTTCAGAAAAGTCACCTGTCAACAAGATGAGAAGGATTAAAATTACTTGGGAGTAGCCTTGCATAATGAAAGAGATCCCCCCAAAAGAAACTACATTCATATCTTCTGCAATGCAAGCTTCCTTTAATGCTGATTCATTACAGTGCTCTTTATGCCTGTGTGATTGACAGCTATTCTAAACAAATAGAGCAGTGCATTCTGGGTCAATCAGCAACTATTTCCTGCCTATTCAACTGATGATATCTGCAACAGTGCTGTTTCACACAGCACTCAACCTCAGGGGAACAAATCCCCCATGCCAGTGCTTCTCAAACTGTGGGTCAGGGCCCACTAGGTGGGTCGTGAGCCAATTTCAGGTGGGTCCCCATTCATTTCAATATTTTATTTTTAATATACTGGACTTGAAGCTACCATGTATGTGACTACATTTGGGGAAATGTTATAGACCTGTACTTTTAACAAACTACTATGAATATTCTTTTAACAATGATAGTCAATGGGACTTATTCCTGGGTAAGTGTGGGTTGGATTGCAGCCTAGGATTGTTAAAAATTTTCCTGCTTGATGATGTCACTTCCGGTCATGACATCCCTTCTGGTGAGTCCTGACAGATTTTCATTCTTAAAAAGTGTGTCCTGGAGCTAAATGTGTGAGAACCACTGTCCCATGCTATTCAAAGTACTACTTGTAGTACTTTTGCTGCTGCTTTTAATTATTGTTTCTCAACTTTGGATGTAAGTCTACAGGGATATATGTAACTTAAAGCTGAAAGGTGGGATTACAATAATATGAATACTAATAATACAATACAATACCAATGTATAAACAGTATATTTAGAATTGTAGCCTAAGTGACTCGCTTTATTAAATTTAGCATCATGAAAGAGTGTTCCCTTCAGGTTTACAGATATTACCCACACTGTTCACATATGAAGAATAAAAGTTGAATAAAACTGAAACTAATCTAGTCTTCCAACCCAATCTACCCTTGCCCTATTGTCATAATCTTCCTTAAATACAGTGGTACTCTTGGCCATTGCCCGCGCATGGCCCAACCACTGGGGTGTCGTTTCTCACCAGGAGGTGCCACCCCCATACCTACTGCCTCCCCCCCCCCAGCATTCTGAAGGCCAGGAAAGCTGCACATGGCTTCCCCGGCCCTCAGAACATCTCTGGAGGGTGGCCCTCAAGAGGGTGGCTCTGGCTCTCCAAAAAATAAAAAAAGGAAAGTAGCTCTCGGTGCACTGAGTGCTGCAAATGGCATTCCAAGCCTGACACCCAGGGCATTTGC
The DNA here is from genome assembly GCF_035046505.1 of Tiliqua scincoides. Lineage (NCBI taxonomy): Eukaryota > Metazoa > Chordata > Lepidosauria > Squamata > Scincidae > Tiliqua > Tiliqua scincoides. The sequence goes on along the minus strand of NC_089821.1, from coordinate 136,544,810 downwards.
AGCCCTTGCTCCCACCTCAGGTACACCATTGCTTAAATACAAAGCTAATGAAATACGTTAATAGCAACCATGAATCACTCTGTGGGGGGAAATGGCCCACAGTGATGCAAGGAGCCCCCTTAGGATGAATGTTGTTTAAAATAAATGTTCAAAGGAACTGCCTCCATTATCTTCACATGGGATTGCATCTGAAGGTTGCGTTTGTGGACTGGGGAAGAGGCAGGACCATAGGAGATGAGTAAAAAAATCACCCCTCCCCTCTTGTCAAAAGAAGGCAGCTTTCTCTTGCAGAAAACCACCTTAGAATACATTGGGGTTTTTTCCTCCTTTTGGGGGAGGCTGCTACAAAATGACAGTCTGACTGAAAACAATCAGTGATTATTCAGATGTTATGACCATTTCAGAACCACAGAGAAGGAACAAAATAATTGTTCAGTTGTTTATTCACAATTGCTAAGACCCCTGTAAACGGACTGGATTATACTACAATATCTCAAAGTTATATTAAAGTGTCTCTGATGTTTTAAAAATGAGTTTTTAATTATTATTTTTATTTGAAGATACTGAGTGACTGCCAAAACACCTACTTCATAACACTTATCTAGACTGTCACCTATCAAGGAAAGGCTCTAAATATACTCCACTTACTGAACACACTTAAAACAAATTATGGTCAATATTCTAAAAGCTGTTTCTTCCGACACTTGTTTCTGCTCCTTGAACATTTTAACATGCTCATATTAATCACACTGGACAGAACTCATACCTTCAATCTATGTACTTTCTAATGTACCAGAAGTATTTGGAACAAGTATAAATGTGAAGCCAGGGACAAATGTTTATTGCTTAAGTATACCTCAGAAAGTAAGGGTTTGAGAACATTAAACCCGGACACAAGACTATGGACAGCATGAACATTCAGCTATAATATTTCAGCCTGAATCTTGACTGAGGCTCTAAAAGAATTAGCTTGAATTTTTCCCCAGTGCAAATGCTCCAAGGGAGCTTTACAAATGCAGATTGAAATCTGCAATTGCAATTACAAAAATAAATGAAAAATCTATAAGCAGCAGTGAAACTGGCATGCAAGTTAAAGAACTGTCAAGACCCATATTACCTAAAAATAAGCTTACAATGACTATTTTAAAGGCTGTGTGTGGTCCTACCCATATATTTTGGCAAGATGAACTTTCTCCAACCACAGCTAGAGTCATCCAAAAGCAGTGGCACTGGAGAGTCTCTGTCTCACCTGTCAAAGTTGAAGAACGTTGTTGAGCAGACCACCATGAGTCCATGGATAGGATCCACAGTGCTACAACAGCTGTTCTTGATAAGATTTCTTTAACTAGAGAGGATACACTTCAAAATTCCTCCATAAGGGAATCACCTTAAATACACATGCTCCTTCTTTCATACACTCACACACATTGAATAGGTATGTGCAACTTCTAAAATTCAACTCGAGTACCTGCACGATTATTCCCCAACACCATAATGAAACAAATGTTTTGAAGCCATTGTTAACAGACTCTTTCAGGATTCTTCTAACATCAGTTACCTTATTATCCTTATCTGCTGATGTCAGGATTACAAAGATTTGTGCAATATTTAAAAATATGAATTTTTTTGCCCCGAGGGAAGAGCAGGAAAAGTCTGCTTGTTATCAAAATACAAACTGGCTAAATCGGTTGCCTAAAATTGTTAGCTAAAACTTTTTATGGACAGAGGATAGAACTGTTTGAGAATTTCAAAAGAAAAAAGTCCACGGAACATAATTTCAAAACAATAAAATTTGAATTCATGAGGCCCATTCAAGCAATATATGACACGCATACCAACATCTTAAATTAGGTATTTGAACTATGTACATAGAGTGATTAAACTGTTTTAAAAAAAGAAACTTTATTTTGTAGGGATGTGAATATAATCTAAAAACAGTTCAAATTGCCAGCTACTGAGAAAACTCCAGTACTTTAATTATTGGCAGTAGTCTATCCACCAAGCAAAAGCACTCTAGAGAGATTACTTTCACTTTTCCCAAGATATATTTAGAGTACTAACTAGCATAGTTTGGATATTATTTTTCTTTGGTTTTGTCAGTAGCATGTTTGAAATAAATTTTATTAAGTGGTAGTGTATGTAACATTGCATTGTGGGTAGCAGTTTCCTGCTTTAACCTAGCCACATCCTCAGCTGTTACATGAGACAAGTTTCCCATATTTTGTGCAAAGCTGACTTTTTCCCTCCTGAGGAAGAAAATAAGACTGGAGGATAAAACAAAAACAATAGTTTAGATCTAGTAACTGCTAAACTACTGAACACATAGCATGTTTCATAAATTCTAAAGGTAACAGCAGAGCTGTGAAGAAAAAAAGAATTTATTTCTAACATGAACAACACTTGGAAAATATGGAATTTGTCTCAATATTTCTATATAAGTTTTTGCATTCAAAGTGCTTTACAATCTTATTCATTCCAACACAGGTCCTTTGAAATACATCCTTTGTGTAGCTATTGTGCAGAAAGAGAACCAAGGCTGACTAGAATATGGCTTGCAACAAACCACGCAGTGAGTTAAACACAATTCCTAGGTCTGACTACAAGGGTTAAAATATTTAATTTGTAATGAACCAAGAGCCCAAATTTATCCAACTTTCTGGTGCTGATGCAGCCCCAAAATAAAGGAACAAACGGTCCCTTACTTTGAGGAGGCCTCCATAATTGCTTCCCCCACTGCAAGAGCCAGCACGTGTCCTATTGGCACAGTGGCATCAGCGCTGAAAAATTGGATAAGATTGGGACTATAGTCAGTTAAAACTCAGATTAATAAGAATCAACTACCTAATTCAGATTAAGGCTACAATGCTTACAGGTAAGAGCTGTGTTTAGGGTTTTCTACAGCATAGGTGTCAAACATAAGGCCCAGGGGCCAGAAGTGGCCCACAGAACCTTTTTATCTGGCTTTTGGGCTCTTAGCTGCTAAGCAGTGCTGAAGTTTCACTGCCGAAAGGGTGGTTCGCATGATGACTGGGCTGTCTCGTATCTTGAAATATGATCAAGATTTGTGTATTTTCTCTTCTGTCATTTGCAGCTAATGAGTTCCAAAGTGAGAAAAAGTGCTTATTTCTGGTTATAACCTGTTTAATGACATCACTTCCAGCCTAATGACATCACTTCAACATGTATCATGAATGCTAGTCAGTCCACTGTATGAAATGAGTTTGACACCCCTGTTTGAGAGGCCAAGTTGCCTTTTCTTCTAACAGCTGGAAAGTTCACAATGGTGTTTCCTCTCCTTCAAGATGTAGTACAAGATAGAACATCCAGCTTATGGTGCAGTCAAGAAGGACACAGGACAAGTTGGAAGACTTCTTCCCAGCTTTGCTCATTCCTGTCTATATTTTGGCTAGGGGAGCCAAGCTGTTGCTAACACAATTGTCAAAGCTCCCAGCCACAGTCCAGTAGAACAGAGTAGGTGGAGCTTGGTCTCCTACACTCCTACCGCAACAGACTGTGACCAGAGGATATGGGAAATTACATTTGTTCTATTCCCAATCAGAGCCCTCCAAACAAAGGAAAAGCTACACATTTCTACAGACTTACTAGTCTTCTGAAACAGACTTCCTCCAGGTAGGAAGTCAATATGTAAGCAGACATAGAGGAAATGTAAAAAACACCCCAAATACAGCCTTATAATTTATTGAAGGTTTACAAAGACTTCAAAATTTGTTTACAATACAGTATTGTATAACAAAAAAAGGGGAGTTCTTACAGTACCATTGATTTAGGTAGTTGAGGAATGAAGGTACTCCAATTAGCATTTGGGAAGAAGTGGGATTTTTCTGGAAAACCACAATTGGCAATATCAAATCCATTTTAGAAATTCTAATCTAGATTAGAAATTCAACTCTTGGCAGAAACAAGTTGATGCAAAATGTTGAAGTTTTATAATTATACACCGTATGTTAGAGCAGTATGCTATATAAATTGAGAGACAATTATAAGATCACTTGCTGACAATGTTATAATACAAACAAGAGTGAATTGTGGAACGACAAAGTCATGCTGCAGTGTTTCATGCCTTGAAAAATAATGCAACATTGAGTCAGATAGACTCAGAGCTACAAAGCAATGTCTGCAATTCAGTTGAAAAGCTTAATGGTCATCCTGCAGCTGTCACAGGAGTCCATATTTATTGGGGCATAACTGGAAACAATATATATGCTGTTAGTAAAAGACATTTTTTCAACTGCCAACAGTTTATACTCGTTATTAAAAATAAAACTTCTTCAGTACAAATACATTTGCTAAAATATATCATTTACAATGTATATACTAATTAAAGTGAACACACAAAAACGTTTGACGTCACACAAAAAGTGAAGATTAAAGAGTTTCCAAACAGTCTGAAAATCTGGATCAAAGTTTATATCAGGAATTATGAGTTTATAGCAGAGTTGCAAGTCTAATTGCACTGATTATATCACTGTATTTTGTTCTTAATACTGGACGATGGAAGATCTCTACCACCAGCTGCTGAAATGCAAGCTTGACATGACCATTACCTCCAAATTCTTTTCCCATTTCATACCAAGATATATCTTTAGGTCAATTCAGATCATGAGATTATATGCCTTGAAAATATTCAAAGATATTAACCTAAAGTTCAGGTTTGCAATAGTTGATATCAAGCTGCATCCAAAATTGCTAGACAACAATGATGATGATAATATTTTTCATGTTTTGTTCAAAAAATGATTATAAATGATGATTTTGACAATCTTAATTGTCAATTACCTTGGAAATGAAAAAAAAATCTTTACTTTTCTAAAGCTCTTGCATTTAAACAGAGAACTGCATGATAATTTTTTTACACAATGACTTTTCCTTTTTCTGAGAAACACAAGCAAGTTTTGATGAAACATCAGAAAGCACCACTGACACTTAGATGTAAGTATGTTTTGCCTTCCCATATTTTACACACTAAAATTGCTGATGTGATTGGAATAGAAAGATTCACATTATAACTATCAAAAAAGTGTTTGTAAATGTATGCTTTAATCACACAGCAGCACAAAGATAAATTGTCATATCCAGATGGACCTCGCACCTGATGTGAAATATCTACAGCAAGTCCACTTAATAGGATTGTATCACCAGCAAGGAAAACAGTGGACTTTCAGTATAAACACCAGGTAAAGTATACAAAAGGAAATATGAAGGAACACACTAAAGTTACATAAATGGTGGCATTATTTTGAAAAACCTGAATTCTCAATCAGTATTACGCAAGTTATTTAAAATCACAAAGTCAGGTTGCTCGGAGAATCATGGATTTCAATGTTGAATCAAAATACAGCTTAGCCTCTAAATAAATGCTATATCTTTTATAAAATTAAAATTACCAGGCTTAAATTGACCAAATATATGAGCAGTCTCTCCCAAGATTAAAAGAACTTTAAAAGAAATATGAGTTTACTTACTAAAGGATCTGTTTAAGCAAAAGTTTGTACTTGAAAATAAAATCTACCAAGACTGATGTCCTATGCACATGTACTTGGAAATAAGCCCAACTGAACATAGCAGAATTTACTTCCAAGCAACCATGCACAAGATCAAACTATAACAAATTTAAACCTGCTTTTGTTGAATTAAAATTGAATAATATTTATATGGAAGAATTTGGATGATTCAATTACTTCATTTACATCTATGATAACATTTAAATTATTTGACTTTACAAATATTCTTTGCATGTGCCAATTCAGGCATGTGATGTTTGTCTTGAGAACATGGTGGTAGGAGGTAACAGCAAGACCTGGGAAAGCTCAATACAATGTAGCTTATTTTAAGAACAGGAAGACTGATGTTCACAGATACAAAAGATGGTCAGAGCTGTGCCAATACCTTTTTCTCCAAAATATATTGGCCCCTCAGCCTAACCCATTATGATGCCCAACCCATACATCTCACTATTTGAAATACACACACACACGCCTCTTCCAACTTTATGATCCCACCATTTCTAGTTCCTCCCTCTAAGAACACCACAACTGAGGTATCATATGCAAAAAAGCTAGAAAATGATGGAAAAGTTGTAGCTCAGAATTTTGTTATAAGTCACCCAGTCACCCAATATGGTTACTGAAGTAACAGAATCCCAGTGCTTTACAACCTTCTAGCAAGTATTCATATATGTATGAACATCTGAAGGACTAAGGAACAGAAACTTTTCAAAGATGTTTCCAATTTTGTCCAACTGAACAAATAAAAAATGCTAACACAATATCTGTACATATTATTCCTTACTCTACGAAGCACATTGCAATTTATTTCAGAGCCTAAATTATAGCGAGAACGTCATCTTCATATTAACCCACTGTGCATGAACATAGTTCAAACTTTAGAGAGATAATATTCTGACACATTTAAAGATATCATATAAAAGTTTGAAATTAAAACTATTAAAAGCTCACTTTAAGCATATACAGAAGACATGTGTTCCAGGTTCAAACCAAGCATTTTCACTGACTGCTGAAATCTGTTTACACGTCTCTTTTTGAAAACTTCAGAAAGCACTGCTCTTTTTCCTCCTATGCATTAAGCATATAGCCATTTAGCATGAACTATCACAGTCAATATTACATATCCCCTATGTTGCATCCTTACTGCCTCCATTTTAAAATGCATAAGTCCCAATATGCAGATGACAGGTTCTCTATGAATCTTTTGTCAAGTGTTTTCTGACATATAATTGCACTTAATGTTCATTACATAAAGCTGCCAACTAGCTTTGGGAGCACGTAACCTAGACAGACATGATTTAAGGTTTGCAAAGGAATCTCCAGACAAACACTTCAGTGACAGCCAATTACAGCCCAAAACACACAGCTCTGGTAAGCAGTCTGCTAGTAGAACTTGAGGAAAGGTAAAGTTTCTTACAATGAGTTACAGATTCACAAGCAGAGGAAGACAAGAAGAAAAAGAAAAACAGAAGGAATCCAGCTACCCGGCAAATATGAAGCAGACCCCAAGATCGTGATACAATCCAAAGATGTAAATTATTGTAAATCATCACTGTTGTTCAGAATTTCACACAGACATTTGTGCCAATTCTGGTATACTTCTCCACAGACACAATAAGGAAGTAGAGGAGGGGTGGGGGAAGAGAGAGAAGAGAAAAAGGCAGGGAAACTGGGAGAGTATAAATGAAGTTCTGCTGTCCATATGCTTTAGCTGCACAGGAGTTTAGACTCTTTCAGCATTTTGTTCTCTCTCCAAATCCTCATGAGTCACAAAAATTAAAAAGCTACATCCTTCTGGATGCCAGGAAGGGCCTTACCACGGGCCTTTTGTCAAACTTAAAAAAAGGGGGAGGAAAGGGAAAGCCACAGTGTTGGGCAGTCCCACTTTACTTGACTACTATGATGTCACAACCACATGATTCTGTCTCTCCAGTAACAGTGCTTGCAAAAAAAAGGAGTTTTAAAAGCTTTTGCTTTTTTGGATTGTGTGAATGCTTCATTCGCCTCACAAACAACCACAGAACCACAAGTGCGGTGCAAACTTTCTCCAGAAGGACACAGCAAGAAGCCTCTGGTTTTTAAATGGTTAATCTCAACAGGTTACCAGCAGCCACCGAGACCAACAGAGTCAGTAAGTGCTCTCAAACCACAGTCTATTCAGTAATAGTAGGTCCTTCAAATATTTGCTCATTTTCTTTTTTGTTTTGCTTTGTTGTTTCCTTGCTTTTCACATGTTACCAGCACTTCAGAATTTTTTGATAGAGGAAAAAGCACCAATATAAAATCTATGCACTCCAGGCATTCTGTAAAATTAAAACAAAGCTTGGCTATGGTTTGTGATTTCAGTATAAGGCTTCAAGCAGTCTTTGCACCAGAAGATACACACACTGTCTGACAGAACAACGAGTTATGGCATCGAACAGTCTCTTCAGCTCAGTGACACCTTGTCAGCAAAACTTCTTCTGGGGTAAGTGTTCACATTTCCAAATATTATGAAATACTGCTAATTGCCAATTACGTTATATCATTTTTCTTTAACAAGGAGATGTCTAAATGTACTGAAAAAGCTGTAACAATTAGTTTTAAACATGAAAGCTGAACTGCGTTCACTTTACTGTACCATGTACTGCTTGTGCAGCAGGTGTGCTCATCGTTGTACAAGTGTGGATGCATATTACATACATAGAAAAAGCATGCCTGTAAAAAGCGGCACATTCAAAGTTTAGATATGCTGATCATCATATTGATCACACCACGTAAGGTATATAGAAGTAAGATGCCAGCAGCTTCAGTGTCTTAACATCACTACAGTATGCAAACTGAATGACCTATGCAATGAAATTACAAAATTGAGGAAGTTAGCGATGTTTTGTTCTCATGCGCGTATTAACCAGCAACTTGATGCTAACACCTTTAAGTAGAAGCAAATCTCACTGATTTCTGCTGAAGCTTACTTCCAAATGTGTATGTCTAGGATCACTGTCTTTGCCAAATGAGTACACAGAGCCCAGAATCTTTTGCATTTGTTTCCACCTTTGCCATTTCAAAAGAAATATTTTACAATGCACCAAAAGTTGGAATATGCTTTTCTAAACACGCGCTCACACACGCACGCACGCGTGCCAAAGAACTTTGGCATCAAAACTAGGAAGTAGCAAAACAGATCAGCATGATTCCAAAGCTGCAGTAACATGTTTTTAAAAGCTATGCATTATATAGTTTTAAAAATAGACATCTTAAAATATCAGCATGAGAGAATAAGTTAACTCTGAAGATATATTCTACCATTTGAATGTCTTGTCCATGAGAAAAGCTCCTGAGCTATAAAGCAGCACCTCTCACAGCCCCTTTGATCTTTCCTGCCTAAGATCAGTTTTTGAAATTATGTCAGTACATATATTAATACCACATGAAATAAGGATTGCCAAATTTTGTTTAAGAATACATAATGCAACTGAATGGCTTCCATGACTTCTATGGAGTTTGCAGAGCAGTTTCTAAAGATGAGCTAAAAGAAAGCTTTTTCCAAGACCAGATGCTGTTCATAATCAGTTAACCATGGGGAGGGAAGAAGAGGCTCCCCCCCCCCAACACAACAGAAGGATCCATTAAAAACATATGACTATCATATAAAGGGGGAAAAGAAACCAAAACACTTACAATATTTTCTTAATGCTGTCCACCTTGTTTCAAAACTATGCCTGGGGTGTAAACGAATGTATTTTCTTTTTCTTCTAAGAAACTCACCCTGATTGATGCTTGAAAGGCTGTCAGTGTATGCACCTACATGGAGCTTGCATTGTATCTAGTTGATGGTTGGAGATCATTTTACCCCTCCTACTTCACACGTTTCAACTGGCTCTTGTTTAAGCATATGAATCCAGTGCAAATCTAAGAGCACAATTAGACATGAAGGAAGGTTTGTATTCATAGAACAGAGGGACCTATTTAATTTCTGATATACCAAGATATTTAATGTATTACATAGTGTTATGCTTCAAAACCCTCTTTCCACAAGTTAGTCACACTGAGTTACACTGTAATTAGGCAGCTTGCAAAAAAAAAAAAAAAAAGGAGGGGGGCACAAAAATCCCAAGGCTTTTTAAAATGGTAGGTAGAAAATTTTTCTCTACTAAAAGTTATGCCTTAATGAAGCACAGCATACGCATAGCCAGACCACATTATCCCAATGTTTACAACAGGAAATACAGTTTACATGTACAGGGACTTTCTTTTGCTTTTACATCCAAAAAGAGATTATAAGCAATATAGTTGGCTGAACTTATCAAAACATGTAGTGCTGCCTACTTAATTCATCTGCTTTGGGTCATTCTTTAAACTACCTGAAAAGTCCTGGAATACGGGCAAAGCATCTTTCCAAACGGATCACATTTAAATATGGTCGACCAAGTGAATGTGCGCTTATAGACAAGCTATAACGAATTTTTAGTGGAAAGATGTTAAATTTCTGCCCAGCCCACAGGTGTACACATTTGGTCCCAGTTGTATATATGCAGTGTTGAGCAGAAATGTTGCCTCTTGATTTGGCAGTGGCAATACTTACAGGTTAAAGCTATTTGTTTCTGTTTCATTGCAGTCTTCTAACAGAGAAGCATAAGCAAGCTCTTAAATTATGCATTCTTTAGTCATTTCCAGCTGATATGCATTAGCAACATTCTCCAATTTATGTTACTGGCAATGTTTAGTATACTATTTGCATTATCATCTGCATCTGTCTCGTTATATTCAATGCTACAATCACTCAAGTTCTTCTTATCAGCCATCAAACTAGCAACTATTACTAAACGAACAGAGACCGCTTTTGCAAGGTGTAGGGCTGAAAAGAAAGTATCAGATCCACCACATTTTACATCTGATGGAAGGTTGAATTTGCCAGTAACTGTCCTATATTTGCAATCATTCATATGCCAACACACCCAAGTCAATGGTTAGGCATCCATTTATTTAAAAGGTAAGCTTGCTCATGCAACACTAACTAACAATACCTCAAATACATATTAAGTTATATAATAGATTATAAAGGCAATCCACTGGCAAGTTCTCCTGGATAAATGTTATTAAAATAAACAGCAGAGATTTTGCAGCTCTCATTCTTCTCAATGGCACTTTCGATGGAGAACTTCCCCTGAATTATACCTTGATCCTCCAGCATACAGGATGAGAGGTCTGCTTTGTCAATACCCTTGTTATAGATCTGTCACTATTTTAACTGAAGTTATTGAAAGGGTAAGCTACAATTTCAGTAATCTGCATGCTTCACAGATTACACTTTTTATTCCTCTAGTTTTAAAAAATAGATCTTGTCTATGCATTGGTGCATCAATATGCTTCCTATTCCCTGAAATATACATACATATAATTGTGAATTGCCACTGACTACAACCCATGTTGTTTAGAGTACTTTACAGGAGGGTACCCAAGTGCATTGCTACCTTTGCAACAAACCAATACTTTTTAAGATGACGCAAAAGCCAAGCAATTTAGGAAAAATATACCTGATCAAAGATTTTGAAACTGAAAAAAAGTATTGTGAATCAAAGGTAAAGAAACTATTTCAACCTCTGGATTGCAACACTGTGAAATAAAGCTGTTTGGCAGCTACCAAATAAGGGGAGGGTTGTAAAGAGGGAAAAGGAGAAAACAGAAAATTTCCATCCCTTCCGACAATAATATCTATATTTCTTATCATTCATATTTATAAGCTTTTGAAATACTATGCAGACAACAAAACTGGCATAACTGTTTCCTTTGTAATAAGTATTGATACTCGTCTTATTGCTTCAGTTCTCTCAAACTGATGTAAAATTCTTTCCCCCCCCCCCAAAAAAAAATGTTCCAGTTAGTTAAAAAGGCCACCACAATGAGTAAAAAACACTAATGAACGAAAAACACTAATTCATTGGAGAGGCTAAGATTTTATCAGGTAAACAGCATTAATCTTTATTGAATAGAACCATTCACAAATCAAAACTTATTCTACTTCAATACTTTCATACAGCACTAATCAATTACAAACCTTTTCTAGTGATTCAAAATCCATGTGCTTTTCATTTTATACACTGGTGGTCTAAAATATAGAAATGAAGCTGAGCTACGTCAGTCTGTATTGAAACTTTTGCTTTTTTCCCAATAAATATTCATCTGGGGGTTTTTTTTAGAGAGAGCTGCTCATATGAAGACTGTTGTAATATTTTTATACTGTACCTCCTTGTTGAAGTAAAAGGTTAGGGGTTACCAAAATACCTCAACTGTATATACAGGGGGGAAAAGGAAAAGGTAAGTATTCACATGAAAAATCCAAAGGAACTATATTATTTATTTTTGCATTTCCTATGATTAATGATGCACCAGTGCATACTTGAAAACTGAAGTTAAAGTAGGGGTAACACCTCAAATTCCTTTATAACTGGACAAAATTCCAATCTGGTAGGCTGTATTAAAACTAGCCTAGCAAAAATATCAAAAGATTCTGCCACCACTCTTTTAATATAGTGCAGCAATAATGAAAACTCTCACATGTATGTGATTTTCTTCAGAGGTGATCTAATAACAGCCATGAAATTCATTTAACAAACTGCTTAGATTTGTTTCTTCTATGGGATTGGCTTTTTTATTTCATTTCATTTTAAGATCTGAATGACAAGTCAAGTAAACTGAGCGAATGTGTAAAGACCACTTAATGCTTTCAAGTGGTCAACATTTTGTCAGCCAAATAGCAACAACAAGCAGCTACCTAAAGGAATAAAATGAAAGCAATACAGATTTTTCAGGTCCAGATTTCATAGGCAATAGACACAAACCTCTGTTAAACAACAGGAAGTGGAAGCACACAAATAGCAGCCTTGCAATTGGTGTACAGTAAAATTCTACTTTGAGAATTGCAGATAATGGAACGGGTTCAGAAGCCTCCTTAAATATATATATATAATTAATAGCACATTACAATAAACTGCTCAACACATTATAGAAATTCAATTTTTCCAGGGCACTTAAAAAGAAACTACCACATATTCTAAAGTATACATTTCAATCTCTCTCAGGAGAAGTTGAAAAACATTCCATTTAGTCTCCAAAAAGTATTCTGAAGCTGCAATCCTATGCAAACATATCTGGAAGAAACAATGGACAAAGGGGGGCTAACTTTCAAGGAAACCCCACTTGAAGGTGGTGTTGCATTATTGGTTATAAAGAACAAGTTCGGAAATGCATTTTTCAAAAGGACTGCACTTACAAAGCAAGTCAGGTTTATAATTTGACCACAGCTTTTGTTCATCAACAGAGAGAACCACATAATTCATAAGACTCTCCGGGCCAAGAGGGTGACAACTAAAACAAAGTGCACCTTTAAACCTTTTACCTCAGCACAAGCTTAAATGGACTATAGTCCATTTCATTGCAGGCAGACTATTGTTAACAAGGAAGCAGCTACATCCGAATTATACTGCTGACAAAAGCAACCATCATACACACATTAGGTTACTTGAATCATTTTGAAGTTAATGACAGTTGAACAGACCAACAATGTGTGCTGGACTGCAGTCCCAAATTTCTGTTTACCTCCACCTGAAGCTAGTTATGAACATAAAGCTTCATAAAGCTTGTTTACATCTGCTCAGATGTATCTTTTATAGATTAAAATAGTGCTTTCCTTCTTAAACAAATTTTTATAAAAATTACTACATAATAGTTACAGCCTAGTACAGAGTTCAGTGCACTTAGGCCAACTGACATTAGGGCCCAACCCTATCCCTTTCCAGCACTGATGAAGCTGTGCCAATGGGGCATGCGGTGCGTCTTGTGGGAGGGTAGTCATGGAGGTCTCCTTGAGGTCAGGGACATTTGTTCCTTTACTCTGGGGTTGCAACAATGCTGGAAAGTTGGATAGGATTGAGCCATTAGTGTCTTATTCACACAATACTGTGCTGCATTGCCAGCAATACATTAAACCATACACGCTTTATTTTAAAGGTAAGAATTGGGGGGGGGGGGTGAACCAAGCTCATTTCTATATCATAGAGCTAATTTAAGCTTACAGGAGAGGGAGGAAAAGAGAGAGAGAACGCATTGTTCGTGCATTTTTTTCACTTGCACGCAGGCATGAGCATTCACATTTTGGCCTGAAACAAGGTTTAGGCTTCAACATGCAGCTATAAAACTCCCTATCATAAACATGCCCTGGATACTTGAAGATGGGGGGGCATGAGAAAAGGGTAGGAATTTTATACTCAGGCCTGGCTATTCTGGAGATTTCATACATGCTAAATTTATGAAAAAATGCACTCAAGGTTGAATACTGTTTCTGTAATTTAATAGTTATAATTTAATGGTTATAACAACATTTCCTAATGCGACACATATTTTCATTTGTATCCAAACTTATTCTCTCTAAATTAGAGAGAATTAGCTACACTTCCTATCTTAGCAGCCTAACAGATGAAGAGTTGTGTCAGTCAAAAGACTGCATCCTCTTTCAACAGAATTTGACCTAATAACAGTCTCAATTCAGCAATAGATGCTTACACATAAAAAGCACACACATTGCACTTCTTGGATAAATTTCTTTTGAAAAACCAAATACCTTCATCTCAAGTTTCCTGTATTTTCAACAGTGTATGTCAAGAATATTTTCTATCACTCTTATAAAAATAATCCTCATGATTAAAGAGTAGGTTAAAACCATTATTTCTTCTACTGTCTGGTTTTATGTAGTGATACATTCATTAAAGATAGGCATTCATGGAATTAACAATAGCTTTAAATTTTAACATGCTGGAGCTGAAAACCCTGTGGCAAAAGTGTTTTGGCAGAAATTCAATAAAATGGAATTTGTTACTGTACATTTTTGACAGACATAGGCTGCAATGACATACACGCACACGCTTCTATGCAAGTTCAGTCAGTGTACCATACCAGCTTGTGTTCAGAATCACTGCCTGATACCCCAGTTTAAAATGTGTTACTTGGAAGTGAATCCAACTGCTTAGGTTTAACTAAATAGAACATCACATAGTACTTCTTTTTAAGTAAATGAATTTAGTATCACTGTACAAGTCACTTTCCATACACATTTTTCTAAAAATTGGAAAGCCCTTTCTTCTTTAAGAGTAGAAAATTACAGGGACTCTACATACAAGCTCATTTTTCTCTAACTTAAAGCATGCAGCAGCATTGTTTACTTATCTCTTTATAATCAGATATTCTACAACTAAATCATTTCAAGAAAGGCAGTTGTATACAAGTTGTATTATTGTTTAGAACCACACACACCCTAACCAAACCTACAGTAAGTACTAATAGCATTCTCAGACATTCAGACTAGAATGAGATCAGTTAGACTGTCACTAATACCAACACCAGTTATTGTGCATGGTAAACTCTTTTGTATAAGATGGAAATCTGTTGCATATGTAAGCATAAGGGCAACTTCTACAAAATACACCTACAAATGTAAATGCATTGGTACAATCTCATGAACAGTTGGAAATCAAGAAATGTAAAAAGAGAGTGCTAAAGGCAACTTTGGCACATTTTAATACACCCCCTGTTACTACTAGAACATAGTTATCTTTACAATGGGAGTACTTTTTATTTATTTCCTTTTTCATAAGCTATCTTGGGTGCAGCTGTATCAGGGATAAAAGACAGGGTATAAGCATTTATCTGAGCACCTACAAACATAGCAGTTCGGATGAAACAAGTAAAATGAAAAACATTTTTATGCAGCATTTTCTTCAATAAAAATAGGAGTTCCAAGAACTCCCAAATAGATATTGAGCAGACCGAACCCTGCTTGGCTTCGGCAGCACTGACATCATTACTCCGTACTAGTGTTTCACATAGAGGTTATGCCTAACTGCTGCAATACTTTGTGTTTTTCAGTGCAGAAGATTAGCATTAAATATACCTTTAGTCAGACTGCAACGCAGAAAACTCCTTTAGGCATGCTACAGGCTTGTATGCACTCAGGGATACTCAAGTGGGGAGGGGAGGAGAACTACTGTTCCCAAAGACCAAAAAAAACTGTTACTAAGTGCATAGATTTAATTGTACTTCATTTGCAGTAAAGTGTCTATCATTGCAATGGCTGTATTGCTAGGTTCTCTTTTCTTGCCAATATTATGTATAAATCGTTAAAAACAATGTTCTATTTTTTAGTGGAACAAAGAATTTACATGAAATGCTAGATACGTATGTTTCATTTATCTTAAAAAACCAAGCCACAATAGTTCCGTTTTCTTCACCTATGTCCTCATGTAACAAAGCACTAAGGCTTTTATGTAAATATTGTAGTTGGTGGGGAAAAGAAAAATACAGGAATACAGTTAAATACTTTTAGCTGAGTTGATGATAGAAGTTCATTCCAAAAGGGTTAGAATATCTAATTCAGTATCTGATTCAGAAGCGATAACTGAAGCACTTGACATCAAGATATGTCAAGAACTCCTATAAAATAACACAACTACACTCAAGAAAATACTGTATCAAAGTGCTAATGGTTATACACTTGGTACTTCCTGTTAGTAATTGAACTGATTTTCATAACATAGAAAAAATAAAATCAGAAAATAGCTTGAATGCTGTTTCTTTAAGATAGCACAGGAATTTCACAGTGCAGCAATGTACAACATTTGAAGAATAAATAGAAGTAAAGGTTCAACAATGTACAATTCAAAAAGGGCCTTGTGATACATAAAGGTAGCATGTGTTTGTGCTGTGTTTATTCCTCAGAATAATCCCTGAAAGTTCCTTGGTTCCCTGAAAGTTACAAAATTATATTTACAGAAGGATACTGTATCTTCCCAGTTTTGCAGTAAGCAACACCAAAATTCACCTCAAATATCCTTTTTAAAGCAACTTCAGTGAGAAGTGCAGCAATTACAACAATGAACTATTTATCTAAAATGACAAGGTCCCCAAACAGTGACTGTTTACTTAGGCAGTGTTACCTAGTACATCAGTAGAGCTTTTCTCTACCCCCCCCCCAAATTTCAGCATAAAGGTATTCACTTCATTTCACTTCTTTTTCGAACCACTCCCATATGATTATGAATTCAGGATACTGTATTTTGGTATAATTCAGAACCCCACATAGAGGTTATACAACTTCTGCCACCTTTCATTAGTCAACGTAAGTTGAAAAACTTTAGAAACATTAAAAACTCAAGACAAGCAAGTATATTTCTTCATATTTTATTTTTTTTTAATCTTAGCAAAGGGAAGAGTGATAGAAATGACAGCTTAATTCACATAGTTAATTAAGCAAGGAGTGGGATACTAGCCAAGAAAATAGAGCTTCATTTTCAGACTCCAGCAAACATAAATGAATTTAAACTATACTATCTGATTTATTGAGTCAATCAATTGTTTTAAAAAGACAGATAAATTACTTGCAAAAACCTGGGAGGTATGAATTGCTACAATAAATATTTTGCTATAAAAGTGTCGGTCAGTGTTATAAGACATAATAATTACACAGATTTATTAGTCAGGCTTTCATATAATAAGAACGGCTCAGTTTGCATATAGATATGCAAAACATTCATTAAGCACACATTTTCTTAAGCGCCAAAGAAGGCAATTTGTTTTTGAAATGCTAGTAGTGATAACATTAATTTATTAATTATTTTAAGGGAAAATTGCACATGCATGCACACGTGTGCACACGTGTGCACACAGTTCTATTGTACATTGGAAATGAAAGATTCCAATCTAAACAAAAATGTGTGTGCATCTTTTTTTTAAGAAACAGACATTTTGGTGCATATCCATCACAAGCTTTTCTATAATTTTCTCTCAACCATTTGATTTCATTACACATCTAAAAAGCAACTCTCACCAATCTGCTTCCACCTTCTTAAACAATAACTAAAACATTTGAGAGTCTGGATCTAGATTGTTTTAGACGGATAGGAGAAACAGAAGGGCAATTTTAAAATGCTAGTATAATTTGACATAATCATTGATAATCTGGCTATAAAATAACACACGATAAAAAACACAAATGCTCTGTCTCCATGAGCGCAGACTTTTTTTTTTAAGTTATTTACAGAAATGCTCTTTTCCAAATACAAACACTGTTCAGAGACCTCCCTAAAGCACACTGAACAAACATTGCCGAATGGCAGTTACATTTTGTTATTTGTGCAGAAAATTAAAAAATGCCTGAATCAAGGTAGTAGCTTTCAGGATATGAAAATGCAAAAAGCTCACAATTTCCAGTATAATTTTAAGGATGCTGCTTTTGCCTTCTCTCTTCCTTCCCCCTCTTTCTGATTCTTCCACATACCTGATTCTTATCAATTATTGAAGCATCTTCATCCTCCTGGCTTCTAAAAATCCTACATAAAACTAACAGCAAACATATACAATTTACACATAAATATGCAAGGTTTATAGCTAATGTTTTAGTTGCCTGCATGATCTGTCATTTTCAGGCTGATGGTATCTTCTAGAATACAGATGTGTGCATACAGTAAGTTGCCTTGAGCAAAGCCTTTCTGCTGCACCATAATGATCTGATCCAGAAACTCAAGGGTACCTTAAACAACGGGCTACCTGTTCTAGCCATGCTTAAGGAATGCGGCCAAATAATTTTTATTGATTTAACCTTTACAGGAATGCTACATATCCTCAGAGCAAAACATTTCTAAAGTATTTATAATACGATACACCTCTGAGAAGTCTAAAATACTTTTTTAAAGATCTAAAGGGTTATCAGACTGTCCCCCACATCAAAAAATTTTGATTTTTCAAATTGTTGATTAATAAGTTTTCATTATTTTTAAGCCTCTATTTCATTGTCCTGAAGAGGCACATGAGCAATGCACTGAATGCTATTCCTATACATGCCCTATTAAAACAGAGTAGGAACAGTGATTTGCAGACTGTGCAGAGAGGGAGGCATCCAAATGCATTCACAAACAGGTTTGATCCAAATCTATTCCATGATTTAACTGAAACCTGAAGAACTAAGCACTGAAGCAGCCCACAGGTAAATGGACTAGCCATGTATTTGAGAACAATCTCGTTTTTGCAGTCCCTGAACAGCAGCAAAAAGAGGTTAAGTTCCTAGAAAGCCAGTACACATGGCTGGCAGGCTGCATTTGGCTTAACTAATTAGAAGTTGGGCAGGTCTGACCTAATATCCAACATTTTCCCTTAAAAAAAAATTTGAGCAGGTACTAGTGATAACCCAACCAAGTAAGCACAGCTAAAGCTACAATAGATTTTACCAAATGAAAACAGATAGACCTTGCATTTAGGGCTGTGGTGTTCATGTCTAAACACAACTTTCATCCTAGGTCTACACATCAATTACAATACCTGTAAATGTAAGTTTAAACCACCAAGGAAGCAGGGAGAGAAAGACAACATTACAAGCCAAGTTATATTCAAGACGCATATGGAAAAGATTGTGCTTCTTTCCAGAATTCTATAAGTAGCATTTCTACACACAGAAATGCTTCAAAATTCAAAAAAAGTTTTGAAATTTATTCAAAACACTACAGACTGTTTTCTTCTATTTTCTTTTTTTTTTTTTTAATCTTGGATTCCTTTGCTGACTATTAAAACAGATATTTAAAATTTTACTTTCCTATGCGCCATCTTACTTTTTCCCCCATTAATACCCTCAAAATTCCATGCCATGGAGGACAAAGAACATGCTTAATCCTCATTAGGTAAGGGGTCAGGGGTCCTTTTTCAAAATTTATAAATGAGTATTTCTCTGCATGCCTAGAGTCCCATGAAAATATCAGGCATCCTGCCCTTGCTCTATGTCACCCCATTTTTTCTGCCCAGCTGATGAACACCAAACTACCAAGTTTAGTATTGGAAGGAATTATATTTATCTCCCTAATCCAGTGTTAATTTCCTTTCTCACTGCTCTACTCATAACTAGATTTGTATTTAAGTATTGCATTGTTGTAGGAAGGATA
This sequence comes from Tiliqua scincoides, assembly GCF_035046505.1. Lineage (NCBI taxonomy): Eukaryota > Metazoa > Chordata > Lepidosauria > Squamata > Scincidae > Tiliqua > Tiliqua scincoides. The sequence continues at coordinate 136,525,327 of NC_089821.1, read as the reverse complement.
GGCATGATCTCGTACATGCAGTGGTTCCGTTCCAAGGTGGGGATACCACCCCCACCTTGGTGATACCAAAATCATGAATACAGAGGAAAGATATATAAAGTACAAAACTCTATCCCCCCCATGCCCATTACCTTCATTTTTCTTTATTAGCTGTGGAAGCATACATTTTCTTGCTTAACAGAGCAACAGTTTCCTGCTTCCTGTTAATGTTCTGGCTGTGTCCCTCTAGCGTCCAGGCTGCCTGTTTGCAAGTCACATTTCTCTGTTAAGCAGGAAACCATTTCTCTGTTAAGGAAGAAAATGTGTGCTTCCACTACTAACAAATAAAAACGAAAGTAGCAGACATGGGGAGGACAGGTGTATGTGCAGAATCACAGATAAGTGAATCCACAGATGGGGAGGTGCCTTTACTCTCACTACAAGGGAAACTTGACAGTTACATATCATATCAGCACCACTGATCATTTACAAAGAACTCTAAGGATGCAAAATGCTTTATATTCTTCATCCATTCTTATAAACTTTGAGTGAGTAAATCATTATTTCAAGAAACAAACTGTAGTTTCAAGAAACTTGAAGGCCACCAACACGACTTATCTAGAGTGCAAGCAGAGGTACACATAAAACACACTGACCTGTATAGTTGCTGTCAAAAAAAATATATATACATCTGAAAATTAGGAAACGATGCAAAAGCATTGTGACCTGGTACCTGTCTTGTGGAGTGGTATAGAAATGAATGAGCCACAGACACACTATCTGCCATTTTATGGTTCATTGTAAAATAGCATGTGTGTCTTAAATTCTATAAGACAGTAAGGAAATAACCAATACATTATGAACGCAAAAGAAATAAAGCTAATAGAGATTGCCCATATTGCATGGTAAAAAGATACCTAGTGTTCTTGATCCCTGTCTGTTTGAATTTCCATAAAGCACCATAGTTGCACAGTGAAACAGCAAAATGCCAGGTGCAATGGAGAGTTTTATATAAAGTGTCTTTTTGAAGAAAAAAAGGTTGCCTGTAGCATCAAAGGTAGCAGCTATATTACAAGGTAAGAAAACAGGCAAAGAAAGCTTACATTAGCAATATGAAAGGCCTCTGCTCTTTAAAAAAAAGGTTGTGCAACAAATGATTCAAAAGTTACTGTACTTTTTACACAATCAAAGTATTTCAGGTCATAGAGTAGGAAACAAAACAAAATAAAAATATGCAGTGTTTTGAAAACTGTGAAGGAATAGGAACAAACATGAACATTTTAATTCAGTATAGGTGGGTTTCTCAAACTGTGAATCATGACCCGATGTCCAGTAGACTCCTGGAGCCCTTTGGACACAATTGAAGGCTGCACTGAGCCTCCGCAGGCCTCCAGAAGCAGGTGGAAAGTCACTTCCAACTTACTTCCAGGTTCATGAAAGTGACTTCTGGTTGCTTCCAGAAGCCTGCAGAGGCCTTATGAAGGCTGAGGAGGCTCAGCGCTGGAGAAGGAGGTGGGTTGCTACAGAATAGGCAGGTCACAGCAGGGAGAAGCTTGAGAACCCCTGCAGTATACCATTATATCAGTGGTTCCAAAACTGTGAGCTGTGGCTCCCCAGGGAGCCACAGAAACCAGCCAGGAGCGCCACAGAATCCTTGCAGATACAACAGCACCCTTGAGCATAGACCATTTGTCTCATGAAGGATTCACTATAATGCAGTAGTTCCTAATCTTTTTTAACTGATAGCTCCCTTGACCCTGCTGGGCTATTGGCCATGGCTCCCCATTAGAGCAACAATCCTATACATTGTATAGGGTGTTGGGTTATCATATCTGTGCATGTGAGTTTTTGCCGTATATTTTCCTTTCTACAATCCTGCTCTACAAAACTCTCAACATCTTTTGTTTGAGAAAAGAAGCCCTAATTTAAAATCTGATATGACACAAGAGCCACTAAAAATTAAACAGACTGCAAAACAGTGTACAAATACTATCAAGTAGCATGTAGCTGACCAAAGGATGGCAGTGAAATATACACCGTTTACATAGAGTCAATGTACAGAATATTGGTTTGGTTACATTAATGCTTGCCTCATGTAAGGTAGTAAGACTACCAGTGACACTATTCTCTCCAAAATAAGAATCTGCTCAATGGACTATAGTATTTGAACACATGATCAGACTTCGCAGATCAAGTTCATGGCTAAGAATATTTGTCTGTATTCATAACACAGGCCAACACACATTTTGCTTCCTTAAACGTTACACCAATTCCTGTGTATATTTGGGGTGCCAATTCCAAAAATGGCATCCGTTTTGCCCTATCACGTCTAGTTTTGGAGACATGGCATAGCCTCTTTAGTGAATGGTTCAAGCAGCTTGAACCATTCACTAATGAGGCTATACTATATCTCCAAAACTAGATGTGATGGAGCAAAACAGATGCCATTTTTGGAATCGGCACCCCAAATTCATATTAAACCACCATAAAGTTTGGGAAAAACATTTCTGACCCTCAATTTTGTAGGCCTGTGTAATGGTTTACCAGGAAACTCAGTATTATTCAACCACTGAAATGTGGTATTAGGCAAGTAATGGGTGGCAATCTTTATTTTGCCTGCTTACAGAGAGGTGTCTAGCTGACCTCTGTTGACAAGATTACTGATCAGTAGACTTTTGGTCCAATCTAACATAGGCTACTCATGTTCTTATGATGCCATGGAATTTGAAACCAATGAGAGGTGACTTTCCATGAAAGAAGTGAATAAATTGTAAAAATGCTGCATAAAGTCATGGAAGTATTTCAGTAGTACTGTACTGATTTGGGTTTGGGATATGCACCCTCTCAGTCCTTTTCCTCTTCCTTCTCCATCATATCTCACCATAGTCTCTTCGTATTTTATTTACCTTGTTCCGATTCTTGAGTTTCTGACCTTTCGTTATTGTGCTTGCCAACAACAAAACCAACAAGCATGTTTCTTAATCATTCACGTTTAATAGAGTAGAGAGGTGCAAGTTACTTTTGTTTGTGACACAGTGGAATGGAGGTAGTTCCAGATGCAATTGAATTTGGAAAATCTCATATGTGCAAAAAAATTGATAAATGTTTAACGCAATATACACATTAGGAAAACTTTTTTTCAATCTGTGCAGCAAGCAATTCAGTCACAGTTTTCTTTTCAGAAAACCATCTTGAAAATAATAAAAATGTGTTAAAACTCTTCTTCAAGATCTGTAGAGTTAATTTCAAACATCTTCAGGCACAGATCTGTCAACTAGAAAATTAAACCTGTTATGTGGTGATGCAGCTCGACTTTTCTCTGTTCTGTTATTAACCTGCCTATAATATTAAAAAAAAACGTAAGTCCTGAATTTGTCGGAAGCATTTGAATTTAAATTTATGCTATTGCTATTAACTCATGAGCTCATAAAAAAAAAAAAATTTTGCTTATGTTCTAAGACTTTATACTAGATTCTGGTGTAAGTTTTTTTGCGAAATCCTCAAATTTGTGAAATTTGCTTTGTGAAGCATGCAGATAAGTCAAAAGGCAGTAATAAAGATTTGTTATTGAACATAATTTGATTCCGGGCTGCTGAAAAGCTGAATTAATATGAATATTCTGAATAACGTCCTTTCAAATGACACATATCAGAGATGTTTCGATACTACTGAGTGATGGTGGACAGGAGGCCCACTTAGCCCAAGTAGTTTATTTTTTACAATTAAGCAAGATACATACTTTGTTGGTATAAAATGAATATAATTCAGCCTGGATTGTTTTCATCTTGATACTAATGAGTTGTAAAGTATAATTTTTTTGATGGGGGAATGGGGCCACAGAAGCAAAAGTGCCTAGGGGCCATGAAAGTCAAAATGCAGCCCTGAGTTCAGCAGCAGCACTATAAAGCCCTGACACATGATCCTAGCACATTCCACTTTCCTTCATTACAAACCCCTTATTCAGGTTGACTTGGGACTTTGAATTGGTTTTGATTATTCTTAGAAGTTTGAGAATTGAGGATCTGGACATATTGCCTTTGAAATTTTAGGATCAACCCAGATGTTACTTTAAGTCAATGGGAACATTTTCTTCCCAGGCATATAGCAGCCATGGCGGGTGGGTAGATCTTTAAAAAAAAAAGATTTTGACAGGAGCTGGAGGGTAATGCTCCATTCAATCCCCCCCCCACACACACACACCCCACAGTCCTGAATGAGTTGCTATTTGCTCAGTTAAAACACACACACACACACACACACACACACACACACACACACACACACACACACACACGACATCCTTGATTATTTGATTAAAACAATACCCAGTATTACCCTTACTTGTGTCATGTGCATAAGTCAGATCTATGCAATTCAGATATCACTTCTAAGAGGAGGTCATAACTCTGTGGGAAAGCACAGGCTTTGCATACAGAAGGTCCCACATTCCATCTCCAGTGAAATACTATCAGGGAGCAAGGCTGAAGAGGTCTTTATCCAAGAAGCTAGGTCATAGACAGGACTAAGCAACATGGGCTCATGGTTAGATCCAGTATGGTCACTTCATACACTATGAAACTGAGGATGAGCCATAGGTTTATGCACTCACTCTGCCCATTCCTTACTCGCATGCTTTCCATGGCTTGCTGTAACCTGGTTTAGTGTCTACACTGCCACTACTGTGATTAACCTGAATTGCTTTTAAACCAGGATTTGAAACAATCAGTTTGAATACAAATCCAGCACTAAGGGTCAAATTGGATGTAACACATTGTCTTTGTTTTGTGTGCCAGGGGCCAAAACAGGATAAATAAATAGCAGAATTAGGGGGCTTTAGGTCTTTGCAACTACCAAAATGGTGAGGTTCCAGTACCCATGGAAAATGAGTGCATACCCTAAACCAGGGGTGCTCAAACTTTCAACTTTAGGGATGCTGGACCTTTAACAAGTGTATAGAAGAGAGAATTTCAGCATGTGCAGCTTGTCATCTGTGGGATGACAAGTTGCACCTGCTGCAATTCTCTCTTCTATACACTTGTTAAAGGTCCAGCATCCCTAAAGTTGAAAGTTTGAGCACCCCTGCCCTAAACCATCCTCCATAATCTTCTACAACACACTATTGTACCACAACCAATAAGCACAGAGTTCTCTGCAGAAGACTTGACACTGAACATGTTTACCTTCAAGAAACCCCTTTCAAAACCAATTTTATAACAGACTTGAATCACAATCCAATAAAAAGTCAAGTATTTAAGTCAAGAGACTTGAGTGCACTCAGTTCTGTGTGCATGTGTCTTGACTTGTGGTATTATGTCAAACCTGAGAACGTTAAAGTGCTCAAGAGTTTACTTTCAATGAGGCTTTACTGAAAACATCAGGTTGGTGTTTTTCTTCATGGGTTGTAAAGGAGAACAATCAAGACCGTTGATCAATTCACCTTTCATCATTAGCATGTCCCTGACTTAGAAAAGCTAGTACATTTACAGTTGGTAAATAAAACCAACTGAAATGTTAATCAAATAGTCACTAAAACATAATTAAAATAACCACCATTTGTCAGATGTACCTATCTGGTAATCTTTATAGGCCTCTATAACTGACCAAGTTACAGATGTAATAATGAATACTGACTACAAGAAAGAAATTAAATGATAAACTCAGGAGGGGGAGAAGCCACAAACTCTCACTTTGTACCACTATACCTTTTTAGGGGTTTGTTTTATTTTTTTAAAGAAACCACACAGTAAGCAAGTTAGATTCCTTCCTCACTCTTTCCCAAAACAAAACATTCTACCCCAGTGTATAAACTCACAGCTATAACCACTGGTTAGGTGAACTGATGTTCCCCTATGCCTGTATAAATCAAGCAAATTAACATCTAATACCTCTACCAACAGCTATGATCCTTCCCCAGTTCATAGTCGCGGAACACTATGGATGTTCTGTTCTTGACTTGAATACAGTAGCACCCAGATCTTTATCACTGCCTAGAATTTTCGGTAGATCTCTGGAAACTGCTTTATGGTTTTCAGTGCATCTTATTGCAGGCCTCCAGTCACTGACATTGAGGCGTGCTACTGATAAAATTGCACAGTTTGTCTGAAATCAGGCTCTCTTAAGCACAATTTCCTTCTATATGAACTTATCTGTTCACTCAGGCCAGCAACAAAGCTTGCTCTACAAGGTGAAGTGGGCACAGGCGGTTACACGGGCACCTTCTCAGTAATGGTTCTAAAATATCTTTCATGTGTCCCTTGGAGTAAGTCATAATTAAATATGACCCTACAGAACCATAGCTGGTTATTGATTCAGCTGATGTGATTTCATTTTGTGCTGTTGTCTCTCATCATTTGGTGGTGTTCATTTTAAACTACATGCTTTATGTGTTTATTCTGTCTCATTGTTAAGCGAATGGGGCTGGTTCAATAGGGGTGGGGTGGGCAGATCGCGCCCAGGAGGAGACAGGGTGGATGGTGCTGGTACACACCTATTCCCCTTGGGGATATTTCCCAACATGGATCAACATGGACTTGCGACAGTGATATTGCTGGTTCAGGTCTGAGGTGACTAATAGCTGGAGTTCACCTGTCCAGGTGGCTTTCAGGAGGTTTTTGAACTTCCACTTCCCTGGCCCTTTAAAGTTCTTTGAAGACTTCTGATCTCTCTCTCTCTCTCTCTGTGTGTGTGTGTCTGTGTGTAAAAATAATGCTGCTAGCTGACATTATTTCTTCCCAGAACACAAGCCTTGCTATTGAATTACTGATATTACTGATTTGTCAACAAAAAGTTCACAAGATGGTTTGCCATTACAAATAAAATATCTAGGTAAAGGCATAAGAACGTGGTGTCCCAGCATTTCCTCTAGGATACCATGTGCTGATAGTAGGGAAGGGGATACAGAAAAAAATAGCAACATTTCAGGGTTGTGGGCTTTTTGTTTTAGCAGATTGGTTTTGAATTTGATCCTGTTCTATACAAAATATCTAAATTGGTTCAAAAGTGTGAACCCATAACTCAAACGCTTTTAAAACCAGAAAATTTAAACACACTAATAAACTTGAACCCAAATTTTAAGTGCCTCAACTCTCAGTAATAATTGTTTCTCTATCTCCAATAAGGGCACTAGAGAAGCACTACTGGGGATGACCCACAACATGAAACCCTTCTCTTTAGGGATTCTCATTTTTCTATTTGAGCTGGATTTTGGTGGTCAAGGTTATGCATTTCATTGGAATGGAGATGTCTAGTGCACTGAATCTCAATGGGAGCCACACAGCCCCCTTGGGGGCCCTGGTACATTTGAAGGAGGCCACAAACTAAAAACTGTGAGAAGGGAACAGGTGTTTATCTGTTTGTATTCTTGTTTGTCAGGGGAGCCATGAGAAGAGATCCGAAAGAGCCATAGCCAAAAAAGGTTGAGAATGGCTGCTCTAGCAAATTAATTAGTTTGATTTTTAGAGCAAGTTAATAGTACTACAGCAAATCACTACCTCATTGCAGGAGAGGTAAACAAATTTATTAATAAAATGTTTCTATACTACCCTTCTAACTTGCTAAGCATATAATGCAATTTACATATCATTAAGACACCAGTGTGATCATTCAGTTAGAAATACAGGCTGTGTCTCCTTATCCACTCATCTGGGACCGGAAGATTTGACTCACTACTAATCCTGACCAGGAGGCCAACCTATACCTCCCAGACGCGACTGGAAGAATCTTCCAGTTGTGCGCCCATAAGGCCTTAGAAGTAAAATTTTGGTTTTCAGAAAAACCAGAAGTTTGCTTCCAAGGGTCTACAGAGACTTCTGACAATTGGGAAGACTGCATTCAGCCTCCCCAGGCCCCAGGCCCCAGGCCACCCAGATGCGGATGCTGGTCCCCACTGCGGATTTCATTACCTGTTGTTTTCTGCATCCACTGGGTTTCCAAGTATGAAACTCCCACAGATGCCAAGGTCGGACTGTATTTTTGTTTGGACAACTCAAGTACATGAACTTCTGCTGAAAAATGAGGTGACTTTGAAAAAAGGAAGATACAGCAGTGTATTTCAACCAGTAGTACTTGTACCACCAATGATACTTGAGGTGGGCCATGTGAGAACCCCAGACCCCTGCCGCCTGGCAGTGAGACCAGCCATGCAATACAACAAGCAGCAGTAGGAAGTTCAGCTTGATGGGCAGAGCTCTAGCATGCACTTTTTGTATGCTCGAAAAAGCCCTCCCATTCACCCTGAGCCTCTTACCACTGTTTGTTGTGTCGCGTCTGGCCTCCCAATCCAGAAGTAACTGGCAATGGCATCATAGCCAGTTAGTTCTAGTGCAGTGGTTCTCACAAGTTTTAGGCCGGGACCCACTTCTGAGAATGACAACCTGACCGGGACCCACCGGAAGTGATGACATCAACCAGGAAGTGATGTCATGACCATGATCGAACAGGAAGTGCCATCATTGTGCCAGAGCCTGAAAAGATTTCATCAAGCAGGAAGTGACACCACTGTTCTCACCTAGGAACTCAAATTGCAAATGATAAAATAAAATATTGCAGCTCTTAAGCTATGTCCAATCCTCCCCCTCCCCCGTGCTACCAATGGCTTCTCAGAGCACAGTAAGCCACAAATTGAAAGTCAGGCTCAGAAAACTGTCTTGCTTAGTACAACTAAAAAAGCCAAACAAATAGCAGGCTGCAAAGAGAGCCCAAGGAAGGACTGCTGCCTGCCTTGCATTTCAGAGACCATTCTTTGCAACAGATGTATCTTTCCACATATATCTCTTAACAATGTAATCAACCAGTCTCTTAGAGTTCAATTGTATACTATGCACAAGTTGTATTAACAGGACAATTCCATGCATGTCTACTCAAAAGTAAGCCCCATTGTGTTAAGTTGGGCTTACTCCTTAACCCCAGGAAAGTGTGCATAGGATTGCAGTCTAAGGGTATGGGGACAGAGTGATGAGAAGGGCAGGGTTCACTCATTGCAGAGATGGGGGGGGGGGGTTTGAAATAACCAGAGAGAGAGAGAGAGAGAGAGAGAGAGAGAGAGAGAGGAGGCAAAGGGTTGGGCAGATAAAGGGGGTAGTGTCACAACATGGACCACTCAGCATCACACTGCAGCTCCAACTTGTGTGAGTGGATATTCTCCTCCCCCCATTAATTTGCTTAAGAAAAAGAAAAAAGATCAACCTGCAGTCTGATTGCGCCATTTGAAGTGAATCAGTCTATTGTTCCTATTTTAGAAGCCAAATGAAAAAGCAGTCAAGCAACATTTGAATCCAGAGTAGGCTATTTACACTTCACCTAAGTGGAGGAAAGATGAGATCAAATTATACTAATAGTTAAATTCCTAAATTTAACTCTCAGGTTAAAAAAAAAAAAAAGCTGGAGTTTTGCCATGGGTGTTATGCAGCCCAGTTGTGTGCAAATTCACTTGTAAGTCTCACAAAGATAAATGGGGTTTATACAAAAGCAAGTGTGCATAAGATTATAGACTCAGGAAGTCCCCTGCCTTCCTCTGATGTCTCTGCTATGACAATTTTTATTGTCATTGATAGCAGGAGCTTATAAATAAGCTCCTCGGGGCAGAGACCTGCTGGGAGGTTCTCCATGTGCATCATATGATATTACAATATCCTCCTGCCATCATATCACTTGCAGAATCCACCTCTATGCATACCCACATTGAACATTTTCTTCACCAGTATTTTGTATCTGTGTGATCCTCCTTACTTGGGAGTAAGTCCCACTGAACTCAGAGTAGGGCTTACTTCTGAGTAGATGATGATGAGGATGATGAGGATGAGGATGATGGTGATGATAACAACAACAACTGAAATGGTACTGAAAGAGACCCCACCCCACTCCTGCAATGACCAAGGAGAATACTTGGAAGCAAGTACTCGCCGCAAGTAATTGCTGCAAGTAATAAGGAAGGCAGGCAGTGCTGCCTGGAAGTGGGATTCAGCTGCTTCTCTGCACTGCCTTGGAAGGAAACAGAGCTATGAAAGCAGCAAGGGCAGGTCCCTCAGCCATCTTGAATAATTAAGGAGGGGAGATTAGCCATTCCAAAAGAGAACTGCCACCCCTTCCCAAGGATTGCTGTAAGTAATAACAGAAGCAGGATCTGACTGCCTCCCTGCACTGCCTTGGAAGGGAGGCAAAAGGAACCAGGGAAGATCCAGCTCAGTTGCCCAGAATAATTAAAGGGGGGAGAGAGCAAAGAAAACAAAGTGCCTGCCTTTCCAGGCACAAACAAAAGCAAAGCAGGAAGCCCACCTCCAAATCAAGAAGCACACGCTCTCCACTCCATGCTGCAGGAGCAGGCACAAGCACAGCCTGCCTGTGCCTGCTGCTCTTTTGCTCCTGGGAGGAGCTTACTGCCAGGGAAAGGCTGTAACAGCTTCAAAGGTGGAGCTGGCAGTACATAAGAACATAAGTCTATTTTGCCAGGCTCCAGTTTCCAAGATGGAGGCGCCCACTTCAATTGCCAGATTCCAAGATGGCGGCTCAGACCTCGGGACCCACCTGACATCAGCTTGGTGGGTCGCGACCCACAGTTTGAGAAACCCTGTTCGAGTGGTACTTCCAATAGCTGGACCATGCAAAGTGATACGGTGGGGGACAAATGTTGAGAAACACTGAAGTAGAGAGTTTTAAAGATGAGAGAACTATTTACTAAAGAAAGTGGCAAGGAACACAGACTAAAATCTCCAAGGAAGACTGAATGACTCCCTCATTCACAGAACTGTCATCTCCCTCTAAGGTTACTCTTTGCAACCAGGTTAACATAAGACACTCCGCCTCCTCCATTACTAAACTATTCACCAAATTTATTTGACAAATCATTCTTAAAAACTTATAAAGGCCCACAGGAGCAGAACCTATTGAAAACAGCTGGATTAAGGCAAGAAATAAAGATGATGTTGCAAAATATAACAAACAATAATATGGCTTTTTTGTGAATTCTGAAGATAGTTGCTAGATTATTCGGACTAGATTATGCTCATTTTTTCCCTGTACTGCAGGAATAGGTTGCCTTGTCATTGTCTTTGTGATCTGTCACCTTTTGATGGTGTCTTGCAACCCCAAGACAGTTAACTAGATATTTTTTCCTCTTTCTTGTATTGCCTTTGTCCCTTTTTGGGAGTTTTATCCATTTTGTACCTTTTTCATAAAGCATTGGTTTTATCTAAAGTACAAAGAAAGATTGTGCAAAGGCGCAAAATGACACACTTTTTATTGATATTTAGCTATAGAATTTTTACATTTAGTAGAAGTCATTCATTTGTGCACTGTGCTATTTAAAACTGAAAATGACACTGTACTCTAGTCAAAGCCATCCGATTACTCATAAGTGCAAGGATTCATGATTCTCTTATACTGCTGACTTCAACATTCAAAACATTAACAAACACAGATTGATTCATAGCTAATTAAGTTAAAAGAAGGTTATTTATATTCCAGCTTTATTTCATATAGCACTTCAAAGTATTTTTACCAGTGACTCTGAATCATGATCGGGGAGACAATGAACCATCTGTTAACAATGCAATAACGGTTCAACAAAAAATTGATTATTTAAATGTCCCTCCACATGGGCAACATACAGTGGGGGGGGGGGTCAGCACCATCTCCTCTTACTGATATCTCTTTTAGAAAACTAGTGACTTCAGGACATTGACTGAAAACAGTGACTATGCAAATGTTTAAAGCCATTTTTAAAAATCACATTACTGAGAAGAGAAACAGCCTGCACTAAGATGGGTTACAGAGGAACTCAGGAAAAAAGAACATGAGATAAGCATAAATAAACACTAGGATTAGAGTAGCTGATCAAAAGCAGCCACATAAGTACAGGCTCTGCTTTGATGCTTAATTTTGAGAAAGAGAATCACTTTGGACTTGTGGAGTCCCAAACCTCTTCATATGTATGTAAGTGACAGACAGGCTCAACACACTTTCGCACACAGGGCATCCAGAATTAGCAGTATATGTGACAGTGGCCAGGCAAGTGCCAAGCTCCATGACACTAATGGGGCCCATGCCTATTTTCAGTCATGTCTCAGTTGACCACCGCAGCCACTGCTTCCCTGACCCTCACTCAGTAAGCATCCTAAGGTTTACTGAGCAATAAGAAAGAGAGCATGGAATCCCTAGCATGTATGCACTGCTGAAACAGAGACGCCTGCGTTGGCTCAGTCATGTCGTGAGAATGGATGATGGCCGGATCCCAAAGGATCTCCTCTATGGAGAACTCGTGCAAGGAAAGCGCCCTACAGGTAGACCACAGCTGCGATACAAGGACATCTGCAAGAGGGATCTGAAGGCCTTAGGAGTGGACCTCAACAAGTGGGAAACCCTGGCCTCTGAACAGCCCGCTTGGAGGCAGGCTGTGCAGCATGGCCTTTCCCAGTTTGAAGAGACACTTGGCCAACAGTCTGATGCAAAGAGGCAAAGAAGGAAGGCCCATAGCCAGGGAGACAGACCAGGGACAGACTGCACTTGCTCCCAGTGTGGAAGGGATTGTCACTCCCGAATTGGCCTTTTCAGCCACACTAGATGCTGTTCCAGAACCACCTTTCAGAGCGCGATACCATAGTCTTTCGAGACTGAAGGTTGCCAACATGAAGAAAGAGAGCAGCAGTCACAGCAATTATTTATTTAAAAGATTTTTAATCCTGCCTTTCCTCTGCCGGAGCAGATGCCCAATTCTGTTTCAAATTTAGAGGGGGGAAAAATGCTATAAAAACAATGAATAAACTCAAAAATAAATTAAATAAATAAAACCAATTGGAGGAGGTCAAAACCATTAACATTCAAGGAGCTGCTATAGAGTCATAGGACAGACAACCCATCAGTCAGACAAAACAGAAAGGTTTTGAGCCTTTGCCGAAACACCACGAGAGAGGGTGTAGATCTTAATTCCCCCCAGTAGGGAGTTCCATAAGTGTGGCACCACTACCGAGAAGCTAACTGCAGCTTCCAAACCATCTTCAAGGGCAGCCCCACATATAGTTGGATTACAGTAATCCAACCTCCATCGACTCCATCCATCGACTCAAGCACGGCCACAGCTGGGTAACCAACTGTGCATTTGCCCTGGGGTGGGGCAAATGCATCCCTGGCCACTGCTGCAACCTGGCTCTCCAGGGAAAGCTTGCAGTCCAGGAGTACCCCCAAACTGCACACCTGCTTTTGCAGGGGGAGTACAACCCCACTCAGAGCAGGCAGATGACTCAGTGCCTGCATCAAGGATTTCCTGACCAGAAGAACCTCTGTCTTGGAAAACTTCCTTGGAAACCAGCCATTTTTAAATTCCCGGATGTTTGCCCAAAGCAACACTGGGAATTAAGGTGGCTGGCTCTCAAATATGGACTGCTGCAATTGCTGTTCTTTTTCATCCCATCACTGGTGCCAAGTAAGCCATAGGATGCTTACCAGACTTTTTTTTTGGGGGGGGGGGAGGGAGAACAGAGATGCAGCAGCCACACCAGAGGAGCAAGCTCCTCCACACAGCAACTGAAGGAGAAATCTCCTTTTGTCTCTTGCCCAGAAGTGGACAAGTGATGGAGGACAGTCCTTTTTCATGTGTCTGCTGCTTCTCATCCCTCTCCTCAAATGCCTAGTAAATCATGGAACACTTACCAAGTAATGGGAGGGAGAAGTAGCAGCAGAAGCACAGTGGAGAAACAGTATCCCTCCCGCGGCAGCTGCAGGCCCCACATGTAGGCTTCCCTCCGTGGCAGCAGGTGCCACATGATGAACTCTTCCCCCCATCACCTGCCCAGCTCTAGGAGAGGCAGAGGGTATAACTGTAGGACACACCCACCTACCCACCCACCCACACACACACACACACTTAAATGGGGCTCCCCACAGTGCTTGTGCTCACTGAGGGCTTCAGTATACTTACCTGCATTTGCAGCCTGCCTGGGATTGCAGAAACAGCTGGTTATATTTGACCTGGTGGGTTACAAGCCTGCCTTAACTTGTCATACACTACTTGCCACCTCATACTCCTAAGTAGTGCTGGTAGCCCCAGAATCCTTCTAAACTGGGCAAAAGCAACCATTATTTTCATTAAAAATGATACACTAAATTTACAGTTCTCGTCTTCACAACTTCCAGGGTAGAATTTTGTCCTTGTACTTCCTCACATACAGCAACAAGCGCACAAGACCTTTGCTCTAATTTTCATTGTGATATAAAGCATGCAAAACTATATATTGGTTGTCTGTCATGTTCTTGCTGGTTAAATAACATCCATCATCAAGAGAGTACTAAAACAGAACAGTCTCTACTGTCCTATCAGACATTACACAAGCAAAGAGACCCAGATAAACCTGTGATGCAAGTAGACAGAAGACGAGAACACAGCACAGAACTGCAAATCAATCTGACCTCCCAGGCTCAGATTCAGCCTGTGTTGTATTACAATATAAAAACATAATAAAAACAACATTTTGAAAAGAACCAAAAGAAATATAGGCTCTTTGCTAGGTTGAACTAAAGTGAACATTTCTCTTTATAGAAGACACAAAACTTCTCTTACAACATTCCCGCTAAAAGTGACAGTGCCATTTCAGATGGGAAGGAGGCTTCCGAGGGAAAATGCAATATTCTCAGCAGAATTGTGAAGGCCTATTCTTGTGCACAGTGATGGTTACATTGCAAGAAAATTATAAGAGTATTTGATGCGGCTACTTTTTTCAGTGTTAACACAATCCAACAGTACTTTTTCAAGGCAAATGGGATGTGTGCATTTGGCATGCACAGCTAGGACATAGGCCCAATTTGTATAACAGCCAACCAATACACAGAACTAACAAGGAACTTTAGTCACCAGAAAAACCTAATCCTAAGGATTATCAAGGAGAAAAGGATTTTGTCTGCTTAGCTTCACTACCACTAGTATTTTGCCAGCTTCTCCCCCATATTGATGCTCTCCTATTATGTTAAATAAATGTGTCATAAGGGTGTAGTACAGGCTGAGTCTTGGTATCCACGAGGGTTTTGTTTCCAGCACCCATGTAGATACCAAAAATCGAGTTAAATGAAATCAATTTAAAAAACAATGTCTTTTTGCTCAGTGATTTAAAAACAGCCTTGCCGACCTTTGTAATGCACGAGAGAGGAATGAGGCAGGCAATCTATTATACTCTCTCCAGATGCTTAGAAAGGCTTCACTCTGAGGCAGCTACCCCTCCCTTCATTGGAGTAGGTAATAATCACTTGCATTCTTTCACGTGCTCAGGGGGAAGGGAGGGGTCCCCTGCCCTGGAGTGAAGCTGATCTAAGTGCCTGGAGAGAATGATTAATGGATTGTCTATCAGCTGCCCTCTCCCACACTAACAAGGCTGTTGTTAAATGACTTTTTTCCCTTTAAATTAAAGGTCCTTCTCATTGCATTGCAATAAAACTGCAGGTGAAAAAAAAATCTGTGGATAATTAACTTATGCCTGTAATGTGTAATGAGATTAGCAATAGGCAATTTAGGGCCCAATCCTATCCAATTTTCCAGTGCTGGTGCAGTTCTGCCAGTGGGGTGTGTGCTGCATCCTGTGGTGGAGGGGTAGTCACAGGGGCCTTCTTAAGGTATGGGAACATGTGTTCCTTCAGCACGGGGCTGCACTGTAGCTACACTGGAGCTGGAAAGTTGGATAGGATTGGGCCCTTATTCAGCAGTACTTTTAGGCAATGCACCCTCCCTCTGAATTTAAACACACAATTATTTTGACTGTGCATGTGGACACACATGCAACCTATACTGGATGGTTCCCCCAACCTATACTGGATTGTCAAGGCCTTGAAAGATGGTAGGCTCTCTCGTCCATTATCATATTAAACATATACCTTTTAATACATATTGCTTGTTATCTATTCTGATATATGTATATTTTTTTTGGGGGGGGGGGAGATTCATGGGAGCTACAGAATCCCAAGAAAATTTGCTCCCTCCTTCCAGGTTTCTTTTATAAAATGACTAAAGTCATAAACAACTCCTCATGCAGACTAAGTTTAACAGGACAAAATGGTTATTTTTGCACAATGCAGTATCAGCAAAGTATCTGGGTTCAAATACAGTAGAAAAGGAATAAGTGAAATGGAGAAGTCCTCTCTAACCTCAAATTACAGTTTGGTTAACCAGCATTCAGAAGGGCAAGATAACTACTCCCATTTCCTTCCAATATTATCCAAACTCTCTAGGGTGAGATGTTATTAAACTGATGGACAACAAAATGACAACATAAAAATCTGAATGACTGAAATATCATGAGACAAAATGGGGAAATAAAGCTAAACATAAAATTAGCATTCCAGGCAAGATGTTAAACTGTCAGTGGCCTTGTTACCACACCTGCTCAGGAAGACACGGGAATGAACCTATACATGTATCCAATTAAACACAGTAAATGACTCTTTAACTGTTGGTCATGCCACACTCAGGGGGAAACGTATTTGTGAGAGAGAACCCAGAGAATTCAAATCATAATACTTCAAAACTGTTTACAATAATAAGGGGGGAAAATTGAAATAAGTATGGTGAAAGAGCCAACATGTCAACTGTACACAAGTAGCAATACCAACAAGGTGGCAAATAAATGAGCAGTAATAAATAAATGATCCCTGTCAGAATGAGAGTGAGGGCCTAAAGATAACAGCAGCTCAACATTGGAAGAGGATGAGGAATATGAGTTTGGTTTCTTTGGCAAGGGGAAGGATGCGATGAGAGGTCAGAGATCATGCTGAACAGGAGGGACACAAGCATATTATGGTTAGTAAAGGGCTTACACAGAAGTACAAATGAGATTTCAAGAGAAAAAGGTTCTGGGACAGAGGACTTGGCGCTAGGAGACAGAGAGCTTAGCCAAAGCACAAAGATGGCTCAGTGCATGCAGTGAGATGGAAAGCAAACAAAAACAGGAAAGAAGCAGGGTTCAGATCAATTCACTATTCACTACTGGAGAGGAGCTCTCTGCTACATGGACCCTTAACCAACATTGCAGTCTCTCTGACAAGGAGGGTTGAAGAAGAAATGGTTTTCACTCCCAAACAGACCAAGGCTGTTGGTCAGTACATACAAGCTGCATGTGCTCAGAGCTCTTAACTAGATCAGTTACAGCATCCTGTTCTTGAGAGCCTAGAGGTGAATTCACAAAGCTCTCATCTACAGGAGTTGAAAATCAGGAAGAGAAACACATTAAATAGGAAAGGGGGGGGGGGAAGATCATGAAGTCAATGGAATAAGCACAAGGAATAAGAACACCGTTTAGAGGGAGCCACTGGTCAAAATTTCCTGTCTCATGATGGGAGACTTGCCTAAGATAAGTTAATATCTGGAGTGCTGAGTTGTGCTGTTAGGCTTATGAAGCCGGGTTCTGGGTCACTGAATGGGATAACCAAGGAGAGAAGAGAGGAATGGGAGGGGTGCAGAGAAACAACCAGCCTAACATGATCAAATAATAACTATGCAATTTTCAGCTTCTAGTTTTCAAATGATCAAATAATAACAATGCAATTTTCAGCTTTATTCCAGCTGTGGTGACTTACCAAAAGGGGTGCTTCATAAGCAAGTTAACTTGGTTCTAGGGAGAAAAGTGCCTTTTTCCTTATATCCAACAATCCCCTTCTGTCTCGCATTGTTAAAAATAAAAGTCAGTATGCTCACTGCCCCAAAGTGGTTGTAATTTCCAGATCACATTCTGGAATTATCAATTTGTAATTGAAACTTAGGGGAAACTCTATGTAAGTCAAAAACAAGATCATCTGGTGACACAATAGTGCAGTGGACTCAGACCAATGGTATCTCCTACCAAATCCCTTGATTAAAGTTGTCCTTCTCTTGCCTTGGACAAGGACAGCACCAAAAGATGAGGGGACAACCATGGCTTATTAAGCCAATTATCTGCTGAATGGCTCAGGAACTGAGAAGTAAACAAGAGATCCAACTTTAAGGCTGCAGCAAGCCTCAAGAAGACAAAGGACTCTGGGGAAAAGCCCCATAAAATATCTTGCCAGAGAGCCATAATTTGACATGTCTTCTTGCAACCTCCAGCTGGAGTGCCCTATCATGCTATGTTACAGCATCCCACATCCTCAGTCAAAAGACAGCACCACCAGTGAACTTGGAAGATAACTTATGTCCATCTTGTCTCTTTTCTTCTTTGCTTCTCTCCACCTACCAGTTCCTTCTTTCCTGAAGTGTCAAAACCTCACCACCCAGTGACAGAACTATCCTCAACCCTCACTCCTTTATCTCCCCCCACTCTTTCAGACCAACCTGTGTGCCAGCCTGATTGAGACAAGCAACTAAGGCAACCCACTGCCAGGGGTACTGGATGCTAATTTTTAATATTATACACCATTACTGGCCAACTTTTGTGTACTTAGAGGTCAGTCTAGAAAGGAGGCTGTATCAAGCTTCATCAAATTGCAAGTCAACAGCTCTGTCAATTTTGCCCCAAAAGAGAAGATGGCAAAAGCCAATTAATTGAGAATCTGTTTTCAGGTCTGATTTTAATTTTTTTTAGGCACTTACCTTGAACATTTTACTGCAGCAACATATTCAAAGCACAATCAGTCACAACTTCATTTTGTGATTTATTTAACCCGTTATTTACAACAGTGGGCAGTATTAGGAAAGAACTGACACAAGCGCAGAATAAAAAGCAGAAGTTACACTGAACAAATATGTAATACAACAATTTGTGAAAGATAACTAATATTTACTGTGAACCTGCATTGCTCTCATTTGGTGTAATCTGCTCCATTTCTTTCCTTCAGTTGATACAAAGTCTTGGTTGTGTTAGTACAATGTTTGTACTCATGTTTATGCATTCCTTGGCATCTAAAACTGCTCTAGCAGTTGATATTCTTTCTTCTGTTTTGAATGTTATTACCTTTCCTGGCTTAATCCTCCAGCTGAGATTACTGAAGCCCAAGCTCCTGATTTTGGAAGCTCTTTTGTTTCTCTTGACAAAGCATGAAGTTTCTTAGGGTAAAGATCTCAACATACGTAAATACCTGTAAGGGGGGAAGGTTTTAATAATCCAAAATATGTGAAGAACTAACATTTAATTCTATTATTCCTATGTTAAACTGAAGATATTCACCTCTATCACACCAGCCTCTAGTAGATTTTGTCAAGCAATGTATATTTTATAGTATCAACCAAATGCAATGTGTTAAATGCAGGTTTCCACCCTTTTAGCAATACAAAGCACAGACACAAATATGGCAACTATTATAACCCATGGTTGGCAACCTTCAGTCTCGAAAGACTATGGTATAAGCCTACAGCACCCGGTATTCCCAAGCGGTCTCCCACCCAAGTAACCAGGCCTGACCCTGCTTAGCTTCCTAGATCAGACAAGATCGGGCATCATACTGCAGGCCATTTAACAGTCTCATTCAACCTAAACAAAAGCATGATCAAACAAGCACATGCCTTGATCCAGCAGAACCTTCAAGATGTAGAAAGTCCAAAACGCACATGAAGCTCTCCTGATCAAAAGGGACATGCTATTCACTTTAAGAGAGGGGATGGCTTCACATGTACAAAAGAATAAGATGCACAGATAACCACCACCATCATCCCGTGTGCGTGTATAATGTGCGCAAAGGAATTTGAAGAGGGAAGCAGAATGATTGCTGTGGGAATGAGTGAGTGTAGTCAGTGATATATTCAATAGGACAGAGCCGCGGTTCTCAAACTCTCTGGGAGAGTTTGAACTGCAGTAAGTCTTTGCGAGGTGGGAGGAGGCAGCGACGCAATCCCCAGGATTGAGTCGCTAAGGGGGCTATAGGGGCTGGCATTTACTTACCAGTCCCTCCTGCAGCCTCCTGGGGGCGCGGGGAGCCCTGCGTGACCCTCCACAGGGTTCCCCAGTCTCCAGAAAGTGAAAGTGGAGCGATCATGCCCCACCACCACAAAACCGGAGCGCGATAGCTCCACTTTCACTTTTAGAAGGCTGGGGAGCCCTGCAGAGGGTCACGCAGGGCTCCACCCACTCCTGGGAAGCTGCAGCAGGGACTAGTAAGTGCATGCCAGTCCCTGCACCCCCATTAGCGACGGGATCCTGGGGATCGCATTGCTGCCTTCCCCCTACCCCCACTCCTTAAGGGGGCAGAGGCCAGGGCCCTCAGGCTGGAGTGTTGAGATGCCCTAGTTTGAGGAGCCCTGCCAATATTCACTGTAATTGCAGTTTATTTAAAGCACTGTAAAGATTCAATATGGAATGACAATTTGAAATGGAACCCTCTAAAGTTAAAATCCTGAAGACTTGTCATATAGTAGAATAAAATCGGGCTTAAGTTTTCATTTCCTAATATCCAGAAATCTTATCTGTGACACACAGTATTTTGGCACAGAGACCAACCCATTAAATTGCAATTCTATCAGTTGTCTGTCAAAATTATATCATAATATTGTAGAAGAGAGAAAAAAATCAAAACAATAATTAGGATTTCTATATCTGATTTAGAGCACAAGCCTATGCCTGGCTACACAGAAGTAAACCCAACTGTCTTCAATGGAATTTACTCTCAGGAAAATGTGCATAGGATTGCAGCCTCCATAGAATTGTTTTACAAGTATATGTACCCCAGTGGCAAACAGCATCTAGGGGATGCATCTTCTTCAAGAAATAGCACAGGGAGATTATTAAAATCATTCTCCCTTAGCACTCCAATTCCGATCAGATTTCTGGTGTGGGTGCTAATAAATTTTCTAAAAACAGCAAGTGACCTGATCAGTGTCATGCCTACTTGCAACCTTGCAGAAAAATACTATATATGCACACATGCTCTTGAAATGTTTCACTACCTGCCTTGTGTGTGACTAAGACCTCAAGTCAGAACACTCAAGTCAGAACAGCCAGCCTAGGACTGTCGCAAACATGCAGTAAGGCATGTCTGTGATGATTCAAGGCCAGAGCATGGATATGTGCTGGTTCTAGGAGGCCATATCCAGCCCCAAAGCTGATAAGTGCTGGCCTGAGGAGGCTGGCATGGGGGGTTAGGAAGGGCAGGGGGAAGGCAGAATGGGGATTTTGGGGTGGGGGAGGGAAGGTGGGCTGGTGGGTAGACTAGATTCAGAAGGGCAGTGGGACTGACCTCTGGCAGTTAGGCTGGATTCTAACCTTCCTCCTGAGCAGCCTGGCATGACACCAGGCTGCTTGGATTTGTGCCAGTGATTTTGCTGCCACACATTCAAGCAGCCCCACTGAGATGGCTAACGCGCAACATGGGATAAGGGGAAACAAACTTAACTCTGATTTGGGCGGTATTCACCTCAAACTCTGTCCTGGATACAACACAGGGCAGATGGCCTGCCTGTTCCAGAGCAGGTTAGGATTGGGCTGCCCGTGTTTAAGCAGCATGACTGGCAAGCAACATAACTAAGATAGGCTACGGTTATGTTAGCAAGATCAATAATTCTTTCTTCAAAATATTGCTTCCTAAGTTAGGAGGTAGCTTCATTGAAATCCATGCCCCTTACTTCACATATAAGCTGTAAATTCCATTTTTGAAAATTCAGTAGGATCGAAGTTCTTTTAAAGTGGCAACCTATAGTAATGAAGAAGCCAAAGGAAACAATTTTAGCATTTCTGTCCGCAGTCTATTCCTGTCATGTAATTATTTTTCTGCTAATAATAATTTTTTTAAATAAAGGCCGCTGGAAGAATTCCATCAGCCCAGTGAAATCAACAGAACAGTTGGTGAAAAATATCTCAGAATCAAAGTCTACTTGTTTGGATAGCTTTTAAAGCAGAAACTGCAGCAGGCCTGAAACAGTATGAAGACGTCTAGATCTTCCACTTATATAGCCAACAATAACTTCTACATTGACAGGAATTGTGTGTATACTGGCGGGAGGGGAGTTTCGAAAGTGCTTAATCAGGAAGTCCACAATTATATAAAAATAGAGTCTCCTCAGCTACTTACCCAAAGGATCTGCCTGGCTTTCCATAGCTCCCTAGACTCATGCCCTTCCTTTGATTTCCAAGCCCAAGTAATGTTCTGTTATATTTCCTCCCAGTCCAAAGAACAAAATATGCATTATTCAATTTAGATAAACTCTTGTAGATTTTAAAAAGTCTGAGAACGGCCAAGAGAAAGGAAACACAGTTAAAAATTATATTCAAAATGAAACATAATCCTTTGATTTCCAAATAAGGAATAGGAGCCACCACGAGGTCAAAGACACTTTGTGGGCAAACCCACAGGTTGCTGATAGTGTTTTCCATTGGCAACTATTGCTTCTGCACACACCAAATAGCACCAATAAGTCCTTGCAAACCCTGTTTAGATTCCTCCCATAGTTTTGATACTTACGTGCATGCTACTAAGTGCCTGAAGAGCAAATCATAGCACTCAGTCGCACAGAGTGAGAGGAGAGAGACTGGAAGACGCTTACAGAACACCCATTATGAACTTAGCCTTGTACAGCATACATAGCAGGACCACCCACAGATACCAATTTCTGTGAATAATCAAACCCATGGGGACACTGCTGAAAAACTGGTAGTGTCTGTTAGAAGCCTGCGGGAGGTCTCTGAGGTGCAGGGAGGCCACGTGCTACATCCCGGTGCTTCAGAAGGCCTCCTGGACACTTCAGAAGGGCACTTCCAGTTAGAAGTGCCTTTCTGAAGTATTAACACGCGACCTCCCCACACCTCACAGACATGACCAGAAGGCACTTCCAGTTACATTTTGGAAGTCCTTGAGGCCCTCCAGACACAGGTTCAGCACCCACATTGAGTCAAATCCATGGATGCTGAACCCGCTTTATTTCAACTGTATTTCAAATGGCCAGTCCACTTTTTAAAAGCATCAAGGCCAACACATTCTGTGGCAAGGAGTTCCACAGACACATGTTGAGTAAATTTTGTCATTCTGACTCTCCGGCCAGATTCTAGAACACTGCCTCCAAATATGGCTAATGGGTCAGTCGATGTTACACACACACGTGAACAAATGTCCTGACTGATTCATCAATGCACAGCCCAAACCCCTAGACCTATAAAAATGAAATTAGGGGAGTATATTCCTTCCATGATGTAAGGACCCAGTAAGAAGGAATTTTTAGAAATTCAACTCCTAAGGGCAGTGTTATTCAAACTGAGGCTCTTTAGGGAGGCGCCAGGAACTCAAACGGGAGGCATGGGATGTCCTCTCGCAGCGATACAGTCACACTCCTGGGCAGAATATGAGCCCTTCTTCTGCGCTTTTTTTTAAAGCAGAAGAGTTGCTTCAGAGTTGCTCAGCTGCTCCCTCCGAGAGTGGCTGCTGCCGCCCCACCCTCTTCTCCCTCCACTCCTAGGCTGCCACCTTCTGTGTTCACTGCATGTTGTTTCCAAAGCTCTTTGACTCCAACCCCCATCTGGCAAGTACTAAGCATGCTCATTTTGCAGTCCTTGTCCTTGCTGACTGTCAGAAAGAAACCCTCCTTGATCCTTGTCTGGTTGGTTCCTAATTCCCAGCCTGGGATCGCTTCTCATCAAAGTGAAATCTCTCTTTTCAACCCCCTCCCTCTTCCACTCCCCCCATTCGATCTCCAAACCTTCCGCTTTCCTCCCCCTCCCCAAATAAAATGCTTCCTACTTTACCCGTCACCAGGGGTCTTAAAGCTGTTTCCATGCAGTTGGCAAAGGGGGGGGGAGAGAAGCACACACTTTACTTGGCCAGGAGCAGAAAAAGGGGACTGTTTTTAAAGTGATTTATTAATCTTGTTGTTTGACTGAAGAGGAAAGGCTGTATTTTTAAAGTGATGAATCTTGCTATTTGAAGGGAATACTTATCAGCCATTGATGAGGTGATTGCTAGCCCAAACCTATCCACACTTTCCTGGGAGTAATCCCCATTGACTCTAATGGGACTTACTTCTGAGTAGACATGCATAGGCTTGAGTAAATTTCCTAGTATAGGAGACAAATCAGACTCCTAACCAAACCCTTATCAGCTCTGATATATTTTCATGGTCTATTTTTGTTTTCCCCACCAGCTGCTGGAAAAATTTCATTAAATTAATAAAGGGTTCAATCCTATCCAAGGAGAATGGGAGAAATGACTAGTTGGATTGGGGTCCATAGGGGTGAGTGTTTGTCATGTTGGTCAGACTGGTTGTGCACAAAGTTCATTTGATACAACAGTTCCATTGGTATGCTTACAAAGTTAAAAAAATGAGTCTTCCTGGACCAGGCAAAATCTACCAGCATCGTGTTATAAAGCATGTATACTGCTGGGTATTAATAATATATTTTTAAGATCTGCATTTAATTAATGATATGATTAATATAATTAATGTTAATATAGTTAATATTTCTGGCCACTCCCTGTTTAATGACATCACTTCCAACCCTCAGGAACATGATGGGGAGTCATGTCCAACAGCCACGGGGGGAGGGGGTCAAGGGAGCCACTGGCCGGAAAAGTTTGAGTACCACTGCTCTAAGGGAGTAAAAAGAGGTAAAATGTTTTTTTCACTGATTCCTCAATATCTCTTAGGCCTGATGAGATATCGACTGATCTTTTGCTTAACAAAGGTTACCCACACAAATGCTTAAAAACATCATTCAGGATTTTGCCCTAATCAACCCCTAAAGGGGTGAATCTAAATTTGGGGGTGAATTATAGACCCCTTCCTATTACTTAGGTCTGGCTGGCTTTTTCCCCTGTGCTGCTTCCTGAGAGAGACCTGTGGCTTACAATGCAACTGAGCCCAGGCCGGCCCTTTCAACTTAACCCTTATTAAGTCAGTATGGCAAGGAGAAGTAACAGTAAAATAACAGAAAAATAACAATCATTTTAGTGTTTACTCTGAACAGTAAAATGGTGTGTATTTCTGGCTCAGTGTGAAGTCCTCTTATCCCAAGATTTTGACCAGCCTTACTCCTGAGAACTTGTGCTATCGTCAGCCTTTGCTTTGCTTATTCCTGTTTTCCAGTGAGAGGAAGGGGCACTAGCTTGAGAGTTGCGCGACACAGTCTAGCTTCCCTCACCAGAGGCATTGCTCTGCTTATCTCTGTGATCCAGTGAGAGAAAAGTTAGGGAGAGGCACTGGCTTGAGAGTTGTGTGGTTCCTCAACATCTTCAACCCTCCTGGCTTCCCAGCTCCCAAGCATCTCCTCAAAGTGGGGGCTCCAGTAATGTTGCTTCAAAACCTCAACCCAACCAAACTCTGCTGCAACCCACCAGTCTGAGAACCACTGTGACTTAAACAAAAAAACGTGCTGGACCCATGACTCTCAATAATTACAGGGTGCTGCCTGACATGGGGTAGTTGAGCTAAATTTCAATTGTTCATTGCAGTCAAAGGAAAGTTTTTTGGAGTCAAAATAGATTTAAAGTAGTGAATACCGTAGCAAAGCATTAAGTATCATGCTAATTTATCTATTTAAAAAAAGATAGCAACTTCATATGTCCTTAAGTTTTAAAGGTTTTCTAAAAAGCAACAGCAGTGTAAGCTGTCCAAACTGTATTTTTGGATAAACAGCAATTTTAACTAGACCATAATCATTTATCTATTGTGCAATTCTGACATAATTAAACCATTTAGAGAAACAAGTCGAGGCTTTGAATGGATACAAATTATTACCTACTTAGGAAGTTGGATGCTGTCCTTTAGTGCTATAACAACACCTTTGTCCCATCATGGAAAAGAAAAATTCATGCAATTCTCTTCTATGGGATGGGCATAATAATACTTCTATACACATTACCTCAAGTTAGCACTGCTACAAGAAATCACAGTACACAGTTACACATAGCTACATAAATGTATCTGCTAACAGAAATTATTGCATGCAAAGGTCAATTTCTACTACTAAATAGATTGTACAGTCAAACGACTTTTATCCCACCTTTCTTTCCCTGAAGGGCCCCTCAAAATGGCTTGCCAAGACTATACTAAGTCATCAAAGATAAAATTAAAACAAAACTGAAATATCAATCAAAACTAGAACCACCAGCTGAGAGCTAAAACCAAGAACCAACCGAGACCAATATGTGATATGGAGTATCATAACCTGCCCAGATCTCTCTGTGCAGCTCCATGAAAAGATCACCATCTTAGTTTGGAGCTGAATATTATTTTTGAAGTGCTTGATAAATCAGAAATAATGATCCGTAGGAAAAGAAGAGCTCATTAACTTGAGTTCTCCCTACTCTCTGCAGATCCATGCATCTTGAACCTATATAAAAGAGAAAATACCATGTGTTGGCATGTCAACCTCTCTGATTAATAGTCTGCCTTCTACCAAATCAAGATTTGTAGCCTGGCCCATTGTAGAAGGCAACTAATCAAGCTTTAAGTATTGAAATCTTCCTGATGTAAGCCCATATACTTCATCTTTATAAAAAATAATCTAGATATTTCAAGACAAAACACAAACACCCCCTTTCCTTCTCATCACAAAGCAGAATTTCTAGGACCCCAAGCATTTTACAATAAATCACTCCTTCTTGTAATGAATATGCTTATTATCAGGAGTAAAATCTCCAATTGTGGAATTCTGTCACAAAAGGCATTATCTCATCAGATATGCACCATTCTGCTTAACGAAAAAACTGTAGAACTACTATTAGTCGCTTTTAGGGGAAAAAAACAAAGTCTTACTTGTTACATTGAACAGAAAACATGGATATGGCACACTTTAAAATACAGAACCATCTGTGCTTCTTTATCAGTAAGTTCATTTTAACTACATGAATTATCAGGGTTAATGAAGAGTCCCTACTATGTTACTTGGAACTTTCGAAAACAATTTCCAAACTTTACAATATTAGATCAATGTGTATTGGACAAATCTTTCTTGTCCTTGACTATTCTCTTCCCAATTAAGCGATACATGGATAGAATAAGATATGGGAACAAAACTATACTTACATCATACTTTGCAGTTCAGGAGTAAAGTTTGTTGCTTTCCCAGCCCCTCTTCCACTGCTTGATGGGATAACGGCTGACATTGGGACAGCTCCGGTACTGCTCATCTGAACAAAGGATAAAAAACCAATACACATTAGTATATAACACACTGGGAAAATAACAAATTAAAACACCATGCATTCTTCAAAATACTGCGATCAGTTCTGTAATATTGAATAAGAGTTTATAAACTTCAGAATGGAACAGATTTATCATCTTTCCCTTAGGCAACAGAAGTCACCTAGTAGGAGGGCAGGAGGTCTGGTCTAAAGGGCAGAGCCTCCATTTGCCTGAAGATAACATCCACAAGGTCGCCAGTTCGAGGCCACTGGCACGGTGCGACCTTGAAGCAGCTGACAAGCTGAAGCTGAGCTATTCCATCTGCTCTGAGCGTGGGAGGATGGAGGCCAGAATGTGAAACCAGATCAGAATGAAACATCTGAATGTTGTGGTTCTTGAAAGATAGAACCTTCTTTCAATTGTAAAAATCCCTATGGGGATTTAAATAACGCCTGCCTATGTAAACCACCTTGAATAAAGTCTTGAATAAAGACCAAGAAAGGCGGTATATAAATACCTGTATTATTAGTAGTAGTACAAAAAAAAAGGCAAGCAAGAAATCACACGAATGAAAGTGAACTTACAAAAAGAATTCAATTTAAATGTATGCTTACTATGGAATTAGAACAAAGGAAATTATTTTTTAAAACTGTTGGTTGAAAAATGGACCTGAACTAGGCATCCTTCTACAACTGACAACTTTTTGAAAAGAGAAATTCCAACAAATAGAACAATGTGAGATGGATTTGTCAGAAAATGGTCCATTAAAGTATAAACTATTCTTCAAATAATGACTGATAGCAAAGATATGCTTTTCCTGTAAGATGAAGCTCAATTTCATACTAAAATTAATAGAAAAAAGATTAATGCTTAATTTCATACTAAAATAGAAAAAAGATTAAATAATTCTGTTATTAGAACTACTTGTCCTCAATGTTCTCTTCTCTCTTTACAGTCCACAACATACCCACCCACAAGACTCTTGCTCTTTTTCATTTACAAAAAAACCTCCCCCCATTCCTTGTCTTTTACTACTAGACATCAACTGGTCTCAGCTAAAGGAGAGACCACAGCTAGTATTGCATTTTTTAAATATTAGCATTAACGGCCATAGTAAAAGCCGCAACACTTTCTTTAACTGCTACAGAACAGGCTGCATACATGACTACTACAAATGAACAGCATTTACATAACACCAACAACATTTGTAGGGACAGAATATGCTAAACAAAATAAACTGTAGTTAAGGGCACAAGTTCATGATCTGCATACTTTCAAATAAAAAATGGTCAGATATTCCATTTATATATGACAGTTTATTTCTACATATAGATTATTTGGACTTCAATGGCAGTCATCAAACAACTTACTATCAGAACTGGAAATGCCAATTCCACTCCACTAATCTTGTCTGACTTGCAAGGTTCTGGTAAACCTTCATTTATTCAACATCTGTTTATTTTTACATACTATACAGTTTTAAGAATGAAAAGCACACGTTAGTATCATCTACACTCAGTCAACCTTCTTAAATTTAAAATGATCTTATATTTGCCAGTTTTACCTTTTACCCAGACACATTTCCTAAAGCATAAAATTCACTGTAAAAAGGATTATAGCACCTAGTATTGTGCCACATTTATTCACCATTCTGATTTTAAATGCATGATTAAATCTTTTTAAAAATGAAAGGTCAACAGCTCTTCTCGTTCATTCAGGATGCTTAATATGCTTTTTCCCCCTGCATTACACAAATGATAGGAAGTATGAACACCGAATATGATGCAAGAGACCAGGTCATGAAGTAAGATTTTACTGTAAAATATTTTCCCAACAGACCTTTTGAAATTAAATCGAGTTATCCTTTTCCACATACTGTATGTCCAGGTCCCATCAAAGTTCCAACCTCGCGAGCATCTGTCAGTACTTCAAACAAGCAAACCACATGGCCATTTCCTAGCCACATGGCCCCACCTGCTCTTTACAGGGTCTCCATAAAGTTTTCCTTCCATCATAGGAAACTGAGCACTCATCACTACCATGATTACCTCACTACTAGACTGGAAACTAGTCATGTAGTATTGTTCAAACTATGGTAGCATTTGGACTGAATCCCTCACTCTTACATGTGCCACCCTCAAGAAGGAATCATTTTTTTCTCTCATTTTTTTAAGGTTTGTCTTTCCTATCCCTGTGTAACAGTTCAGCTACCAACTTACCATTACTTGATTTTGTTTTTAGAGAACTGCTATAGATAAATAACTTGTATATGCCAATAAAGGTATTATTATTGATTATTGATTGATAAATAACTTGACTGCTATAACAAACGTTTATTAGATAGATATGTACGAGTCTATAAAATCCCAGCCACCAGGGATACTTCTGCACATAAAATATGGGTTTATGCTAAAAAAATCCAGAATATTTCCCACCTAACTGGCTAGTGCCACTAAATTTTAGGTTTCTTCCCCCCCCCCAAGCCTCTCCATATAAATACCAGCCTTGTCACAGCCACCATGGATCTGGGCATGCTTTTACAAACATCACAATGTATAGATTGATTTTGCAACCATTAACTCACAAAGCAGCATAGGGGGGGAGCATAAATACAAAAAATTACATTTCATTTAGAATACAGATCTCATAGAATCTTGTAGCCCAAAGAACTGCAACAAAACCAGTCAATTAGCAGAACTAATACTGAAGAAATGTCAAAAAGACATGTTGTTTATCAATGACAAGTGTCAAAGGTAAAGAGGAAATAAGTCAGACAAGCCTCTGTGAGAAGATAGTTCAACAACCTGTGCGTTGCAACAGAAAAGTCATGTTCCCATCAACCACACTTCTGGTGGTTGGGACACAGAGCAGAGACTATTCCTAATTACTCAATGGATGGGAAAGAGCAAGTGGTCCTTTAAACACCCTGATTCCCCCATCACCATCACCACCATTTAGGGATTCTAAAGAATGATCAACACTTTGAATTGTGCTCAGAAACAAACCAGGTGCCAAGGACTGAATAACATTCTCCAGAGCAGGCCTTTGTTTACACTATGGCACATCATCCTGAACACTTTTCAAAGGCAACCTCACACAGATTGCATTGGGTGCAATCAAGGCCTGTCCTTACCCCATTTTTGCCCAGTCCACAGGTGTACACATTTGATCCCTGCTGCATATATGCAAAGCTGGGCAGGAATGGCTTAAGCAGACTCTTATTACAAATGACTGAGTTGAGCATCTGTATCCCAGCAATACCTTTTATGACCTGCCCTCCAGACACAACAGAAACTAGAGCAAATATGGTTCATGCAACATCCTGACAAGGAAGCTCAGAATGATACTATGATGATTAAATATATTCCTCATTATTATTATTTTTTAGGTTAATGAGTGGTAAAAGTAGAAGAATAGCAGACTAGGAAAAGCAGAATGATGTATTAACCAAATTGGTATATGGTGTCCTGCACGTTGATGTTTGTGGTGTAATGTGAGATGTCTGTGCGAGTTAATAAAAAACTAATAAAAAAAGAACAATACTATGATGAATAGTATTAAAAGCTTCCAAGAGTCCAGCAAAATCAACGGGGCACAACATATCCAGTTTCTAGTGTAGCTCATGCACCAAGAACTACGTAGTCAGAGAGACGTAACACATTAAGACAAGAAGCTAATGAGAAGTCAGATCAAAGTAGGAGACAGCAACCCACAAGCCTATTAACTAGAAACAGGTAACAGCTCCCCAACTGGTAAAGATTAACCCCTATACCCACACCCAATATTGCTGTGTAGATTTAACTCACATCCTGTCATACTTCCAACAAGCAAGACTACAGGTCCAACCTTGTTATACACGGATTTTTTTAGGCACAGACTAGGGTGATACCTGCTTTGTTATGGTATTTAACTATTTAAAATCCATTCTGACTCCAATAAACTTTCCTTTGATTGCAAAGAACAACTGAAATTTAACACAATGACTCCATGTCAGACAACACTAATTACACAGGCCTACAAAATTGAGGGTCAGAAAAGTTTTTCCCAAACTTTATGGCGGTTGGATATGAATTTGGGGTGCCGATTCAAAAAATGGCATCTGTTTTGCCCTACTACGCCTAGTTTTTATAGCCTCATTAGTGAATGGTTCAAGCAGCTTCCTCATGAGGAAGCCATGGTGTAGGCTTCCTCATGAGGAAGATACTTCAACCATTCACTAAAGAGGCTATGCCGTGTCTCCAAAACTAGGCGTGATAGGGCAAAACAGATGCCATTTTTTGAATCGGCACCCCAAATATACCCAGGAATTGGTGAAACGTTTAAGGAAGTAAAATGTGTGTTGGCCTGTGTTATTGAAAGACATGGTTCAATTGATTTTTTTGTTTAAGAAATGGTTATTTTTGTAATTTGAACTGGTTTTGTGCTATAACAGCATTGAACCCATGCTTCACAAAGGTATTCGCAGAAGTAAAGGAAAACAAATTGAGAAAAGTATGTGTAGTTTGAATAAAGCAAAGCATGTTGATGGAGAAAAATGATGAAGTAAAATTCAAAATGTAACATTTGATAAAGAAATAGTAAAGAGAAGATTGTAGCGAAAAATACCTGTAACCTTTGGTTCTCTACTTAAGAAACTCTTTGTAGACCACATTGGTTGTTCTTGCCTCAGGAGCTAGAATCATTTGGCTGCTGAGTGAGCTCACTCTGGAGCAGGCCACGTAGAACTTGTTATGAGAAGCAAAACAAGTCTGAGAAACAGTCTTCCATCAAGTCAATCCCTGCCACTTGGGATGTGTTGATGGTCATAGCAAAGCAGACCTTGAGGGGGAACTGCAGCCTCTTGAACTCAAAGGGTATGCATGGTATGAAGATCGACTCCGCAGCCCCACTCCTAGCACAGCCAGTGAACACTGTGGCCTCGATGACATTCCCATGGATGGCTTTAACTCATAACCTGGTGCCACAGCGGAATTTGGGTGGGTTGAGGTTTTGAAGCAACATTACTGGAGCCCCCACTTTGAGGAGATGCTTGGGAGCTGGGAAGCCAGGAGGGTTGAGGATGTTGAGGAACCACACAACTCTCAAGCCAGTGCCTCTCCCTAACTTTTCTCTCACTGGATCACAGAGATAAGCAGAGAAATGCCTCTGGTGAGGGAAGCTAGACAGTGTCGCGCAACTCTCAAGCTAGTGCCCCTTCCTCTCACTGGAAAACAGGGATAAGCAGAGCAAGGGCTGGAGATAGCACAAGTTCTCAGGAGTAAGGCTGGTCAAAATCTTGGGGTAGGAGAACTTCACATTGAACACTAAAATGATTGTTATTTTTCTGTTATTTTACTGTTACTTCTCCTTGCCATACTGACTTAAAAGGGGTTAAGTTAAAAGGGCCGGCCTGGGCTCAGTTGCCATGTAGACCACAGGTCTCTCTCAGGCAGGAGCACAGGGGAAAAAGTCAGCCAGGCCTAAGTAATAGTAAGAGTTTTATAATTCACCCCTGAATTTAGATACGCCTCTTTAAGGGTTGATTAGGGCGAAATCCTGAATGATGTTTTTAAGCATTTGTATGGGTAACCTTTGTAAGAAAAAACCCATTTGATATCTCATTTAGCTTTTGAGGTACTGAGGAATCCATGAAAATATATTTTACTCCTTAAGGAGTTGAATTTCTAAAAATTCCTTCTTACCAGGTCCTTACAAAACAGAAGGAATGTACTCCCCGAATTTTTGCTTCTAGGTCCAGGGGTTTGGGCTGGGCATTGATGAGTCAGTCAGTTTTTATATACAGCCACTGCAAATGAGAAGGAACGTGCTGATCTCTAGGAAAGAGGAAAAAAGGCATCCCTTTAAAATCTGTACATCCCTTTAAAAAGCATTACTTTTCATACTGCTGTAGAGAGGCAGTCAGAGCGACCTCTCTCGGCATTCCATCCTTAAGCAAGCCAGGCAAAGGCAGAAGGTCACTTGCAAATCTGATTGCTCAGTGCCTCTCTACAACAGCAAGAACAGCTGCTTTTAAACCACGATTGTAAAGGGACTTTATTTTATTTTTATGCTTTTATTTTATTTAACACTTTTTTGGTATCAGCAGGAAGTCCCAGAACCAAACCCCCGCAGATGCCGAGGCACAACTGTATCACAATTACAAAACAATTTCAAAGTTCTAACAACACTGAGCATATATTTAACAAATTATTCTGCCAGCAATTATGCTGCTTCTACCAATTTGTTAACAACTCAATTCTAAGAATAAGATATAGGTATACCTAAGGCCAAAAAGCTTAGGAATACTCAGCTATGCATGGGGTCAGGCTGCAAGCCTCACAATACAATCATCTAGCTCTTGAAATCTTATACTTCCTATCAGGGCCTCTGAAAGGGATTATATCAGGGGGTACAAAGTTTCTTTTGGGTCCTTTTGCAACGGGGGAGAGATGAAACAGAGCAGGAGAGTGCAGTGACCAGCGAGTTGAATGGGAGGGAGGGGCAAAGCAGGGTGAGTGGAGAGTAGACACAGCTGGAAAAGTCTTAGGAGCCCAGGTCTACACACCCATGTGGCATCAGTAGTGTTCCCAGCATCCCTGGTCATGGTACTGTCCCCAGCATCCCGTATGGGCAACAAGTCTGATAGAAAAATGTCAGATCCCAGGAAATTTCTGGGCCCCCTCAATTGGCTCCTGGGCCCCCCTTCTGACCCTGGGCCTGGGTACAAATTACCCCCTTTACCCCCCTCTCCTAGGTCCTGCTTCCTATAATGAGAAAGTACTGTGCCATGGCATACTCACAAGTGCTTTTGTCTAAAACTGTTATTGCACAATCCCTTAATAACTATGAGAACCAGACAACAGTGTGTCGCAATGACAGAGAGGAGAAGCCAGTGTGTACAAAAGGCATTAGCAGCAAGCAACAGCTTACTGAATCAATCCAGGCAGTTTAAGCAAGAGAATTTGTTTGCTCATGCACTGCAAGGAGAGACAAATTTAACTCTGAACAACAACCAGTTTTATGAATTTTAACCAGGTCTCATATTACAGAGCAAGGAAAATAACCTACAAGTCTTCAAAGGGAAAAATCCTTCCGCACCATCACAGAGAGGGCAGCATCAGAGTTTGGCTACTTGCTGAGGGGGTAAAGGCTCCCAGAGGCCCAAACGGCTGACCCCTAAAGCCTCCCAATTCAGGCAGCGGGAACATACATTCAGCTGACCAACTCATTCTGTTGTTTAGCCACTCCTCCCTTGCCAAAACACTGAGGAAGGGACACCCTCCAATCACTTCATTTCCTTTCCCTACCTGCCCCAGTTGGGAAAAGAGAGATTGGGGAAAGTGCCTTTCTCTCAGCACTGCCAGAGTGCTGAAGCAAGAGTGTTCTCCAACAAAACTGTTCCTCTCTGTTTCCCCTACCAGGATAAGGAAGCAGAGAGGACTGATCTTGGAAAGCAACTCTCAGTGCTGATCAAGCATCAAAACAGAGAGGCACACTCAGCATTCTTGTAGAACTGAGAAATCCTTCAAGATCCCTCTAACATAAGAACGTAAGAAAAGCCTCACTGGATCAGGCCATAGGCCCATCTAGTCCAGCTTCCTGTTTCTCACAGCAGCCCACCAAATGCCCCAGGGAGCACACCAGATAACAAGAGACCTGCATCCTGGTGCCCTCCCTTGCATCTGGCATTCTGACATAGCCCATTTCTACAATCAGGAGGTTGCACATAAACATCATGGCTTGTAACCCGTAATGGATTTTTCCTCCAGAAATTTGTCAAATCCCCTTTTATAAAGCCATCTAGGCCAGATGCCATCAACACATCCTGTGGCAAGGAGTTCCCCTCTGTGGGGGAATGGAAAAGGAGTGCATGCATGTGCAAATAAGTGCACATGCAGGTGCTGGTAAAGAGAACTGGGCTTCCGAGGAACCTAGATCATGGGGCTACACTGACCCCAGGAACTGTTTTAGGATTGTGATTTTATACAAATTTGTCTGGGAAAACATTCCACTGCCTCGAGTACCCAACTGCAGTCTGGGGGGGTAATACTTACCATACAGGGTTGCTGTAAAAAGTATATAAGATAATACATTGCAAGTACTTCGCATACAAAAAGTGCTATATACATGTTAGGTATTGTTCTGCAAGATTCACTTCCATATAAACATAGTCTGGTATGTGAAAGTCTGCATAATTTCCACAATTTCAACCAGATCTACAAGCAAAGGTGTCTAGGGGCAGTGGTTCTCATTCCTTTAGCACCAGGACCCACTTTTTAGAATGAGAATCTGTCAGGACCCACCAAAAGTGATGTCATGACCAGAAGTAACATCATTGAGAAGGAACATTTTTAACAATCCTAGGCTGCAATTCTACCCACACTTACCCAGGAATAAGTCCCATTTACTATCAATGTTAAAAGAATATACATAGTAACTTGTTAAAAGGTCTGTAACATTTCCCCAAATGCAGTCACATACAATGGTAGCATCAAGTCTAATATACTAAAAATAAAATATTGAAAGGAAAGGGGACCCACCTGAAATTGGCTCACGACCCACCTAGTGGGTCCTGACCAACAGTTTGAGAAACACTAATCTAGGGTTCTTTGAATGTTTTAGAGAAAATATGCCTATTTTTAATACTTATTAGCAAAAAAGTAGAATTATATATCTAATGTGAAGGATTACCATTAAAATAGCAGCTGTTCAGGAAAGACACAAAATTGGTAAGATTCTGCAACAAATAAATATTAGTACTTTATAAATTAGTACCATTTTTTGTTTTCAAAAGCTGCTACCCTGCAATTATAATGCATATTCACAAAGCCACCAAATGCCCCCATGCTCTTCTTCATTATACACTGAACTCATCCTATACCCTCTGCACACTGTCCATTTCTTCAGTTGGAAAACTGCCATTCCCATCAAGAAGCACTCTACAGAAGAGATATGTGGAAGGGTCAGAGTAAGTAGAACTAAACGTAAAGACAAGAGACACAACTCTTACATGAAACCTTTCCCAATGTCCTGCATTCCTACAGAACAGTCCCTGTTAATCTTACTTCCTTCTTACTGTGCCCACGTAGCTGTGGGACGATCCATACCAGATACAAAAGAAATGTGGGAAAGTAGAAGGCAATTTATTAAGAATATTTCTGCCTTGCCTCTTCAAGACTTCTAACAAGAACACACACACAGCTTAAACACAATAGTCAATACAATACAAAACAAAAACAGCAGCTATACAAGACTACAGGGGCCAGGCTGTACTCAGCCTTTCCAAAGAGATGGGGTATTTACTCTCTCCAAAAAGGATCCAAAACAGAGCACCTCAGATGCCAGAAAGAATAGACAGACAGACAGAGACAGACAGAGCTATACTGATCTTCTTCCCTTTTGCATATTTCTCTAATCCTTACAGATATTTCTATAATTAAAAAGAGAAGAGGGAAGCTGCAAGCTTCATGAAAGGAATAGAAGGAAGGGAGATGTCCCTTAATGGCAAACTTTAATTGCTGAATTGTCATCCATTCTCAGTGTTTACCCCAAACATCAGCCCTGCTAGCCTTGGTAGGTAACCTCTAGTGTTCTCTGTTCACAGACTCAATTCCAGATCACATCAGATCCAGATCACTATTAAACCAGTCGTATAAAATTCAGTGAGTCACTTGGGAGCAGAACCACAGACCAGAAAAGGGCACTAAGACAGCAATTGTTTGTTACAGCTAGCACCTTTCCTCTGTGGTCAAGTTATTTAACTTAGAAATCAAATAGGCGCACTGCATTTTATTTACACAAACCCAACAGTTCATGAGACCACCCTGTACCCTTTAAAATAATTACTTCCCCAGCCAAGATTTGTTAGATGGTTTAGATAATTAACTTCTTTACACATCAAAGTCACATCATATGCATGTCCTATTTCCTTTCTTCCGGACATTAAAAAACTCAGCCAAAAGCAGAAGCACTCAAATCAATTTTCTCCAATAAATCCAACTAACATGAAACTCAAAACCTACTGTAATATTCAGCAGGTCGATGTACTGCAGTTGCTTTCGCTTTGAATTTAAATGCAGCTGCATGCCATATTCTACAAAATGAATTCAGATGTTCAGATGGGATTGCAGATTATTTCAATATGCTTTACTCTATACATGAACTTCCATAAGACAAAGATAATATTCGATTAACACTATTTAAAACTAGTAATTATGAAGTTCTAGCTAAATCTGTGTGATATTTGCCCAAAAAATTGTCACAAAGTCTTCATAAAAATCATTTTAAAAAGAAGGAAAAACTCATTTAATAAAACTGTTTTTACAGTCATCTATATGAATGCTATTGCATACTCTCATCAATTTAACATATATTATTTTGCACAATGAACACTAAATAGTTTTCACTTCAGCCCCAAATCAGGAAGTTACCTTGTAGAAATTAATCTCAATTTAGGAGTGGTGAAAACCCCTAAATACTTCAAAAACATCACTTTGCAATGAAATGCATAACTAGGTTCTAGACTCATGATGGCAAAAATCACACCATCACTTCACCACTTAAATTTTTTCCTGTCTGTAGACATCACCAATGGAATGCAAACCCTCAAAGTTGTCATGTAAGTGCACCCCCCTTTGATGAACACACATTAGAAGACAGAATATAAGTATTACCAATGCTGCTCATTTCACAATCATGATATTATAGCAATTAATTCAAAATGAACAATGTTTAAGATAAATTGTAGCAGATACACTCTGGATTATTCAGAGTTTTGTGAGCAGACAATAATGTCGCTGTTCAAAGCAAAGGATATCAACTTATCTGAACTCCCTCTTCCATTATCTCTGAAGTAACGTTTGGTGAAACATATGATAGCAATAAAATTCATTCTAGAAAAGCATCTTATGTCCTTGCCCATTCTGCTTTCTTACTAAGCCCTTAATGTTCAACCCTCACACCTATCTCTCTATCAGGAAAAATGGGTCCCCTCTTAGAAATCACTACAAAATAAGAGGCAAGGTGACCATCTTGTGCTGACTGAGCTTGCAGTAAGGATCAACGGGGTATACCAGGGGTTCTCAAACTTCTCTGGAGTAAAACTCCCAAGCTAAGTCCTTGCAGGGGGGGAATGGAGCAATGCAATCCTGACAGGGGGTCAGGGGCTTTCTTTTACTTACGTGAGGGAGCGGCAGGCTCCTAGGGGTGCAGGTAGTCCCATGGAGCCTCCAAAGGGCTCCCCAAGCCACAGAGAATGTGAAAATAATGATTGCACCCCACTTTCAGTTTGTGATCACAAAACTGGAAGTGCGGTACGATCATTATTTTCACATTCTCCGCAGCTTGGGGAGCCCTGCAGAGGCTTCTGTAGGGCTCCCCGCACCCCTGGAAACCTGCTGCTGCCTCATTTAAGTAAAAAAAAAAGCCCCTGGTAGCAGCACGATCCTAGGGATCGTGTCGCTCCATTCCCCTCTTCCTGCCCCTTAAAGAGGTAAAGGCAGAGAACCTCAGACAGGGGTGTCACTACGCCCCAGTCTGAGAACCTCGGGTATATCATTTTTTATGCTTATTTCCTTCTTTACCCCACCCAGGAAATCACTGAACCTGCTCTTGGCTCTCCTCCTCTTGCAAAGGTGGGGCAAAAACAAGGATTGCTATTGAATCTGGAGCCCAAAGGTGTAACATTCAGAACAGCCGTCTTGCTGGACTAAACAGTACAACCATCGAAAAAAACCCTCCCGTAACCAGTAGTTTTAAAATATCTCATCAAGCAAAGAATGCAGATGACACAAGTCTTTAGTCAATGGAACCATACTGAAGTTTACTAAACACATTACAGCTGTCATGTGGCTCAAACTGATTCACATGCCAACAATCACCACTTGTTATGCCATTAACCCTGTAGACCAGCAGTCTCCAAATCCCAGCCAGGGGGCCAGATGCAGCCCGCAGTAAGCCTCTATCTGGCCTGCAGCCAACCTCTGATCCCCTGAGAGTCTCTGGCCCAGTTGACCAAACACAACCAGAGTTGTGCATGTGGGGTAGGGGAATGAGGGTCTGTTTAAGTGAGTGCTTTGGGCTGTATTGGTGTTTGGAGAAATCCTGGACATTTGAGCCCATTTATTCATTCATCGAAGTTCCATCTCTAATGGATAGATATTTTATATTTAATTTTTTTTTTTTTGGCCCTTGACACTGCGCCAGATATTTGATGCGGCCCTTCGGCCGAAAAGTTTAGAGACCTTTGCTGTAGACGATCATCTCCAAATAAGCCATTCAATTTTTACAGCTCACCACATCAAGTAATTTAAAAGCAAGCATACTGGCCTGGTTCAGGTATCTTATGGAAGCATTTTAAGACTTTGTTGTTCTGCATACTGCACATTTTAATGTGGCATTTGTAAGCTGCCTTGGGTATTAACTTCGGTGTGGGAAAGACAGGATATAAATCTAATAAATAAAATAAATATGAAACATTCATACACATGCTCCCTCCTCCTGTTCCTGCACAAGCGGAGAAAGTTTTAAACTTCCAGTCCCGACTTAAACAGAATTCATATTCTGGCTTCTTTGCAAACCCCAATTACAAGATGTTTGGATTTTAGAGGTTCAGACATCACAGTAAATCCTGGTTGTTCCGAGACTCATTTCCCAGTTTAAAACGTCCTTCACTTGCATAAGACAATGACAGGGGAACACATGAGCCTAAGGCCCGTTAACATCACACTGAAGCAGGTTTAAACTACAACTCTGCGTGAAACATGAACTGCACTAACTTATGCAATAATTTTTACAGAGACAGGATTCTGAAGTTTCAGATAATTCTGTATGATCCAATAACCACAGCTGCTACTTTAAATATACCAGGTCACAACAGATGGTAGAATACATCTCTCTTGCCTCCTCTCCCCATGCCAAGGAACTGCAAACACTGACAATAGTATTGTTTATGCAGTTGTAGATCCAGCATAGTACATTCTCTTCAGGATGAAGATAGTGTGCTGGGGACAGGGATAATCTCCAAGAAGATGCTCTCTTCAAGATGTGTAATTCTTGCTATGTTATCAGTGGCATTGCACAGAATAGCCACTATTCCTCTCTTGCTTTCTATCTTTCATCCAGCAGACACAGCTTATTTATTTTAATGAGAGAAAAGGGATCATGTTTCTGAAGTAAAAATTTTGAAATTTCAAAATCCTTGAAACATGGAGTTCTAACTCTCAGTATATACAAGTACAGGAGAACAGAGAGCAAACACTTGCCTGAAAGGGAATTTAGGCACTTAAAAAAAGAAGTCACACAGTAAATTGCTCAAAATCACCAGATATTCTTTGAATTCCACATATATGTCAGTTTTTCAAATGTATTTGAAAAGCTTTACAAAATATTGCTCATCAACAGCTGCAAATGTTGCATGTCTGCAGTCTACCTTTACCACTCAGTCCCAGATAATTTCTCATGAAGCAGCAGTCACAGGTGCCTATACCTGAAAGTAGAGCATGTCCCAAATTTGTGAGGTTACTTACCTGCCTAAACACAAGACAAATGAGAAACTGCAGTTCACCATAATATACTTCATATTTTTTTAAGTAGCAAAATGTAACTTCTGCATTTGAATAAACAAGGAAGATTGTGAACAAAGAAAATAATGTAATGGTTGAATCAAAACACTACCCAGTAAGAAAAGCAACTTGTCTGTCATTTTTGCAACAAATCTCAAGTTGTCACACAGGCAT
Source organism: Tiliqua scincoides (assembly GCF_035046505.1). Classification (NCBI taxonomy): domain Eukaryota; kingdom Metazoa; phylum Chordata; class Lepidosauria; order Squamata; family Scincidae; genus Tiliqua; species Tiliqua scincoides. The sequence goes on along the minus strand of NC_089821.1, from coordinate 136,484,650 downwards.
ATCCATCTGTCAGTGGCCATGCAACATGAACTATGGGGACTTGCTCATATGAAGCATGTGATCGGGACCAATCAACTATCAGCAAATCTTAAATACGATGGTTTTGATTTACAGAGATACTTTAGGTGCATACAAGGGCACTTCTTTCACCTTTGAACAATCAACTTCCATCACATATCAAACACAGCTTTGAAAATCCTCTCGACTATAAAAATGGATTGCCACCAGGGAACAGGGAAAGTACAAGCTCCTGCTTGAGGAACACAGCTGCACTTATCTTAGGTACCCATTACCCCCATCCCTACATACCCTCCTTCATAAATCTATTGCCTGAAGGAACACAGTGGGTTAAAGTGGTACAGGATTTAAGATAAGATGGAAATTGTGCAGGAAGGAAGCAGTTAATGAAAAACACAAGGACAAATATGAACTTGACAACTGCCTTTGCCTTACAGACAGTGACTGTTTTAACATGGGGGATATTCCCTCCGCAGTTTCTTCAGGTCTCCTTGTGTCTAGCATGTATTATACAGATTGCAACTTCATCCTCCTTCAGGTCTACAGGAGTGTACAAAAACCACCATCACCACAGCCTCAGATAGCCACGTGCCCTTTCTTCACAGGTGTCCTGTAACTGCTGAGATAGTAGTTGATGTTCTTTTTCACTGGTTTACAAGGACCCTGATAGGCAGACATAAGTGACTGATGCAAGATACATTCCTGGTCAGTGTTTCATGGGCATGACCAATTCCAACCAGGCAGGAAATTATATGCCTGTTTCATGGACATTGTTGAAGTTCAGAAAAAGATTACACAATAGCTACACCAAGAGACTCCAGTGTAGAGTACTATGAATCTGTCTTTGTTGGGCTTGGATTATCATGCTGTAATATTGTTTGCTGTTGCAGACCTAGTCCACACATTCCAGACCAATTATTTCTTCATAGATACTGTCTAGAGCAGGGGTGCTCAATAGGTGGATCGCGATCTACCGGTAGATCGCAAGGCAAAATGAGTAGATCGCGGAGTGCTGACCCCCCCTTCAGGTTCCTCTGGGAGGAAACGCCAGGAGTAAGGCCCATTGTACTCAATGGGGCTTACTCCCAGGTAAGTGTGGCTAGGATTGCAGCCTCACAGCCTAATCCTAGGCATGTCTACTCAGGAGTAAGTCCTGTTATACTCAGTGGGGCTCAAGGTACACCAACATACATTGTACACATAAATGTTATATGTTATGATGGCGCGAACATTGTAAAAAAAACTCTGATAGATCTCTGAGCCTTGCTGGGTTTCAAAGTAGCTCTCGAGCCAAAAAAGTGTGAGCACCCCTGGTCTAGAGCAGTGGTTCTCACACATTTAGCATCAGGACCCACTTTTTAGAAAAAAAAATCTTGTCGGGACCCACCGGAAGTGATGTCATGAACAGAAGTGACATCATTGAGCAGGGAAATTTTTAACAATCCAAGGCTGCAATCCTACCTACACTTACCCAGGAGTAAGCCCTATTTACTATCATTGTTAAAAGCATATACATAGTAGTCTGCTAAAAGTACAGGTCTGTAACATTTCCCCAAATGCAGTCACATGCTATGGTAGCATCAAGTCTAATATATTAAAAATAAAATACTGAAATGAATGGGGACCCACCTGAAATTGGCTTGCGACCCACCTAGTGGGTCCTGACCCACAGTTTGAGAAACACTGGTCTAGAGACCATGTAATGTGGAATGCCCAAGCCCAGGAATCCCACCCTACAACTCTTCACTCTCTTAGCAGAATTGTTCTCAACATTTGAGCTGCACTAGTACGCAAAAAAAATAATTCTGAAATCTGTATACAAACGGAGGGGGGGTACCACCAAGGTGAATGAAAAAGCAGATCACAAAGTGGAGATCACAGTTGCATGCCCAATCACAATTTCTGAATCTGACTCACTGTCCACTTGGTGGGGCTCTGGAGCTTACACAAGCCATGGGGCATGCTGGAAGGGGTATTTCGGCACAGTATACTACACGGGGGTGGCAAGATGCATGTGACCAACAGCACATTTGTACCAAAGCTATGGGATCTATGAGATTGCAGTTGTGATTGAATTTCCTTGTAGGGTACTGGTAGTACCAACAGCTCCATGTGGTAGTAAAGGCAGTAAATTTGGGCAGAGAAAGAGGAGTAGCATCATGCTACCTGAGCTTTATTAGCAGATTTTCCAAGTCAAGACTTTCCCAGGTCAAGCTGCTGCAGTGCCAGCACATGCCATCTCCTGTCCTTGTTCTTACATGCTAAAGGTTTTCCAATTCCTCCCTTTCAGCACACTGGATGCCCACCAAACACTGCTCAGTTTGAGGACAGGAAAAGAGAAGAGCTTGGTGGTTTATCCTGAAGGGAGGCAAAGTAATGCCACAAGGTTGTGGTTGTGGTGTTATGGCAACCTAAATCTATTTCTCAGTTTTAACCACTTTCTATGAAAACATCATCGGTTTTCTCCTCTCTAATTTCTGGTAGTGTTTGCACTGACCTCTCTGATATTATGAACACTTTCATCTGGATTCACAGGGCAATGAGATGCTACACAATTGTGTATCAACATTACAGGGTGGGTGTTGTTAAATACAGAATCGCAGAAAGCTAATTACTATAACTACCAAGGTGGACTATCTGGAAGGGTGTCTGAAAAGGACACAGGAAGAAGTGTGTCACAACTGTCGAGAACAGAAGGATTTTTATCCTGCTTAAAAAGTATCCACAGAAGGGACAGGTGCTGGACTAGATGGGCCTTTGGCATGATCCATCAGGGCTTCCCTTAGAATTCTAAGAATGTAAGAAAATGGCTGGGGTAATGGTGGTACTGCATCTCTTCTATTCTCAAGGCAGGGAACCAGTTTGTTGTAAAAGGGCATCAGCTTTCTCAGCATTCCTAAACAGCAGCGCTGTTTTGTTTGGTCATTTTTCTTGAGATCAAGTTTCACCTGTCACCAGGCAAATGTCCTCATTAAGTCCTTCTTGGCAACCTTCTGAGACAGCCAACTGAAGGTGGTGCCATTTCAAAACTCCGATTTCAGCCTTTCTCAAGTACAGTTCTTATCCATAGGTCAACAAAGATTCTCCTTTCTGTGTTTATCCAAGGCTTCTCTTGTACCTTTGAAGCCCAAGACAACAGATGGAAACAGTAAATGCTAAAAATGCTTCTAACACTGCAGGCTTGCAATGCTCCTCAATAGACCCAGAGATAACAGCAAAAATTGTTGAATCCAAGTCTGCAGCGCATCCAAGAATGAGAAAGGGACGTTCCAAATATGCCACAAATATCACTAGGGGTCGAAGTTTCTGGTGCACATAAAGAAGAAAGTACATGTTTTCAGATAATATTGGCACCACTAGAAAGGCCCCCTACTCCTTGTCACTGCCAACGTGGCTTCAGACAGGGTGGCACTCCAAGACAGCCCCCTAAGATTACCTCAGGGGACAAACTGGCATATATGGAAGAAGTTGATTCTTCAGATACCCAAGGGTCAGAACCAGCACATTTTACTTTAGTGAGGCATATTGAGGGTAACATCCCAGTGCATTATGCCCCAAAACAAAACCCAAAACATATATCGGATAGCCCAGATTACTCTCTCCCAGTTTTGTCTTTTGAAACAATGCCCCTTCATCTATCCACATATACACAACTTCTGTTACATTTCTGGCACTGTGCATTATATTATATTGAAAGTGGTAACAACAGCAGAGAGTAGCTTGTAATCAAGTAGCTACAGGATCCCTATGTCTAACCAATGTAACAGTCATGTTAGACCAGTGTTTCTGAAACGGTGGATCGGGACCCACTTGGTGGGTCGCGAGCCAATTTCAAGTGGGTCCCCATTCATTTCAATATTTTATTTTTATATATTAGACTTGATGCTACCATGGCATGTGACTGCATTTGGGGAAATGTTATAGACCTGTACTTTTAACAAACTACTATGTATATTCTTTTAACAATGATAGTAAATGGGACTTACTCCTGGGTAAGTATGGGTAGGATTGCAGCCTAGGATTGTTAAAAATGTTCCTGCTTGATGATGTCACTTCTGGTCATAACATCACTTCCGGTGGGTCCTGACATATTCTCACCCTAAAAAAAGGGTCCTAGAGCTAAATGTGTGAGAACCACTGTGCTAGACTGTTACACGCTATATCAGCAGTTCTCAAAGTTGTGGGTTGTGACCCACCATAGGAACCAGAAGAAGAGCATTCCCCCTTAAGGGGAGTGGCGCTGCTCTGATGACAGCAATGCTGCAGCAATTGCAACTACCAAGAGGCACTTTTTTTTAACCTGAGGGGCAGAGCTGGCCTCCTGCAGGCTCCCAGAAGGCTCAGAGCCCTCTTCCATGTCCTCCATGGTTTTTTAAACAGCCCTTTATCTCCGATCAGCAATTACTGCAGAAACTCGTCTATAAGTTGATCCCACAGATAAGTCGAGGACAGGTTTTGAGCCAACAATCATGGAATTTCTATGACCCTCAGATAAGTCAGGGGTTAAACTTAGGGGGTGTCTGACTATAGTTTTGTCTGATATTACCTGAGGCCAGATCCTGAAAAATAACCTACCACAAATTGTTACCCAAGAATTGTAGTCTCTAATTTATTAAAAACATAGTAAAGGATCATAAGATACATTTTTATTCTTTTTAAATCCTGGTCTTCACCACCTTTTGGTAAGCACTATCAGAGTAAGCGCACTGTAAACAACATACCAGTAAAACAGTGGTTCCCAACCTGGGATTCATGTACCCCCAAGGGCACTCAACAGGACCTTTAGGGGTACTTGAAAAAGAATGGCATAATGCAGGTCATGCTCCAGAATGCTTTGCAGGGCCAGCAAGGCAGAAAGGGAGGTAGCTAGTTGGCTGTGAAAGCCCCACGAATAGCTAGTTTTTGGTCATCAATTCATCTATGAACTAGTGACTGAAAACCAGCACAGTAAAAAAGCTGAAACATAAGATGGAAAGTGATCAATCAGCCAGAATTTCTCAGCACACGTCTGGTGCAAAGGCAGTCTTCTGTTCTTCAAAAAGATGAAAAAACACTGTGATGAATACATGAAGTCTGTGCTTTCATAGAGAGGAGATGAGGGCTTGTATTATTAATTACAAACATTTTGCTAATAGGAAGGGTAAAATTTATGGAAATTGGCTGCCAAGGGATATGCAAGTGAAAGAGGTTGAACCATGAATCAAATTCACCTTTAAGGTGTCTGATAAGTTGAGCCAGAAGCTCTACATACAACATACAACCCATAACACATAACTGAGAGTGTGCAATTCAATTCACAGCAGAGAGATGCAGCTGCATATATTTGCAACCCTTTTTACTCAGAAGTAGACCCACTGCTTTCCATGGGTGTTATTCTTAAGCAATGGTGCATTGAATTGTAGCCTGGGCCTTTGCTTCAAATGGAAAGGAGGATCCCATCCTGGTGTTGGGGAAAAAAACCAGACCTCTGCCAAATGCAAAGGGGAACCAGGCTGCAGCAGCATTTGCAAAATTCTCTGGAGGAGAATAAAAGGTTAACTTTGGCTGGAATTTCCCAGGAAAGTTACTATAGAAACTAAAGATCTCTGTATTGCTTGTGAAGGGCAAGAGGTGCCTGCCTGAGTCAGAAACTTTTCAGAGTTGAAAGGCTCTGCCCTCTGATTGACCTGGAGATAAGGCAAAGTGATAATTTGAGCCTGATTACTTGACAAAAATTTTACATACTATAGGCAGTATGTACAGTATCTATGGTACTTCCAATTTCTCACGAAAACCCCCAAGAGCCTTCAAGAGCCAGCTCTGCCCCTCGGGTAAAAAAAGAAATAAAAAAGCTCCTTGGTAGCAAAGGAGCTGCAATCGCTGGAGTGCTGTCACTGGCCCCTCCCCACCCAAACAAACACTTACCTGGTTCCCAACTCCCCTGTAGGGGTTTGGGAACCTCTGTGCTAGATTAATATGACTGTTAATCATGTCAAATATTTTTGTCACTCTTATGTAACAAATAAGAGAAAAAAAACACACACATTCTAAGGTGAAATCTGGTGTGAATTATGGCTTGAATTCATCCAAGTATTAGAAACTGAGATAGCTCATACTGTCCAAAGTATCTATAACGAGCAAAAAAGGTTAGCACTGAAATATATTAACTGGCAAAAAGTCCTTGGACAGGTAGTTCAAACAGCATCATCTACAAAAATGCATATACCTGGTCTTCTGAGAACAAAATGATAACTCATAATGTAAAGATGTTTTGATATATCAGCACAGATAACTTTGTCTCTGACATCACAGTTAAGAAGCAAAATGCCCTTTCCAAGAAAATTCTGCGTGTTTTTTTTTTAATTTAAGTTGTCTTGCAATCCAAATTTCTTCAAGACTCAGTTTTGGAAAAAAATATTCCAAATTCCTAGATGCCACAAACAATTTTTTAAAGACATTACTGTAGTACAAGGCTAAATAAATATCCCCATTTTCTCAGTGCCAGTAACAAGTATGTAGGTGTTCAAAGTGCCTAGGATTTTCTTAACTATACCCCCAGTACTAAATGATTAGTTACCCAATGCATTCCATCTTAGGAATCCCTAATGTAATAACTTCCCCCATTCAGAACCTGTGCCATTCAATTCCGTACTAAACATAACCACACTCCCAAACTAATCCTTTCTTGGCAAACCACACAAATTGCATTTGTGGCTTGCTACAGAGAAGCATTACATTACAAAACCAGAAATTATCAGTGCATTCAGAGCATGGTAACACATGCTTGGAAAAGTGAATACCATCATATGTGCTCGTATGTTGCCCTGATTGAATTCACAGAAAACAGCAATTACTGACAAACAGGAGCCACACAGAAGGATGCGATTTGCAGAAGTATGAAAGGATAAGTACATGCAGATGGTTTGTTTACACAATACACTGGTACCCCAACCCTATGAACTGGCAAAGCTATGATACTATGTTGAGTGGCTTGGGTCAACAATACAAACAACAGCACACTGTTAAATGGTGCTGTTAAATGTATAAATTGTTCAGTATAGGCAGTGCTAAGCTTTCACAAGCATAGCTGGTTCAACAATATCAGAAAAGCCCTTGATAGTCTCTATTCTCACTCTACTTTTGCACAATACCGCATCTATTACTGCTGTAATGTTAACTAATGAAAAACCACATTGATGTCCTGACCTGGCTTAAAGGACTGGTTCAGACAACATTGCACAAAATCAAAACTAAATCCTGGCTTCACATAACATACCCCAAGCCTTCTCCAAACATGAGGGGAGGAATTATTCTACAGTACCTCCAACCCAGGATCAGCCACACTGTCCAAACCTGCCAATCCTAGTTTATTTCAACAGTAGGTTCAAAATAAACTGATTTCATTCCAAACAAGATTCAACCATATGATGTCTGAACCAGCCCATCATGTCTTATTTAATCTATGATGGTGCACCAGCACTGCAGGACATACACCTAGGCATAAATGCTATGTCATGCAAGCATGAGATCCACTGGTCCAGTTTTTTAAATGTACAAAAAACTATTACACAGGCTAACACACATTTTGCAGTCTTAAAAGATCTATTCCTGAGTATATTTGGGGTGCTAATTCAAAAAACAGCATTGGTTTTGCCCTATCATGTCTAGTTTCAGAGATATGACATAGCCGGGTCAGTGAATGTTTCAAACAGCTTCCTTGTGAGGAAGCCATTGCTATGGCTTCCTCATTAGGACGTTGCTTGAACCACACACTAATGAGCCTGAAGCTGGTGAAGCAGCATAAACCAGGATTTGAGCTCCAGCACAGCAGCCACAAAAATGTATAGAAATCTTAACATCTGCTGTATTGCCGGCAAGTCAATCACTGTAGCACTTACTGTTCATTTTCAGCTTAATGATACTTACACCTTAATAACACATACATCTCAATTTCCTACCAATCTTTTTCTCCACTTGAACACACTACATTTGCCTCCAACCACAAAAAAAAAACAAAGCTTTTCAACTTCTTCATTGACCTTTATTTTCCGGGGTTGAGGGAGAAGTCACCACTATCCCCCACAATGTATCTCTTTCTTAATGGCTTCCAGACCTACAGTTTCCTAAAATACCACACATTTATTATTTGAATTATAGGATTCAATATGCATTTTCAAAGCTAAAAATACAAAAGATGCAACAAGACGATAGAAAAACCAATAGCCAAAAACATTCAGCCTTTCCTGCTGTCAGTCTGTTCCAACTAGAAAGCAGCATTTCCTGCCTCATATAAATTGTTTTACAGCAAATCTAGTAATTTAAGATCTCTGTACCCACCTACTCTGAACAGGCAAGGGAGAAATAGAGAGGCTTTGAACTGAAATCATAAACTTAGTTTTGTTTCATCCATCTCAGACCCACACTTCTCCTAACCATTTGTTGCTACTTCTCATTCACCTAAGATTTTAAAGGGCTTTTTAAAAAGGGTTTAAAAGGGTATTTTTTTTCTCTATTGCACTTTGCCCAGAGTTATTCAAACTGGAGCATCACGACATCCCTTAAGGGGCGGGGGCATGGGGAAGGCAGTGACGCAATCCCCAAAATCACGTTGCTAAGGGGGACTGCAGGGAGTGGGATGTAAAAGCGAAAGTGGAGTGATCACACTCACAAAACTGGGAGAGCCATCACTCTGCTTTCACTTTTAGAAGGCTGGGGAGCCCTGCTGATGCTCATGCAAGGCTCCCCGCACCCCTGACAGGCTGCTGCAGGAACAGGTAAGTACATCCCAGTCGCTGCCTTCCCCCTGCCCCCACTGCCTCCCTCCCCTCCCCTGCAAGGACTTACTGCGGTCCTTAAACTCCCTAAGATTTTGAAAACCGCAGGCCTAACCCAAACTTCAAAGTAGATCCACTTTAGTATGTCACAACGGTAAATACATAGTGCTCACTTCAATTATCACTGGTAGATGAGAACTTCAAAAAAATAAACACACTGGAACTAACTTGTACAGCATTATAGAACATACAGGATTCCTATATAAGGGACAAACAAAATGTTCGGCAATTTTGGGAAATAAAGTTCACAAGTGGGGCCTTCAAACAAAATGTTGCATCCTCCCAACCATAATGCCCTATTGACTCAAGCAGACCAATGTTTTCCCCCATGCTGGTTCAGATACTTGTTTTTTAACTGAAAGTTCAACACTCCATAGTCCGGGGCCCCACTGAATATGCTCAGTCCACATCAGGTTGGTTTTATAGGTTTTCTTTTTTTCAATTAATACACACATCTATTTCTGTATACCTAGGGAATTCCCACCCACAAACACGTAGAAGTTATCTTGTCTAGGGGCCCCATTTCACATACAAACTCATACACACTCAAGCACCTAAACTCACAATTAGTATATGGACAAGGGGAATCTGCAACAAAATATTGCCGGCAGAGGTTAAGAGCTACAGCAGGTAAATTCCTCCTCCTCCCTCCCCCCCCCCACACACACACTTCAGTTTTTGCTGTTGACATTCCTGGGTACCAGCAAACATACTCAGTCTCAGTGGCATACATAGGGAGGGCAATGGAGGCAAAAGCCCTGGGTGACAGGCTTGGGGGTGGGGCAGTGCCACAGCGACCTGCTCCCCTCCTACCACTTTTTCTTGCCACAGTCAGGAACTGCGGCAACAGTGGCTGCAAGAGCACAGCCACTGTCGGATCAATTCCACACTGATCTTTCTTTACAGGGGATGAGAAGAGGGTGTCCCTCAGTAGAGAACTATGCTCCTGCAGCCACTGTCAGCACACTTCTCAACCACATCTGAAGGTCGCTCTCCTCTCCTCCTCTTTAAAGAAAAAGAGGGTAGCCCTCAAAATGGCCGGGTGGCCAGCCAGAAGTGGTGCTTGTCTCCTCCAATTTCGGAGGAGGCGCATGCCACTTCAGGTTCAACGGAGTATTTTGCATCACTGCTAAGCATCCAAGAGGCAGGGCTCATGGGTGCCATTTCTAGTGGCATAAAGAAGCTCTGATGGAGCTTTTCGCAACACTTAACAGCGATGTGAAACAATGCATCAGAGCCTGGGCCACCTCCTTCCTCCCCCACTTTTACTCAAAGGGGAAAGGAGGAGGTGGCACAGAAGTAACTGTGGTGACGGTTGCGTCACTGCAATTATTTCTGGGTCAGGGGGTGGCAAATGGGTGGGGACAATGCCAGGACCTTCACTGCTCAGGCTGGATTGGGGGGGGGGTTTATTTTTTCTTTTAAATCTACAAATTCATTACCTTCAGCATACCTAAGCAGCCCATCTCCCCAGTACATAAAGACCCTAATTTACTTTAAGATGACCCTGTTTCACTTGCAATCTGAAAAGCACTCAGCCACCTAAATTCATTTTTAGTTAAGTATTGTTTCCTTAAGACAAAAGATACTTGAAATATCAAGTAGCACCAATTTATCAGCAACTTGTGGTCTTTGCCAAAATGGCCTTGAATTAAAATGTACAGAAATGTCAAAGGAAGGTTTTCCCTATCCAAACACATATTGTACAACAAAATTTTGAAAATGCAATATTCCTTTATTCTGCAGCAAATGATGGAACAGTGACACTCCCTTAACTTTTAATTAAAGGAGGGTCAGTTAACATTTTTTAGAAGCCTAGCTTTATTGCTTGCAAGGAAGAAATGGCCCACTGCTTTTAAAAAAGTTTGGATCAAAAAACTTCATTGTGGTGACCACAGCTCCCACCAAATTTCTCTTTCACTCTAGTACTGTTCAGACATTTCCTGCCCCCATGAATTCCTGTATGAGGGAGCAATGTGAGCACAACTTCAAGCCCCACACCTACCTACTGCCAAAGTCCCAGCCCCCAGCTTCAGCATCTGTCTGCAGTGAAGACTATCAATCACAAGAAGGATCTCCCCTTGTGTGCAGCATTTCTCATAGCAATCAAATGCCAGTCACAGGGAGGGTGGGGGCTATGGCGGGTGAAGAGATTGCCAGCACGTTCAAGCATACAGGAATGCATGGGGGAGAGACTTCTGAACAAAGCATATACTGTGACGCAATGCCATACTATAAATGTCATTCTAATACACAAAATTTCTTCCCAAGCATCAGAAATGTCATTTTATTATAGCTAATCACAACTGACTCCAATAGGTTTTATTCACCTCCCTCCAACTTACATATCTAGTCTCTTAGATTGTGAACCTGTGTATTTTGTTTTGTTTACAAACTGCCTGGTTAATATACACCCTCTAAGTAAAAACAACATCAGTAAACAACATGGTAAAGAGATAGTCTAACAAAAGGTGAAGGCATATATGCCAGAGGTATACCTATCCAACTCATGGTTATGAACACTCTAGTTAAGGAGCCACCCGGTCCAGTGGATTCCTGATCTGATTTAATGGCATGGAAGCCACTGCAGTTTGGCTCCTTACCATACTACTCAGGTAGTATCAGAAGCCCTGGAGTTCATGCTACAGCTCCTTCTCTCACCAACAATGTCTCAGTTTTTTTTTTTGGGGGGGGGGAGTAACACTGTCATGAGAAGTCACTCTTTGGACACCTCCCATATGTTTCAGGACTTCTTACGTTCCCTTCAAAACATGGAAAGAAGTTGCACTGCAGAGGCTCCCAAGTGACTAAAGAAACATCAGAAGGGCCTATAGGCCAAACCAACGATGTTGTTCAATAGGTTTAACGAGCAAACATACTGACTGTAATTAAAGCAAATCTTATAGCCCTTTCAATTTGTCAATATTGCACAGGTTGATTTAATATAATCAAAGACACTGCTATGTTGTTGCAAAGGGACCTTTCAAATTGGAGTACCCTTGTCATATGCAATTCCCACATACCACTTTTAGCAGCTTTGCACAGTGTGTACGTATGTGGTATGTCACCCACAATGGTACACATGCAGAATACACATGGATTCCATCACAGAAGATCTATCCATGTAGATTTGTTTAAAGTAGTTCTTACATATCTATAATACATACACTATGTCCTTGATTTCTGAAAACAACATGATCTCCTTTGCATCAAACACATTCCTGGCCAAGACCATTACAGGAATAACCTAATTATCCACAGATTTTTTAATCTGCGGTTTTATCTCAATACAATAAGAAGGGCCCTTTAATTTAAAGGAAAAAAAGTTGTTTAACAATAGCCTCATTAATGTGAGAGAGGGCAGCCGGCTGACAGTCCATCAATCATTCTCTCTCCAGGTACTCAGAACAACTTCACTCCAAGGCAAGGAACCCCTCCCTTCACCCTGAGCACTTGAAAGAAAGATAATCACATTGTATTCCTTTCCAGCACTGTGCTCTGGGTGAAGGAAGGGGTGGCTGGCTCAGAGTGAAGCCTTTCTAAGCACCTGGAGAGAGACCTATTGATGGATTGTCTGCCTAATGACTCTGTGTTACATCACAGAGGTCAGCAAGGCTATTTTTAAACTGCCTGGAAAAGGGACATTTTTTTTAAAATGAATTTGCTTTAATGTGATTTTTCCCATCATCATGAGTTCTGGGAACGAAACCTTTTCAAATAACAAGACTCAACATGTATCTTCATATCAGCAAAACAGAGCACAAATAGTAACACATGTCTAACTAGTTTCAGCCCCAAACTCACCTCACTGTACATTACACTCTTCCCTGTTAATAAACGTTCTATCCAATTAACTGCTGTGGGATTATCACATGTCTTGGATTAAATTTTTTGTCTTAATATGCCCCTTGGGGTGGGTATAATCATTTGGGAACGCACTGTTTAGCATACCTTATTGTTTTAGGAAATAATGCAGAAGTGTCATTAAAACCCAGTTCTTCAATAGTTCCTAAGATTATGCAAATATAATTGTTGACGTATGTACATTTATTAAATAACACTTATGTTGTATGCTGACATAGAACTAATTGACTAATCACATTTTAGACACATCTTCTGTATTTAATAACCCCACAAAAGTCATTTTTCAAATTTTGATACTGATCTTAAACAAATGAAGTTATGAGAATGCTACAAAATACCACAACAGGATAATCTTAGTGAATTGCAAATAAAACTTCTGGTCAAAAACTTCTGAAGGCAAATGCAAATAATGATCACATGGATTAATCCCATGGTTGAAAACATACAGAAAAAAATTCAATAATAGGATATTAAAGAAGGCAAACATGCCTTGCAAAAATGCCTTCATTGTGACTTTTTACATTTAAAAAAATGCTACAAAACAGGGAGCAAAAAAACCTCATAGCTTTGCACGGGATTTCAAACAAGTTATTCCATAAAACACCTCATCAACTAAATTCATTGCTCACTTCCATTACATTCAAGTTATAAACCATGACGTAAGTCCAACACTGGAAACATTCTGAAATCTAAGGCCCTTAAAATATGCACCCCTAGTATTCTGACATTTTACTAATACATTCTCATATTTTCTTTGGGAAAACAAGGCTTTACATAAATGAAGTGGGTTTTTTTTCCTTCAATTCATATGTAAAATGGCACTGTAAAGTTGTATGCGAATCAGTGTGCTACTTTACATGTGGATCATTTATATAACTTCTATAATTTCAAAGACATACAAACTACTGCATGAAGTCCAGTACCAGTCATTGAAACCATTTAGTTGCAGTCATTGAAACCATTTAGAAATTAGTATACAGATTGTATGAAGGTCAAATTCAAAAAGGTTTCGATGAACGAGAAAACAAAGCTTCTAAGTACAAACAGCAATCCTATACATTTTTCCTCAGATGCAAAGCCAGTTGAGTATAATGTGACTATCTTCCAGGTCAGTATATATAGGATTGCAGCCTATGTCGCTAGAGAAAGAACAAGGGCAGACCTTGTTTAAATGGACCTGTAACTGGACAGAACACTGGAAATTGATAACAGTTTCCAAAATGGAGAAAGTAAGCAGTGGAGTTCTCCATTGACACTGGTGATCTTTAACTTGTTCACAATCTGGAATCCAAGATAACCTACAATAGCCTTTCTCCATGGTGCCCCCTGCTCTGATGACATGTGGGGTACCACATGAAGGTTCAGAAACATTGAGGTTCAGAAACAATATGAGCCATCAACCAGTTTCTGACCTGACCAACCTCTGACACTAACCTGGAATGGCAAAAATAAATTTGGATAATTAAGACATTTTTACCCTGCCCTTCTGCCCTCACAGGGCCTAGTAGGACAGTTTACAATGGTATTTTTTTTTTATGTCAACTATGTCAACTTTTCTGTTGAAAAGTGGCATAAAAATATTACTCATAATAGTAACAGTAAATTATTATTAACTGCTAATAAAAAAGTCACTTTCTAAGGTGAGGGTCATCTAATATAGGTGTGTGTCGCTTAACAACTATACACTTAACAACAGGTCGCAAATACAACAGTGGTCAAAGCACAACAAAGAGGCTCTTAATGAGGCAGTAAGGTCTCAGGTAGCCTGCAGCATAGTGTCTGTTCACACAATAGCCTCTGGAGGCAAGGGAAGCCGAGCAGGGGAGGGACAGTTGCCACTTGTCAGGAGGTTGCACCACCCAGGTTGCACCACCCAAGCCTCTGAAGCTGACAGGAGGTCCATTCCCCTCACCTCTGAAGGCTCTTCTGAGCCTCCCACTGCCTCTGCAAGGCTCAGAATGGCTCAGACTCATACGACAGACACAGTTTCCTCCAGGAAAACTGGAAATTGGTGCAGTTGGCGCATTCTAAGCCTCCCAGAGCCAGCGCGCAGATGTGTGCTGCCTCTGGGAGGTGAGGACAGCAGAGCAGGGGGAGAGTCATTGCTGATCAGGAGGTTGCACACCTCCCCCCCAGAAAACCCACAATTATGTCTCTCACGAGATTTGGGCTTTCTGAGCCTTGCAGGGACAGTGTGCAAATACACACTGTCTCTGGGAGGCTCAGAAAAGCCTCCAGAGGCAAGCGGAACAGAGCTCCCTTGAGCTTCGGAGGCTTGGGGGGTGCAAACTACTGACCAGAGGCAACTGTCAACATTCAACCTGTCACTAGCTGAAAGGTCATTAAGGGGCACACACCTGTACTTTGGGGTTTTTTGAGTAACGCTTTACATACCTTCATATATGTGATATCTAAGGCCCCCAAAGCAACTTACATTATAGCAATAAAAACAGTAAAAAGTGGTTTTGTTGTTTACTCAGGTGATGGAATTCATCAGAGAAAGAGCATGAACAATACACTAAGCAGGTGAAGCAGTTATTCACTTGACACTAATATAGAAGTGTGCAAAACAGGAAGAGCAATTATTGCAACAGTTGCTAGGAAAACCTGGAGCCAGATCACAGCTGATTATATTATAGATATCACAACAGTTGCAAAGAAAGCAAAAGTGAAACTTGGGTGAGAAAAAAAGCACAGATTTTATCCTTTGTAAATGTAGACACTCTTCAGAACAAAACAATAGGCAATACTTAACTTGTACAACATTCTAACTTATATTCAAATAAATGCATGATGGCATCGAAAAAAAAGAAACCACAGGGACGTATGGGAAGACATCACTGCTGCCAGATTCAGAGTAGCCAGAGAACCCAATCCTATGCATGTATACTCAGACTTTACTATGCATGTATAACTCAGAAGTTAGGCCCACTATAGCTAATCGGCCTTACTCCCATGTAAGTGTGGCTAGAATTGCAGCCTCAGGCAGCCAAATCCAACTTGCCTTCTGGTGCTGAAAAGGAGAATTCCAAGTGATTCAAGGACTGGGACCCTGGAGTCCTTGCTAGCTCTGCTACCCAGAGGGATTTGGGCTCTCTCTCGCTCTCGCTCTCTCTCTCTCTCTCTCTCTCTGACTAGGCTCTGTCAGAGATAACACTTGCAGACACAGTTCCAAGCTCCATACTAAGATGTGCCATAGAAATGCTGACCAGCAAGTTCTAGCACGTGGGCAGCTTGTTCCCCTCCCAAGTTTGGGTCCAGCAGCCAAAGTGCTTGCTGCTGAGGAGGCCAGCTGATGAGCCGCACGCCCGGTGCGAACTGCAGCCAGGCAACGCTAAACCTGGGCAGGCTCTTCTCACTCACTCACTCTCACACCCACCCCTTGATTTGGTTGCAAGCCTAGGCATGGCACGACACTTGCTGCAAGGTCCTTCCCGCTGACCTCCCCTGTGCAGTTGGTTATTACCGGAGTGGTACCCAGTGCTTGGCTTGGCTTGCTCTAGTGACTCACACAGAGGCAGGGCGGAGAGAGGAGCAAAGGAGGAAGCCAGCCAGCCAGCTGGGGTCTGCTCGGCCCGCGCGGACACCCCAGCTCGCTCCACTGTGCAGCAGTCCACACGCAGGCTGGGCTGGGGCTTCCTCCCACCTCCACGCACTGTGCGAGAGGAGGCGACGAGCAAGGCCCCTCCCGCCGGCAGAGCAGAAACGCCGCGCACCGCCTGGGCGAGAGAAGGCTGGGCTGGAGCCTGCTCGCTTCCGCCACCATCGGCAGGCGGCCCACAGCCATCTTCGGTGTGGCGAGAGTCGGCGCGCGCGCGCGCGGAGGAGCCTGGCCTGGGGAGCGCCTTGCAGGGAGGGAGGCGACGCGCCGCACCGCTTGCGAGGCTTCCCTGCGGAGAAGGCTCAGCCGTTCCTTCCCCTGGAAAAGAAAGGGAGGGGGGAAGAGAGACCAAGTATTTTAGGTGTGGGGCACTTTCTGCCCCATCCTATGTATGTCTACTCAGAAGTAAGTCCCATTAGAGTCAATGAGGCTTACTCCCAGGAAAGTGTGGAGAGGATTGGGCTGTTTCTCTCTTCCACACTTGGGAAGAAAAACTCGGACAGTCACATCCTAGGCATATCTACTCAGAAGTAAATCCCACTATAGTCAATGGCGCTTACTCCCAGGTAACGGAATAGGATTGCAGCTGATTCTCCCCCCCCCACTCCACCCCCTTTTAATCCACATTAAAAGAGCTCAACCCAGGGGGACCAGATGCAGTGGAGGACAGAGTGCATCTGTCTTTTGCCATCAACCATCTGTTGAGAAGAGGGAGTTTAAGCCCTTCCATGTTGAGCTCCAACAGCCCAATCCTATCCACACTTTCCTGGGAGTAAGCCCCATTAACTGTAATGGGACTTACTTCTGAGTAGATACGCATAGGCTTGGGCTGCAAATACTGTGTTTTTGCTGCAAATACAGTGTTCGGCTGCAGTGTTTCTCAAACTGGTTTGGGACCCATGAGGTGGGTCACGAGCCACTAGGTGGGATATCATTCATTTCAATATTTTATTTATAATATATTAGACTTGATGCTCCCATGGTATGTGACTGCATTTGGGGAAATGTTACAGTACTTTTAACAAGCTCTATGTACCTATATTCCTTTAACAATGATAGTCAATGGAACTTACTCCTGGGTAGGAATGCAGCCTAGGGTTGTAAAAATTTTTCCTGCTTGCTGATGTCACTTCTGGTCATGACCTCACTTCCAGTGGGTCCTGGCAGATTCTCATTCTAAAAAGTGGGTCCCAGTGCTAAATGTGTGAGAACCACTGGTTAAAGGTATAGACACTCCATCCTCCATTGTATGTGGTCACCTAAACTAAACTGTCCTCTTCACTACAGACATCTCAGCATTGTGCCTTTCTGATTGTGCTGGAGAATTGACACCTTTTCTGCTCCCAAGGGATGCTGCAAAATAATAGCCTTATGATTTACAGCAGGGGTGTCCAAAGTTGGACAGGGGTGTCCAAACTCAGGGGCCTGGGAAAGAAAGAATTAATTTACATTTAAAATTTGAATAAATATACATAAGTTTACATAAATGAATATATTAAAGATGAAATATGAATGAATGAAGGTCTTGCAATAGCTCAAGGCCTATAAAAGGCCTTGCAGAAAGCAAGGCTGGCCTTTCCTTTGCTGCCACTACTGCATTACAGACATGAAACAGCAAGCAGTGGAGGAAGCCCTAATCTCACAGCTCACACAAAAAGGTCAAACAGTTGCCTTCATGCTGAGAGCAGTTGTGTCAGGCCAGTGCGGGCTGCAACAAATCTCTGGAGGGCCAGAGCACATTGGAGACTGGGGGCTCCCTGAGGGCCGCATTGAGAGGCGTCGAGGGCTGCATGTGGCCCTAGGGCCAGCGTTTGGGCACCCCAGATTTACATGTTTCCTTCTGCTGCCCATCCCTTTTCACAGAGAAAAGGCTGAAAAAAGAAATACCCCAAAGAGACAGTTCATAAAACATAGCACACTTTTAAATTAATTCTACGTAATCATATTTGTGCACCAGTTTTACACAAAGGAACAACAATATAATAAAATAAACTGAAGCTACAGTATGCTTAAAATTTTGCCCTGTTTATACACAAAAACAGCCCTGTAGGTTGAGAGAGAATGACTAGCCCTGGATCACCTAGCAACTTTTGAGGCAATATGGGGATTTAAACCCAGATCTATTCACCCAACTCCAGCTCCCTATCTATCACATTGCACTGGCCATTACAATTTGTCAGACTAACACACATGCACACATAGTGCAGAAATGGGTTGCATATATTGTGATACACATACACATCCATATCCTCAGCACATCTTTTAATTCCTAAAATTTTAACTCCATTTATGACAAGTCAATTGAGAGGTCATGGGGAAAGAACAGTCAAGGGAGAGCAAAGAAATTACTGAAACGTTTTCAGTAATAATGTACTAAATTTTTGGTGCTTGTGCTGAAGAAAAGAGGCAATCCTGGGTCACATTTCAAACAAAACCCACTCCTCCTTCCCTCCTCCTCTTGTCACAATTTTGCTATCACCATTTTCCTTTTTGGATCCTGGGCCAAAGAGTGGCTCTCTTTTCCAGTATCATAGATAGGAGAAGAAGAATATTGGGGGCCCATTTGGGAGAGCCCTCCTGTCTGGCTGGAAGAATCCAACAGACACTAACCCAGCAGTCCCTTCACTGCTTCAAATTGCTGGGACCAGTGTTTTGCCCCAAGTCTTCAGGAGAAACAGCATATGAATAGCTCCACTCGATCCCTGAGCAGACTAATAGAATATATGGTGACAGAACCATTGAAACCTGGGCTGCTGTACGTTTGGGTTGCCTGCATTGGCAAGGGATTGTAGGTCCCTGCTAACCCTACAATTCCATGCTGAACAAACTAATTAATAAACAATAAAAAATGAACCAAAAGCAGCAATTTAGTAGTTGAATGCTTCATAAAAATAGCCCAGAAGACTGTTCAACTTTAGCGAACCCCAAAAGATATCTGTGTTAAATGGGGCTTTGT
Organism: Tiliqua scincoides; assembly: GCF_035046505.1. NCBI lineage: Eukaryota > Metazoa > Chordata > Lepidosauria > Squamata > Scincidae > Tiliqua > Tiliqua scincoides. Next base: position 136,465,398 of record NC_089821.1, on the reverse strand, counting down.
CTCGGAAAAAAGTTAATAGGATCACAACCTAAACAAAAGCCAACAAGAACAGGGCAGAGTGAACTTTCAGGGAGCCTGGGTACCATTGCTGAAAAGGCTGTCTCAAGTAGCCACCCTCACCAGATTTCAAGGTGAGGGAACCTAAAGTGAGGCCCACAGTATTCAAAGGATCTTAATCCCAAATTAGGTGTGCATAGAGCTGCAGTACTTCTCTGCTCTAGTAAAACTATTCTTATTACTTGAGTGCTTCTACAGTCCTATTACACTGTGTCTGCTGTCTGACCAAGCCTCCTTAGGGCTTTCTAAACTTTATAGGACTTTTTTCCATTTAATAATGTCAGGCTTTCATTACCCATCATAAAGCACCAAAAAAAAGGCCACAAACATTCTTCTACCCCTGAAGGTCATCTTTAAGATACTTAGGTCATTATGAGCTGTCTCAGAATTTCCACACACTGGAGTGGGCTCAAACCATAATGTGTACCAAATTTCACATTAGGATAGACCTGATTTTCTCTGTCATTTGTTTTTACTCTTATTGCTCTGCAAAGCATAAAGAGTGAAAAAGGAAAATAAAAAGCAGGAGTTTTTATTTTCCTGCTACATAGCATGTAATTTACATTAATCACATCGGAATTTCAGTACTGCTGAGGTGTCACTTAAACACAAAGCCTATATGATAACAAAGCTGCTGTCTGAGTAAGGGCTATAGCATCACAGAGAATTTCCAAAGCATATGAGGAAAACACAACAGGAGACTGGGTGAATTCATCACACCACAAAAATGTCTCCATCCTGTCAACAGAGTCATTAAAGGAACATGAACCATTGTAACATGAGATGCTTGTGCTTCATTGGTCCATTGATACTAAGGGGTTTTATTTCAATACTATGCATTGATATTAAGGGGCTTTATACACCTTGGATAGGGAAAGACCAGTTATTAACCAATAATTTTGAAAATAAAGCATTCCAGCTGCTTAGATCAAGAAATCCTCCATGCTCTGAAGAACAGCCAGAACCTCTGTAAATTTCACAACTGAAAATAAGGCATCTATATTTGGACAGAATGATTTGTTTGCCTCTACCAGAAAGTCAAGGCAAATACCAACATGGACAATTAACTTGGTGATCAACAAATCATGTCCCCCTCCCTTTCATCCACATACTCCTGTTTGTTGATGATCCATGAAGGTTCTGCTGTTTTTGTTAATACCTTATATGGGTGGATTCTGTTTTATACCTAATATTTTGTTCTATTTGTTGGCCTGCTTTGCTGTTACTAACATTTTACTGTCACCATAGAAACAATCTGGGAATACTGTAGGAATTATAGAGGTTTTCTGCATTCAATTTTATTTAATTTTCTGGCCGAGTAATTATAGAAAAATGTTGCATGTGCACATGCTAAATTGCAGCATATATCAGTTTCAAATGCTTGGTTCTACATTCTGGCAGAGATTTCTCTCCTTGCAGTAATTCAGTTTTACCTGCCCAACATGCAGCTCCTTTGATGTATATTTTGGACAAACTACTGTGGTGGTGGTGGTGGGGAAAGCATGCAGTTTCTGATTTAGGGCCCAATCCTGAATTCTCTCAGCTCTGGCACTGGGTGTCACAAATATGCTGTAAGGCATGTCCTTGGCAGCTGGAGAGGAGAGGCTGCTTGTGCTGGCCACTGGCACTGAGCCTCAGTACCACATTGAGGGCCAGCTGGCGTTCCAACAGCACTGGCCAGCAGTAAGGAGTTTTGGGGAAGGGGTAGGCAGGGAGTGGGCAGAAGGGGGAGGGGGAGGAACCAGGTCGGGAGGCAAGTGAGACTGGCGGAGCTCTGCTCTACTGTATCCTGAGTCTTTCATGTCTGCACCAGTCTCTCATGTCTCAATTCGGTGCAGATGTGAGAAGCCCCATTGTGGAGGGTGTCACTTGGCAGTGCCGCTGGATGCAGTGGTCACCATTTTGGCGCTGCTGCACCCAGCAGAGCTGCTGGCTTTAGGATTGGGCTGCCTGTTGTATGGTAAGCTTGCTGCAGTTTGTCTTCCCCCTGGCTATATTTAAAGTTTGAGAGATTAGGATTAAGTCCCGGAACATGTTTTCAATGCATAGGCCTGGAAAATTGAAATATTGTAATAGGAAAGTGGAAAACAAATTTGTCCTCAAGGTTGTGTACAGTGTCTCACCACTAAATAGCCATAGTCTTCTTCCATGCATGGTGTGACAGTGCAATATGCACATTTGTGAGTGGAGCTCCTACTTAGGGATTAACAGTGGGTATGTTTTTAAAAATAAGCTACCAGCTATCATGTCCTTATTCAAAGCAGATGGACAAAAAGTCATCAGATATTAGCTATAAAAGCCAGTTCTGTTCAAATTACATTCTAGAGTAAGGGCGTCAAACATAAGGTCTGCAGACCAAATATGTCCCCTGGAAGCAATTTATCTGGCCCCTGTTATAATTGGGATCTCTCATGTCTTAAAAATGTGAACAAGATTTGCACATTTTCTCTTCTGTCATTTGCAGCTAATGAGTTTCTATGCGAGTACAAAGTGCTTCTTTCTGGCCATAATCTACATAATGATGTCACTTTCTGCTCAGTAATGTCACTTACGGCCCTCAGCAGGCATAATGAATGCTGACTGGCACTCTGTATGAAACGAGTTCGACATTCCTGTTCAAGAGTGACCAAGGAGCAGAATTCCAGATGGACCTCTACTGTGCTCAAATGCAGAGGGGAAAGTGGAGGGAGGATATGTAATGAAATCCACAAGCTCTACTTCCTTTCTTCCCCCAATGTTAGCCAAATAAAGTTCCTTTCTTATAGCCTTCTACTAACAATCATGGGGAGCCCAATCCTGTCCTCCCCGGTGCTGCTGGGTGCAGCAGCACCAAAATGGCTACCAATGTATCCAGTAAGGCCAGTTAGGCCGCCAGACGTCTCCTCAGGGGAAGGGGACTTGTGTTCCCTTACCTTAAGGAAACCTCAGCCCGCCGTAATGAGGCTGCTCAAATCTGCGCCAGTTATTTTTCAGGTGCAGAGAAGAGAAGCCCCATTGGGCTATGCAGCCCCAAACAGGGGATAGGATCCAGTGGAAGAGGTCTCTGCTGATCCCACCCCCCTCCTGGGCCAGTCCCTCCCTGCCTCGCCCTCTCCTGCCCCCATCCTGGAATGCCTTTCCCCACCCTGAAAAGCTGCACCGGCAGTTCTACATACGACCAGCAGCTCAACGTCCTCCTCCTTCTGGCACTGAGGGCCAGTGCTCCCTCCTCTCTGTGTGCCTTAAACCTGCTTTTCAGCCAGGGTGACCAGATGCCATGGAGGACAGAGTGCCTATACCTTTAACCATTGTAAAACAGAGGGAACTTTGGCAGGTGCAGCTTTTTAAACCCTTCCATGTTGACCTGCACCTGCCAAAATTCCCTGTTCTATACAATGGTTAAGGGTATAGGCACTCTGTCCTCCATGGCATCTGGTCACCCTGTTTATGGCACATTTGCGACACTCAGCACCAGCAGTTTGAGACCTTAGAACTGGGCTCTAAGAGGACTGTCAGAAAAGGTAAGAGGATGCTTCCCCTCCACCCCCAGTACTGGGTCTATACAATGAATGGCTGTGAGTCTGCACATGGGAGCAGGCTTGAGTCTTAACTATTAGATTTAGAGCCCAATCCTGTGCTCAGTCGCAAACGTGCAGTCGCATGTGTCACAAATGTGCTGTAAGGCACGTTTGTGGGGCTCACCGCTGGGCTCCTGCCGGTGCTAGGCCAGCACCAGCCAGTGCTGGGCTAGTGCCGGGCGGTCGCCCAGCTCCCACAGCTCAGCGGTCTCCTGGTCCGCCGATCAGCAGCACAGTAGGTGGGGGCTGGGATGTGGATGGGGAGGAGGTGTTCCGGTGAGGGGGAAGCTGGCGGGGGGGGGAGGAGAGAGGGCAGACGGAGGTATGCCGGGGAGAGGAAGGGAGGAGGATCCGTGGAGCTCCACTCCGCAGGATCCAGGGCGCTCATGTATTATTTATTTATTTATTTATCAATCAATCATATGACTGCGTAAGCGACCCCTCCCCCTCACCTTTGAGGCCATTCCAGGCAGCAAGAGCACCATGGAGGCATCTCCTTCATGTTTCTCTCACTGCCTAGAATGGTTTCAGAAGTGAGGGGAAGGATCTGCTTACACGTTGAACCACCTGCGAAACCTAACGCCTAGTCTCGCCTCTGTGCCAAAATCCCCCCTTCTACCTAACTATGACAGGAGAGCCCTATCTTTCTTTGCATATGTTCACCACAGTCAGTAGGGTGGGAAGCAGTTTTACATACATGTCAAATAGTTTCAGAGGCACACTGATAAAAGACTTGGGGAACCATCAGCATACTGCAATGGATCTCATAAGAACATAAGAACAGCCCCACTGGATCAGGCCATAGGCCCATCTAGTCCAGCTTCCTGTATCTCACAGCAGCCCCACCAAATGCCCCAGGGAGCACACCAGATAACAAAAGACCTGCATCATGGTGCCCTCCCTTGCATCTGACATAGCCCATTTCTAAAATCAGAAGTTGGCACATACACCTCATGGCTTGTAACCCGTAATGGATTTTTCCTCCAAAAACTTGTCCAATCCCCTTTTAAAGGCATCCAGGCCGGAAGCCGTCATCACATCCTGTGGCAAGGAGTTCACAGAGCGATCACATGCTGAGTAAAGAAATATTTTCTTTTGTCTGTTCTAACTCTCCCAACACTCAATTTTAGTGGATGTCCCCTGGTTCTGGTGTTATGTGAGAGTGTAAAGAGCATCTTTGTATCCACTTTATCCTTCCCATGCATAATTTTGTATGTCTCAATCATGTCCCCTCTCAGGCGTCTCTTTTCTAGGCTGAAGAGGCCCAAACGCTGTAGCCTTTCCTCATAAGGAAGGTGCCCCAGCCCAGCGATCATCTTAGTTGCCCTCTTTTGCACCTTTTCCATTTCCACTATATCCTTTTTGAGATACGGTGACCAGAACTGGACACAATACTCCAGGTGTGGCCTTACCATTGATTTTCACAACGGCATTATAATATTAGCTGTTTTGTTCTCAATACCTTTGTTTTGTTCTCAATACCTTTTCTAATGATCCCAAGCATAGAATTGGCCTTTACTGCCGCCGCACATTGGGTTGACACTTTCATCGACTTGTCCACCACCACTCCAAGATCTCTCTCCTGATCTGTCACAGACAGCTCAGAACCCATTAGCCTATATGTGAAGTTTTGATTTTTTGCCCCAATGTGCATGACTTTACACTTACTGACATTGAAACGCATCTGCCATTTTGCTGCCCATTCTGCCAGTTTGGAGAAGTCCTTCTGGAGCTCCTCACAATCACTTCTGGTCTTCACCACTCGGAAAAGTTTGGTGACGTCTGCAAACTTAGCCTCCTCACTGCTCACCCCTGTCTCCAGGTCATTTATGAAGAGGTTGAAGAGCACCGGTCCCAGGACAGATCCTTGGGGCACACCGCTTTTCACCTCTCTCCATTGTGAAAATTGCCCATTGACACCCACTCTCTGTTTCCTGGTCTTCAACCAGGTCTCAATCCATGAGAGGACCTGCCCTCTAATTCCCTGACTGTGGAGTTTTTTCAGTAGCCTTTGGTGAGGGACCATGTTGAACGCCTTCTGAAAGTCCAGATATATAATGTCCACGGGTTCTCCTGCATTCACATGCCTGTTGACCTTTTCAAAGAATTCTAAAAGGTTTGAGGCAAGACTTATCCTTACAGAAGCCATGCTCAGCAAGGCCTGTTCGTCTATGTGTTTTGAGATTCTATCTTTGATGGGGCATTCCACCATCTTACCCAGTATAGATGTGAGGCTGACTGGCCTATAATTTCCCAGGTCCCCCCTCTTTCCCTTTTTAAAGATCAGCGTGACATTTGCTGTCCTCCAATCCTCTGGTACCGTGGCCATTTTGAGGGACAAGTTGCATATTTTAGTCAAGAGATCAGCAACTTCATTCTTCAATTCCTTAATAATTCTTGGGTGGATGCCATCAGGGCCCAGTGACTTATTGATCTTTAATTTATCAATGAGGTCTGAAACATCTTCTCTTTTAACCTCTATCTGACTTAATTCCTTGGTCAGGAGAGGCCATTCGGGCAGCGGTATCTGCCTGAGGTCTTCTGCTGTGAAGACAGATGCAAAGAACTCATTCAATTTCTCTGCCATCTCTAAGCCTCCTTTTATTTCCCCTTTCCCTACCTCACCATCCAGAGGGCCAACCGCTTCTCTGGCAGGTTTCCTGCTTCTAACATATTTGAAGAAGTTTTTATTATTCCCCTTAATGCTGCTGGCCATGTGTTCCTCATAGTCTCTCTTGGCCTCCCGTATCACCTTCTTACATTTCTTTTGCCACAGTTTATGTTCCTTTTTATTCTCTTCATTAGGGCAAGACTTCCATTTATGGAAGGAAGCTTCCTTTATGGCCTCTCTAACTTGGCTGGTTAGCCATGCGGGCACCCTCCTGGACTTAGTGGAGCCCTTCTTCCTTTGCGGTATACACTTCCGCTGGGCCTCTATTATTGTTGTTTTAAGCAGCCTCCATGCACTCTGTAGAGACTGGACTCTTTTTACCTTTCCTTTCAACCTCCTTCTAACCAGCCTCCTCATTTGAGGGAAGTCCGCTCGTCGGAAGTCAAGGGTTTTTGTGAGAGATTTGCCTGGTATTCTTCCCCTGACGTGCATGTTGAAACGGATTGCAGCATGATAACTGTTCCCCAATGGCTCAGTAATATTAACATCTCTAACCAGGTCCTGACTACCGCACAATATTAAATGCAGAGTCACCTCTGGATATCAGTTGTTTGAGATCTGTTGGAAAATCTTGCAGGCTTGTGATGACCTGATAAAATATCCTTAATACAAAAATTATCTGTCCTTGCAACATTTTCCCATTTTCTAATGAATCTACAAATTAGCTATGTGATATATGTTGCTGCCATTTTTATCCCAAACAAGCTGTGCCTTTAATGTGTACCATATAGCTTACATATCAAACACAAACATTTCTGTAAAACAGCATTTGATTCTGAAGCAGCTTGCCATGTAGTCTAAGCTACTCCTTTTCACTTTTAGTTTTGCCAGCATCATTGTACAGCATCATGGTTAGACCAAAAATGAGTATCTGTTAAACAAAGTTGAGCTTAATCAATTCACCCAATGTGAATTCATGCTCAGATGCTAATTGTATTTGGCAACTGTACTCATAGGTTCACAAGACATTGTCAAATTTTATTTTTCTCATTTGTGACTTTTGTTCCACACTCTACACATTGTTTAAAAGTGATTTCCATTCAATTCAATTGAACTTACTCCTTTGGATTTAGAACATGATGTAATTCCCAGGGAGAATAAACCCAAGGGAGCCAAAATACTTGAATTTAAGCTAATTTAATCCTCTTGGTTATAAAAGGGTTGCAACTTTATACTCTCTTATAAATTGTATCAAAATAACTTACTACTGAGCTATAGAAAATATTTTAATTTGTGAAACCCCAAGAAAGTAAATTATTTAAAGTGAACTGAAGTTTCCAGGAGGAAAATTGTCTGAGAATCTTTATGCACAATCAATTTGATTGTGCAAAACATATGTTCTTTCTTGTGCATCAGAGCCCAATCGTATGCAAGCTACTCAAACATAAGTTTCACTGTAGACAGGGGAGCTTACTCTCAGATAAGTTTGGATAGGATTCCTGCCATTTTCACATCATTTTCCTTTCAAGTCTGTGCTTCTAATGAGATATGGAATAAGAAGTTTTTATATCAAAAGGCAGCCCCCCTCAAAAGCCATCAACAATAACTTTAAAAAAGGATTCAAAACAATGTGTTTGGTAGTTCTCACAATTATCACATCCATTGCTGCTGAAATTGCCATCCAGAATGCATAAGAATAGGAAGGATTCATTGGATTTTTGTTGTAATGTAACCTAATGACAAATACTGTAGATACAACATCCAAGTCACCATTTTGCACTTGTTAATCCATGATAAGTGATGCTGTGAAGACTTTATAAAGCATGTGTCAAAGTTCCACCTTGCTATAGTGTTTCTGGTTAGTTGCTTATTTAAAATATTTATATCTCTCCTTTCTCCTCCTGCACAGATCTTTGCATCTGGGATCCATCCACCTTTGATACTCCCTTCTAAATTAATACAATAATGGGTTCCATTTTCACTAGTTTAAATATCTGAAACTGACTGTGTAGCATTTCCAAGGGATACATTGTAACGTCTGAAGATTTTTACATGCTCTTTGTTCTAAACATCTAATTATTCTGGTTTCTTGTCAGTGTAGTGCAGTCCCATTCATGGTTGCTCAGAAGCAAGTCCCACTATTTTCAGTGGAATTTACTCCAAGTATATAGGATAGCAGCCTCTGTGTGCATTTTATCAAATAGTAAGAAGGATATGATCTATCAGGTTCTCATGGTGTTAGGCCTGCATGGTTCTTTAAAAATTTACTCCTCCATGGTAAATAACAAATATGAGTATTTAGTCCAGGATTCTTGAGTGCCCCAAGACCTATTTTCTTTTCAAGATAGCCCTTCCATTCACTGTTTGGAGGTCTGAATGTCTTAATACCTACTTGCACACCTATTATGTTTTCACAATGGGGGACCTATAGGGGAAAAGAACAGAGAATTTTCCACTATAGTGGGTGGATATGCATCTGAGAATAGCATCTCATCCATAGCCTTGCCTCTGGTGCACCAGTAAGGGTAATGCAGAGGAATAACGATGTCCTCCTCATTCCAACCCCCACTGGAACAATGAAAATAAGCTGTGTTGCTGCCATGTGGTGGTGATGATAGTTTGATAATACTATCCCGATCACCCAATTAAAGAGGTGGTCGGAGTTTGTTTGGCCTGGCCGGGACACGAGAGTCCAGCCCCTCTCAAGGGGGAGGTGAAGGGCGCGGGGTCTGGCAGCCACGGTGGACCTTGTAAAAGGGGACGAGACCCAGCCCTCTTCCTCCTTGTGCACGTGGGCACCATGGGAATACCTGCCTGCCCGCCCTAGAGGCAGTCTGAGTTTAATTGGTCGCCGTTTGGGGCCGGGTAGGAATTTTTTGCTGCCTGCCAAGATTGGCCAAGGGCAGGCAGTTTTTTCGCCTACCCCAGACTGTTATGGGCCTGGGGGTTACATCCCCCCCGTTTGCAAGCTGCCATTGGTCACTTTAAGAGGGCAGGTGGTGCGGGTTAGGAGGCGTGAATGGGACTTTGGCATGCACCTTCAGGCGGCATAGGCAGGGCAGAACCCTATTTCAGTCCTCAGGGGCTTGGCGGCACGAGGACGTAGACGGGGCCCTGGCCGGGACCGCGGGGCACACCTCAGAGGCTCAGAGGCTCGAGGTGGTGCAGTCTGCGGTCCGGCTGCCTTCCCCTTAAAGGATAGACATGGATGAGACGCGCTGTCCCAGCAGCGGGGCGCGACTTGGAGTCGGGTGCATGCCTGCCTGGGGGCAGAGGTTTTCTGGTACCGCCCAGAGGTCCCTCCCCGCAGCACAGGGGCTTTTGCTGCCTCGGATGCTGCAGGTCTCAGCCTCTGCTTCTCTTGGTAACATGAAATAAAGTTGCCCTTTCTCCCATATCTGTTGTCTCGAGTGTTCATTGGACAGTGCGGAAACAAAGCGCTTGAGAATTAACCCTCAGACACTAACTGTCAACCAAATGAACACAGGGAGACCTAGGGCCCAATCCTATCCAATTTTCCAATGCCGATGCTGCTGTGCCAATGGGGCATACACTGCATCTAGTGGTGGGGCAGCAGTCACAGAGGGCTCCTTAAGGTATGGGAACTTTTGTTCCCTTACCTTGTGGCTGTATTGCAGCTGCACCGGTGCTGGAAAATTGGATAGGATTGGGCCCCTAGTTAGCTCAGATAAGGATGTGGGCAGGCAGTATGCAAAGAGACATGGAAGTTCAAAATGTTAGAATTATTAAAATGAGACCATTGGTTCATGTTCCAGTCACTGACTGGGTCTCTCAATCTCCTGTGTTGGGTCTGCATGTGTCTTTTCCCCTCAAGCCCATTCTTCTGGGAGCCTGCAGCCAGGGATCAAACTTGTGACTTCTGCATATTGGGCCTGTGATAGTCCACTCAGCTACTGTGTCACATAGAATCTTTGTCAGATCTCTGGGTGTGTTGTATGTGGGCAGACAGGGCATGCAGGGCCCTAGAAGTCTACAAAGGCCCATCACTAGTTTCTCTTTCAACTCTGATTAGGCTGTTACTGGCTGGACAGGGAGACCTCTTAGATAGTTTTGCTGCCCTCCCCCTTTTTTCATCTGAAACTACTGTTGCCATTTAGCTTGGCTGATGTCAGGGGTCAGTCAGATTGGGCACTGGCTGAGGGATCTCACTAATCCCAGGGCCCGCTTCGTCAGACCCTTCAATAAAAGTGGCAGCAGTAGGATCTACTTTCTCATTAAGGTCAGGCATGGGATGCTATGGGAGTCTCAATCAGGGCTCTGTTTCAGGGTCTGATATATGTTTCTGTTCTTTTTCCACTTCTTTTCCATTTGCACTGCTCTTTCCCAGTAGGAAAGTGGGAACTGCGCTTTACCAGGCAACTCATAGTGCTCCCTTTTGAACCTAGTGTTGCAGTGTGTGTTCTTCCTCATTGAAGTGGATATCTTCTCTGGTCCTCACAACTATTTTCCTCAAACAGATACTGATACAAACTCCCTGTGATATTGTAACAAACATGATCAGCACAATCCTATGCATGTCTAGTCAGAAGTAAGCCCATTGTGTTCAGTGAGTCTTACTCCCAGGAAAGTGTGCATAGGATTGCAGCCTATATGTGTGAAAATCTTAGTACTGTACCACAGTGAGATTTCAGTTCTTCTGCTGGAAAAGTTCATTGTCTATTGCAGTGGTTCCCAAACTGTGAGTCAGGACCCACTGGTAGGTTGCAACCTGATTTTTGGTGGGTCACCAAAGAGTGATGGAAAGATCAGATAACAAATTGCCTCAAGCCCTGAGGCTATGCAAAAATCAGATCCTGTAGCTGCTAATTACCCTGCAAAGAGCTCAGCTCCTGCTGTTTGCAAGCATACAAGCATGAGTAAATACAGAGAGATAAATGTTTGGGGGTCATTTTTATTACTTACAATAAATAAATAAATAATTCTGATTCTGACTCTGATTCAAGGTATATGAAATATTTTATCTACTATAAAATAAGAATAGCTATAGCTAGCTATGAAAAGTCACCATGGATACAGTAACTTTCTCTTAAAAATTGCCTTCAATTTATTTGAGACTTTTCAGGAAAAAAATAGTCTGTCCTGGCATATGACAATTGGGGGGGTGAAACAGATTTGCAGTGCAATCCTATGCATGGCTACTCAGAAGTAAGCCCCATTGAATTCAGTGGGATTTTCTGGTGTGTAGGATTGTAACCTTAGCTCTGGAACTATTTTTGAGAACATTTGTGGTGCTGCTGAAGGTCTATAATGGAAGAAGTTCAAATTATACCATGCACACAACTGAAAACAAGTTCAAGTTCGTTGTCGATATTTGGTGACCAGTTTATTAGCATTTTAAAATATGTTTCAAAGGGTATATTGTGTAGTCTACATTCATCTCAGTGATGTCAGTTGAGTAAAAGGGTAACACTTTTCCAAGAGTAGATGTTCAGGAATAATGGAGATTATACAATGGCTGGTTGAAAAACACAGCTCAAAATTCTAGGTAGTAGTGAGTATTAATAGGACCTGACATTTAAGCAAGTGCTCAGCCCAGGAACATTTTTTCAATATTAGGCCTTAACCTGAATCACTTAAACAATAAAGAAAATGCTTCTGCACATGTGTATAATTTTTTTTTTTCCCCATGGCCAAGTAACAATTGCAGCATGAAGGCCAGAGGTTGTTGTTTCTGGAAAATAAAACTTGAATGCCATTGACTCTATATGAGTTGTTTATCACATTTGCATTGTCCTCTAAGCGGCTCTGGGTACTATAGGATAATATACATGGAAATTTGTTTGCTTTTTTTCTTCATGACAATCATGCAAAGGTAGGTTTGGGTGAGGGTTCAAGGTTACACTTCAAGGTAACACTTCAAGGTTAGTGAGGGTTCACACCTAAATGTTTCTGGTCTAAAGCCAACACTCTTTTATGAATGAATCACTGCTCCAACAATTAAATATGTCATTTTAAATGCAATATTCACCAATTTGAAACACTTGCATTTTATGATGCTAAGATATAATGGGCATGATGCTAAGCATTTTATGATGCTTTTTTAGGCAGCATTTTATGCATAATGCATTTTATGCAGCATTTTATGATGCTAAGATATAATGGGCATGATCCAGCCAATGCAAAGTCAATGCAAGTTATGTTGATTTCAGTTGGCACAGATATGCATGAATTGAATTCAATTCTCATTGAAATTATTGGTATTTTTAAGTGCTTAATTTTGTGTGGATCATGTCTTATTTGCTTATTTCAGGATATGCACCAAGATTGTAAATCAATGGGGCAAGATCAAAGGCCCTAAAACAAATGGCCACAGCCTTGTATCCCAGCCTATGGAGCTTGTTATTCCAAATGATTACTGGTAGGTGAAGATAGTCACTAATGCAATTGAAGTGATTTCACATCATTTTTAGCAAAAGCATTTAATTTACAAAATTTACATTGTAGCCTTAAGGGGGGGGGAATAGCTTTCAGGGTAGCAATTACAATCAATAAAGCAATCTAAATAGCACCAAAAATTACTAAATTAAAATATCATATTGCATAATGTAGCATAATATACACATAATACAAAAAATTTTGTAACTTCTAAGTGGTTCCCAAACGTTTTAGCACCCACTTTAAAAAATGACACTCTGTTGGGACCCACCTAGGTTTACAAGGCTTAAAAAAAAAAAAAGATTTAGAAAAAAAATATTTATTTATTTATTTACAAAAAATTCAGTCCATTTCTCTTAGTGAGGCAACCCTAAAGAACTTTAATGAATGCTCTCCTGCCTTTCCCTTTCTTTCAAGAAAAATAAAAAAATACAAAATCTTCTAGATTTTTTTTAAAAAATTCTTTATTAGGGACATCAATTAAGACACATTTATCTCTCTATATTTGCACACTCTTGCAAACTGTGGGAGCTCAGCTCCTTGCAAACTACAGAAACTGAGCTCTTTGCAGGGCAGTTAGCTCCTGTAGTTTGCAAAATAGTTGCTGAGTTCTTTCACAGGCAATTAGCAGCTATCTTTCAAACTCCAGAATTTGAGCTGTTTGCACAGTAATTAGCAGCTATCTGCTGTTTGAATAGGCTCAGGGCTTGAGGCAATTAGTTATCTGATCTTGCCATCCTCTGTGTTTACATTGGAAGCTCTGCTTAGCTTCCCACTAGAACCCACTAGAAATCAGGTTGCGACCCACAGTTTGGCAAACACTGTTCTAAATAGTTGCCTATATATGAGATATCGACCCACAGTTTGGAAAACACTGTTCTAAATAATTGCCTATATATGAGATATCAACAGGTTCTGGTCACTGGTCAACTCATGACCAGAAAAAGCACCTTAGTACTGGTCATGGCCATGCCATTCTGAAAATGTTGGATGATTTACCCCCGAGTTCTTTTCAAACAAGGTCAGTCTAACTATATGTTGCCATTTCTTAGCCTAATATTGAGTGCTGAATGTATTACAAATTGTCAGAACGCAGACATTACATGAGGAAGATTTAATTATAACAGTAATTTATTATATGGCTAGAATGATGCAAAATAACCGATGGAATAGTAAATATCAGGGATGGGAACTTGAGTCAGATGACTCAAGTCTAAGTTGCAAAAACATGTCTTTTGCTGACTTGTGTACACTCAAGTCACCTGCACCAATGACTCTGGCCCTGACTTGAGTCTGAGGCCACTGACTTTGCACTTGGTCCCCACACATACAGACTTGGGTTTACCTATGCTGGGTGTGCTTGCTTACTTTTTTGAGGGCATCAAGCCCTCATGGGGCCATCATTCAGACTGGGCAAGCAGCAGGGAAGTTCCAGCCAGGAAACAGGGAAGGGTTAAAGTTTTGCTTTTGCATGGGGGGTGGGTGGGAACAGGCTCTCTTGTCCATTTCTGAAGGAACTGATTATCATTGGATGAAGGATGGGTAGTATGATTTTTTTCTTTGGGTGTGGTATGGCAGGAGGAGGAGCCCAAGGGGGTTTTTACCTTAGAATTGGCTGGATGGTAGGTGGTTTGTAGCAATCACGCTTTCCAACCTTATAGCTCCTGTGGGCTCAGTTGTTACTTGGGAGAAGGAAGCCTCACTGAATGACCAGCTACAGTGGGACTACTTCTTAGTACAGCAGCAAAGGATTGGGTCATACTGGTAAGCCTCTCAGCTGCTGCATGTGACCCTCTTCCCTCTTGCTGCTTCTGTCCCGACTCTCATGCAGTCTGTCCCATCCCCTTCCGCCTTGTTTACAGATGGGATGGGGACATCAGAGGAGTGTTTAAAAACTCTAACACACACATGCGCACATGCACACACCCTGGCAGCAGCTCCTTTTTTTCTGCCAGTGGAGGCACAGTTGGCTTTTTAAAGGGAAAGACTCATGAATTCAGTCTTTTTGAGTTGCCAAAATGCTCCCGGTGACTCAGGAAGTCTGCCTGTTAGAACTCGTTGTCAAGTCATGGGGGTGGAGACTCATGACTTGATTTGAGTCAAGTCATGCTGGACTTGGCCATCCCTGGTAAATATGTACTTTAAACTTATTACCCATTGAAGGTTTGTTTTTTTGTGTGCATTAGAATATGTTGAAACTGTATAATACTTGCTCAACACATTGAACCAATAAATGGATGTGAAAACAATGAGTGTGAAATTGGGCATATGGAGTGGCATTGTTTCTAGAGAATGATACACAAATAAGTATCTTTGCTCTTCTTATTCTATTGGTAAATTGGTTGTGTATTGACAAAATAAAAGTTGCACAGTAATTCATGTTGTACCTCTGTGAGCCACTGCAGAGACTTTCAAAATAGAACCTTTTAAAATCTCACTCTGGTAGTTAGGATAAGAGATGTCTAGTACTGTACATATTTTAACTGTTAAAGGATATTTAAAGTTTTTCATGAATGTGTATTTAGAAGAAAAAAAAATTCATCCACTGCTATAATATATTAAATATATTTCATTTTAAAAAATGGTTAATGAATCTTTTATTTAAAAAAATGGAAGTTATCTATTTGGATACAATCTAGTCACAGTTAAGTATTTTTACATCTTTTTGGTTTCAGTGGGAGAGTTAAAATGCTTGTCTCTTTCTGTCCTATTCAAATCAAAGTAAGACCTAAATCATAGTAGGACACACAGGTTCTTCACCACTAAATAGATCAAGCCTAGTTTCTAGTTGGAGATTTTCACTTTAAATCGTTTTGACCTTCTAGCATGTTCTCTTCAGGTAATTTTTGATGTGACAGTTGAAAGAAGCCAAAGGATCTTCTAGTTATCATGTATGCCCTTTTAGCCACATCTATGGCTCAGATTAAATAAACCATAACAAACAATATCTGTAAAATCCATATAGCCTGCCTTCATGTCCATAAATATTACAGCTGCAGTCCTAAATGTTCTTAGGAAATTAAAAAAAAAATTAGAAAATTTGAATCAGTGACACATCCAAGTAAAAAAGGCTAAGTTATTTTAATCACAGTATTAATAATACTTCAAAGACAAATACTCTGGTTCCTTCCAGAATTCAGAAACTTGTTGTTAAACGTGTAAAGTGTTCAGCAGAGAGATATTTTTGTAAGGAGAGTGAAGATCAGTTTTGCCAAAAGCCTAAAATTTTGTGGAGGCATTTGGTGGAAAAATTTATTTCCACATTATAAATGACTGCAGTCTATTTTAAGTGGCCATACAGGGATAGTTTCCAGTAGCTTCCTTAAACGTCAGCTTCCAAAATTTTCTTTTTAGTTGAGGATACTGTTTATATTTCTGCACAGGTTGCTCAAAGCAGGCCTGCATATCCATTTTATTTAGAAATCCTGATAACGATATTTTTTTAACTTTCCACGCAGTGGCATAAATTCATGCTTTCAATACAAAGCTTCTAAATCAGAGACCGTCAAAAGTGAATCCACAATACAGTTAAATAGTAGGATAATTTAATGACACAAACCCGACAGTAACACATACATGTAAATCCTAAAAAAGAAAAGAAAAAACAGGACTTGCTTCCGAGTCAATATTTTCGGACCGATGTGGAAAAACATCATCAGGCTAATCAGAAATAGTGGTTTCATTTGTGAATGTTTTGCTTTCGCTGTGTGGCTGTTTTGCCAACCAGACTGTGTAGTGTGCACTTCTCCAAGAGTTGCATTGGATCCAAAAGCCCTGGGGCAGCTATTGGTATAATTTGCTAGGAGACTGGCAAGACACTGTAGGGGCACAGTGTGTGTTCTAGTGCTTAAAATACCACTGCGATACAGCGATGTGCCGCAGAACTCAGAACAGGAGTCAGAACAGGTAGATCAAAAGAGGAAAGTGAACATAAACAAGTTCTGCCGTGGCAGTGCCCTTCAAGGACTAGTTCTTGGGGGGGGGGGATCGAAATCGACCAGGGAAGACGTGTCAGCCTTGTCAGTGAGAGTGTTGCGGCAGTCAACACCTCTTGTCTCCTGTGGCCAAATAATTGGAGGAAGGTTGTGCGATGAGTAGATCAGAAACGGACTGAAGGAGCCTTTCTCCTCGCTCGTCCCCTGCACTTTTGCAACGTCAGCTTTCATTGTGCCAGGGGAGGCCGGAGTGGGGCGACCCGAGGAGTCACGCGTGTGTGGGGTCTCGGGTGCATTTGGTGCCTCGCTGGGGTGACGGTCTCGATGGCAAGCTTCGGAGCGCGTATTCTGCGGCTGCAAACTCGAGGGGGGGGGCGGTGGTTTGCCTGAGAACACTAAAGAAAGAAAGAAAGAAAGAAAGAAAGAAAGAAAGAAAGACCCTCACCCCCAGCCCGGCGTCTCCTAGCCTAGCGGATCTCTTTCCCTTCCGCGCTGGTGGCACACACCGCCCGCTGGCCAAGTTTCCTTAGGATGGGAGGAAGGAGGGCTGTGTGCAGGAGCATCAAACCGGACCTTCGAAGTTGGGAGGCCCCAGGAAAGGGTTGGATAGGTTGCAATCCGCTCTGGGGAGCGGCCCCCCTCTTTGGCTGTTGGGCAGGTCAGTGGCTTTGACTCAGACGGGCCCTTTGTGCGTGTCAAGAGAGCAAAGGGATCAGGCGCGTCCCGTCCCTTCCTCCAGCCTCAAAAGGGCCGTCAATCATTGGAGAGGAAGTGTGAGGTCTTCGACGACCAGAGCTGGGAATGACTTTGGCAGCGGATCGTGGTGGCTGGCTGGCTGGCTGGCTGGGGGTTTTCCTTGTTCGCAGTCAAGACGTCCACTTCTAAAGGGGTTAGCGAGAAGGGGGAGACCCCCTCCCAAAAGTAGCCGTAGAGGCCTGGGCTTTGCACCCCCCCGCCCCGTTCTCAGCAGGGGCGCCTGAGTGTTCCGCAGGAGCGGAGCGTCTTCTCTTCCAGGCGGGCAGAGGGACAGAGTCATCCCGGCTGCAGGAGCCTGAGGACTGGTGGAGACACCACGTGCTGCTGACTCTCATCAGCATAATGCTCGCCTGCGCCGAAGAGTCCTGTCTATATAAACCACAAACATCTAATCATTAGAAATTCCAGCCGCCGGTGCCCCCCTAAAGGACAGAAAACCAACAGCGGCTCCCTCCCTCCCTCCTCCTCCTGCTTCAGCCTTTTCCCCCCTTTTCCCCCAGATCACCCCCGCAAAAGTTTTTTGTTTTTTTTTAAACTGATAAACTGGAAGGTTTGACTTTGTCTTCGCCTGCCTTGTTCATTCAGAAACGGGGGGGGGGGCAAACTTTTCTCTTCTTAAGTCTCCTCCACTCCGGAGCAGCAAAGACCATCCAGAGGCGCGGGGCTCCCCCACCGGCCAGCGAGTGCCTCCCCCGGGCGCGCTTGAGAAAGCCCCCGACGGACAGCTTTGCCCCCTGCTCCTCCTGCCTTCTCACCCCTCTCCGTTCACTTCCCCGGGAGCGGGAAGTTCGGACCCTCCTTTCGCTCCTGCCCTGCTCGGGAGCCTCCCAAGTTGCGCCTCCACTGTTATTATTTTGACTGCTTTCTCCGTCGGCCCCCCCTCCTCCTCCACCCCGAGGATCTGGCTGCGAGTGCGGAAGGAGAGAGCGAGCAGCCTGCGCAGAGAGAAGACGCCTGGGCAAAAGCCTCCCTGCCACCCAGCTCATCCCCCCCCCCAGCAGAAGCGAGAAGCTCCCCGGCGTCCTGGCTTGGCGGGAGGGGTGGCGGTGGCGGTGGAAGACCTCCCTGGAGGACACGGCCCGCTCGCTCTGAGCTCCCCCGCTCAGGACTTGCAAGCGACGCATCTTGCGAGGAGCGGCGGCGGCAGGAAGCGCCTTCATCTCCCGGCTCGGCCCCTGCGAGCAGCAGAAGGAGCGCAGAGACTCTGAGCAGGAAGGAAGAGACGCGCTCGCAGCCCCGGGCAGAGCTTGCAGCGAGCGAGACGAGCAGCCCGCCAAGCCGCGCACCGCGCGCCCTCCGGCAGCGCCTTCTGCTTGCACCCCCTCCCTTGCCCCCCCGGCTCCCGTCTTCTCTCCGTCCCCCCCCCCCGCTCCCTCTCGCTCCCCGGTCCCGCTCAGACGCCTCCTCGAGCGACCCCCCCGCACCCCCTGCAAACTTGGCTAACTTGTGGCTGTTGTGATGCGTATTCCCGTAGATCCCAGCACCAGCCGGAGGTTCAGCCCCCCTTCCAGCAGCCTGCAGCCCGGCAAGATGAGCGAAGTCAGCCCGGTGGTGGCGGCAGCCCAGCAGCAGCAGCAGCAGCAGCAACAGCAGCAGCAGCAACACCAGGAGGCGGCGGCAGTGGCGGTGCCCAGGCTGCGCCCGCACGACAACCGCACCATGGTGGAGATCATCGCCGACCACCCCGCCGAGCTGGTCCGCACCGACAGCCCCAACTTCTTGTGCTCCGTGCTGCCCTCGCACTGGCGCTGCAACAAGACGCTCCCGGTGGCATTCAAGGTAAGGGAAGTCGTGGGACAAACTTTCCCCAGTCCCCCCCCCGCCCCCTTCCTCTGTGGCCCGAGGCAACTTCCTTCGGTTCTTCCTGGCATGCTGGCGTCGGGGGCACCGCAGGCGGCGGGCCGGTTCTCTCGCACACCTGGCAGACAGCTCCCCCTTGGCACCCACTGCGCACTCCCCATTGTCCTCAGAGCACGTTCACACGCACACCGCTGTTCTACAGGTGCGCCAAGGGTCGTGGTTATGGCAAGATCATTGCCACACCAGTGTGATGCCTGCTGTCAGATCTGACAGGATCACCCTTTTGCTTTCCAGGTCAAGCAGCTTCTGTGCCCCCACCGTGAATGCACGTTATTACACACGGACAGACAGACAGACAGAGAGAGCGCTCTTTCTGCACAAGTACAAATATCTCGTGATCACCGACATATCACTTACCCTTAGAAGAAAGCACCTTCCCTTACCTCTGAGAGGGAAGACTGTTGAACATTATCTTAGATAAAAAGACTTTGTCCACTTATCTGCAGTGTAAACTGGGGCCCCAGAGTATGCTACTACTTCACCCCTTGGCCACACGCTCCAGAAGTCGGATACACATGCTCCAGAAGTAGGATATTCACTATCTCACGCTATATACACCAATTATTTCTTTCATCATCTATAAAGTAGTCTTTACTTGTTCCAGGGAACACAAATGGGCCCCCAAGCTCAAAGACCAGGGTCCCCTGCCATTCTATAATTCTCTCCTGGCCCTCATTAAACAGCCTTCCACCATTTGCTTCAGATGTGATTCCTTCCTGGGGGTAAGCTTTATTTTACCATTACAGCACACACTTTACTATTGTAAAGTGAATTACTGCCCACCCTTAACCACAAATATATTCAACTTCATTTCATTCCCTACTAACCCCTTTCCTTTTCCACAGCCCTACCCCCTTGAGTCATATACAATATGTCATATTTGTATATGAGACATCTGTGTCTCAAGAAATAGAGCCCTCTTCTTTTCCCTCCAAAGGATGTTATAGGGTGAACAGGTAAAGGCTAACAATAATGGCTCTGTCCCAAACTCATGAATAAGCGTCATAGAAGTCGATGGTTCTTGCATTTTGAGAGGATTTAGAATTCCTGCTTATATTTCTTTCAGTTCTCCATTAATTATCATACCTGATCACAGTATTTATCGCTCTATAAGTATTAGCAATAATATAATACTTCCCTGCCACGATAGTTAACTTTACTAAAGAACATGCACAGTACATGTGGCCCTAGTCTCCATTGATGGTCAAACATCTCAGGGTGCAAAGACCATACGCTTCTTTAATGAAGTGCCTCCGACCAGCACAAAGTAACTTTCAGATTCTTTAATAATAATAACCACAAGGGCATATAGCTTATATCGGACCATCAAGGACCCTCCATCAGCATATCAGGGAAAGTCTTTTGGGGTAACATTTGAAGCTACCCTTTTTAGAATGAAAGTGATGGTTTAGCTCCCCTCAGTGTTTCCTTTCACATGTTTCAAACTTTCAATACCTCTACAGCCATTTCAGTGAATTTCTGTTTTCGCAAACACCAAGTGGGCGGTTATGTTATGGTGTTATTTTTGATGCTCGGTGTTGATTTAAGGAAGGAATTCAGCAAAAGTTTCCAATCCATTGTGGGAAGTGTCTTTCTGCAACGGGGTGTGTTTGTTCAAGGTGTTAAAGTTATTTTGGGAAACTCTCAAGACGTATGCATTTCACATAAGGGGTTCTTGATGATGCATGGAGTAGCAAAGGTGAAAGTTCTTTTAGACTAGTGAAAGAAAGGATGGGCTATAAACTGGGTCAAAGTTTCAAAAAGAATTGAGAGAGAGGAAGTTGTCCTTTCTTTTCCCAGTGGGAGGTTGTGTTGGACTCTTACTGGACACATTAGGAAGTGTTTGTCCAGAAGATGCTTGTTTTGCCAGGGGAAGTGGAGCTTGTGTTGTTAAAAAGATCATTTAAATCTTGAACAGCACCCAGATCTAAATCAGGAATGTTGTTATTAACATGTTTTGAACATGTTCACACCCTACTAACTTTAGGAAAGGTGGAGAACTTTGTCCCTCCTCCTTCCTTTCTTGTGCATGTGTTTATACTTTTTGCTATACCCCAAAACCTCCCCAATACATTTCTGCCTAGTTCCTTCCATGATGGCGTCATGCCATCCATTCCCTTGGTGTTGCCCCAGCTTCAAGAAGGCATTGTTCTGCAGATTGTTCAAAGCTTGGTAGACAAAGAGTTAATGTAACTTTGAATCCTTTCGGACAGTCTAGTTTCACTGGGCTCCTAGGGCAAGTTGATTGAAAAGGTTATTGATAGCTTTAAGATGGGAAAGCCTGGTAGATTAATTTACCCATAGACTGCAGTCATCCCTGTGAGAGGTCTGTCCATGCCTAAGAGCTGATTACTGTCCTTCTCTGTTGGAGCCCTACATCAGCTTGCAGATAGCAAGTTAAGATAGACTTTTGGAAAACTAGCCTGTGTGTATGTGTGCACATGGTGCATTTTCTTGTAAATTTGTCAAACATTGTCAAGAACCATGCCAGTTTTGAGGTGTCAAGCTTGTCTCCTTAACACATTGGAGGTGTGGGAGGGGTGCTCCCATGAGGGGCAGAGGGGTGCTGCCATGTGGGAATGAGATTGCAGGTCATTTTGATCAGTATTAACCCAAGTCTTTATTAGAGTTGTAATGACGGAAGATGATACTTGAATGAAGCTGGTGTATGCCTACTTGCTCAATTTTGAAATGATAGGAGGTGGACCAAATCGCAACCAAATCTTAAAATGCCCACACTAAGACATGGTACATTATCAAGAGCACATTTCACAAACAGGGTAGAGACATCTTTTGGAGAATGTTTACACCATGTCTGTCTTTATGCATGTATTTAGATCTGTGTATTTACTATACTCTGGATGACTCAAAGGCTGTACAAAATCTTATACATGCTTAATTAGAAGTAACTTCCACTGAACTCAGTGGAACTTACTTCTGAGTAGACATGCCTAGGATTGCGCTGTAACTCTAGCATTAACAGCAGTATGACACTGTTGTGGTGTGTGTCTTGTGTGTGGTTTATAGTATAAACAAACACAAGTTTTTGAGGTGCCAGGCATACTGATTCACTGAACATAATTCTGACTTATCTATAGTATACAAATATAGATTTCACTTGCATAACGTGATATGGCAATACACTTTGCTTATATGATGGTGTCATCGTATATTTAAATCAATAATTTTATCAGGGTGGTGGGCAGGAACCCTGGTTGGTTGGCAACCTTCAGTCTCGAAAGACTATGGTATAAGCCTACAGCACCCGGTATTCTCAGGCGGTCTCCCATCCAAATACTAACCAGGCCTGACCCTGCTTAGCTTCTAAGATCAGGCAAGATCAGGCATGCTGAGATCAGAAAGATTTATTGACAAAAAAATTTATTTATCAATTTTAGAATATTTCTATACCATGTTTTTAACGAAAGTTGTCAAAGCAGTTACACAGCATTGAAAAGACAATTTCCTGTTGCAAAGAGACTCACACAGTTAAAAGTGACACAAAAGATTTTAGAATGTAAGATTACTGCTTGTGTAATCTTGTGATCTAGTTTATCTACTGACAGAGAACCACTGCATACTGAAAATTGTGTTTATATATGTCATATATTCATCTTGGACAGCAGTTCACAAAATGTTTTGTTTTCAATCGTAGAGACTGAAATTGCACACAGCTCTGCTGTAGCATCAGTGTTAACTGAAAGGAATGAATTTATTTTTTGAAAGGTCATACATCTGACAATAATGCCGCACAGTTATATTAAAATGTCAGTTGAAAATACACATGAACTTAACAGTGAAATAGAAGTTTCACAGCATAGTGCTTTATACATCCCAACTAGATTGACTGAGTTTAAATATGTTGATAATTCTGAATAGTATCTTAGTATCATAGTTAGTATCATCTGAATAGTATCATAATTCACTTGTAGTAGATGAAGTGTATTATAAACTATGCTGCCTTTGATCATTAGTTTTAAAAATCACATTGGTCAAGTGTTTTGAAAGGCTAGTGTTCATATTTTCAAGAAGGACAAAGAAGGCAGGGAGGGATAGAGCCCTTGTTGAATTTTCTGAGAAATAAGGCCCTGAACACTCATACCGAAATATTTTTATTTAAGTTTCACTGCTTTTAAACAAACTTTTTCACAATAAAATGTTTTTAGTATCAGCCTACTCAGCATACAGTACTCACTCAGTACATGAAGGGGTTTAGTTGAAAATTTATATATATATATATATATATATATATATATATATATATATATATATATATATATATATATATATATATAAAACACAGTGTTTCAGCTGTTCGTTGTTGTTGGCATCCTTCAGTCTCGGAAGACTATGGTATAGCACTCTGAATGGTGGTTCTGGAACAGAGTGTCCTCTCCAGTGCGCGAAGCCTGGGTGAAGTAGATATGGAGGATAGACTGTTTCCCATGCAGCAAATCCTCCCTCTCCACGTTGCTGAAATGGTCCAATGGAAAGGCAGAAGCCAATACGGTTGGTTCCAGCGGCGTCACAGGAGTTGCCAGAACGTGACTGTGCTCAGCCGCGAACTGCCTCAGGGACTCCGGCTCTGGATTTTGCCTCAAGGTTGAGTCCTGAAGCCTTTTCCATAACTGGATGTAGCCACAAGGCAGTGAAGGTTTGGGATCAGAGTTTTCCTTCTCTCAGATGAGCTGCCTTCCCAGCCTGACGAGTCCCATCTACCCGGTGGCTGTTTAGTCGCCTCTTACAACAAGTACAGCCAAACTGAGGGCCTATTCTTATCCCCAGCCCCCAAGGGATAGCTGTTCATGTATAAAGGAATGTGGCACAGTGGGCCTGAAACCAACTCCTTCAATCACATTCCCATGAATCATTTTATATATTGGGACTGAACTGTGACATCCAGCATTTGACCCACTGGTAATATTTCTTTTAGGGGTGATAATTGTGTTTTCATAAAGATGGTACATCCAATCCTTAAATCACTTGCCCCAGTGTAGCTTATTTGAGTCAGTAAGACTTTTCCAAACTAAATGGTTGAAGAGCAGTAGAATTATTAGCATACCAAATCTGTAAACTTGTTGCTGACCTTGATGATACTAATAGTAGCTAAAAGATTTTAAGATAACAACAGCAGGAGAAAAAAAAATATGTATGAAGTCGTAAAGCTCTGTTCAGTAGCTCTGCAGTAGTCTGTCAGCATTTCCACCTAAACCCCTGTTTTCAGGGTTTATAACTCAGCTGGTTTAAATAGCTTCAAGCTGAAATTTGGCATATAAATTGTAAGCGCAGATGTCTTTTTTTTTTAAATAAAAGTGTACTGCAAATCAGTTACTCTGCTTTAAGTTAAAAGGAGGCATTACATTTAAAAGAAAAAAGTCTTAAATGCACTTTTGGCAATAGTTAGGTAAGAGAAGTTCTTTTTAAGACGGGATTTTAAAGTAATTAAATTGCATGTGGATGTTGCTTTTGATAAAAGTGTTTTTCAATAGATGCTGTTACAATTTGTGTCTTAAAAGAGCTTTTTAGCATTTATCTAGAGAACTCATTCTTGCTGATGCAGTGTATTGCTGCCCAATGATATAATGTAGTACACCGACTTCACAGTTGTAGCTTAGCTTCGTTCTTCACATTGAGCATTTCATGTCTCATTGTAATGAGTCTGGGTAAACATTGCTAAGGGCCCAATCCTATCCAATTTTCCAGTGCTGGTGCTGCTGTGCCTATGGGGTATGCACTATCATGTGTAGCGGATGCAGTCACAGAGGCCTCCTTAAAGTATGGGAACATTTGTTCCCTTACCTCAGGGCTGCATGGTTGCACTGGTGCTGGAAAGTTGGATAGGATTGGGCCCTCAGTCAGCTAAAAATTGCTTTTCAAATTTGAAAACTTGAAGAAGTTTTAGAAGATTACCAGTCTTCTTATAATGGATTCCTCATCCTGACCCTTGATGTAAAACTTCTGAATTCTTTTTTTTAGTGTTGGGGAACACAGACCTTGGTTCCTTTTGAAGGATTATGTAGTTTAGCAGTTTGCTTAGCAGCCATTTTTCAGAACTGATTAAATATTGCCTCATTTGAAATAGTTACAAAATTGACAGCTTCTTTGTTTCTAGAATTTTCGTACCACGTATTGGCCTGACACATATTCTAGAAGCTGAGTGCTCACTTTCATCTATTTCTTTATTCTTTAAAAAAAAACTTCTTCTAAAGTTTGTGAGTGAGTTTGTGAGTGAGTTTGGAGACGATTGGTATTTGAGGATATTTATCAGCTTTCAGACATGACTATGTTGGGCACATGTAAGGCAAAATTTTGAAAAGGCTGAAAGTTGCCTAGCGTTTATGAAATTGAGGGCCCAATTCTATCCAACTTTCCAGCACCAATGCAGCCATGCCAACAGGGTGTGTGCTGCATCCTGCAGTGGGGGGAATAGTCACGGAGGCCTCCTCAGAATAAGGGAATGTTTGTTCCCTTACCTAGGGACTGCATTATAACGGCACTGGCACAGGAAAGTTGGATAGGATTGGACCCTAGAGCTGCAGTCCTTTACAGAATTACCTGAGAGTAAGTCCTATGAATTTGCCATCTCTGAGTAGACACAGCGGATTATGCTGTAAATGGATTAGATGTTGAATTAAATATAATGCATTTTTCTAGGTTTTGGACTTTTTGTTCAAAGCTTATCTAGAACAAAATTGCTCCATTGCACATGAATGATGGATTTTGGGTCAAATTTTAAAATATTAGTCAAAATGTTATATCTGTACCTTAGGCTCTGGTTTTAAATCTGGTTTATTTTCCTTAAACAATTTTTTGCTGAATTGCAAAATTGTATTACCTGGTGTATTTTTAATCATAAGCCTATTGAGAATACAGTTTTTTAAGTGGGGCCCAAATCCAGGATTTTGGTGGGCAGCCCAGTCCTAACCAAATTGCCTGTGGTGTGATGCAGAGGTGCCAAAATGGCCACCTCTGTATCCAGTGCAGGCAACAAAGCTGCTAGAGGTCTTCCTGAGGTAAGGCAACATTTGTCCCCTTGCCCCAGAGAAAGCCCCAGCAGTTGCTATGGGGCTACAGGGCTTGCACCAGCAAAATTGCTAGCCCAGACCCAAGCAGCCTTGTGTTGGCAGATAGAGCCTGGGAGGGGCGATAGAATCCAGCGGGAGCCTCTGTCACTGTCCTTGCCCCCTCCTAGGCATGGTCCCACCACCTCTGCCATGTCATCACTGTCTCCTGCCCTGTTACACACCCTCCTCTCCCTCCCACACCCCACTTGGTGCTGCATTAACCCCCCTCACTGGTGCCGGTGCTTCTCCTGCCGACCCATGTTACCACTCTGCCATCGCGAAGTGCTTTCCAGCACTTTTGTAACAGCTGTCCCTAGGGCAGCAAGAGCTAGACTGGTGCTGTGGCCCTGGAGGATGTCCAGTTTTGTACATCCAAATCAGGGGTGGGCAAACTTCGACCTGGGTTCCATTTGTGGCCCTTGGGATCTCCAATTCGGCCCACAGGAAATCCTCATTCACCAATGAGCCTCTGGCCTGTTGGAGACTGTTGGAGCCTGCGCTGGCCCAAGATTGCTGATTGCAACCTCCAGATGCAAGCTGTGGGCCAAGTTAGAGCAAGTCCCTTTATAGTCTCCATGTGTTTTCTGCTTTTCCTTGGGCATTATTTTAACCCCCCATTGCCTCTGAACAACTTATGTCTCCTTGTGTTTTTGGCTTGGTTCGTATGTTTTCACTGTGCAAGAGGTGTGCGGTAAACAGTTCATAGTTCTAATGTGCCTGTTTTATAGTTCTCATGTGTATTATAAATAAGCTCAGTAAAATTCATTCATTTATATAAGTTCCATCTCTAATGTATTCATTTATGTAAATTTGTTTAAATTTATTCAAATTTGAAATGTAAATTAAATCTATTTTCTGGCCCCCAACACAGTGTCAGAGAGATGATGTGGCCGTCCTATCAAAATGTTTGCCCACCCTTGATCTAAACATTAATCTGCTTTGAGGTTGGCAGCATAGAGCTGTTGGATAGCTTTGGGGCAGAGCTATGCTTGGCCAGCAGAAAACAGATTCACTAGTTACTAGTACTTTCTATTACTGTGTTCAACACAATGCCATACTTTCCAGCATTTCACTGATGACGTCCACTTCTCTGCATGAAGCTGGGGGCAGTGTTTTGGCCAGCTAAAACCATCTTATACTGATTTAAACCACTGGATCATCGAGCTCAGTATTGTCTGCATAGACTGGCAGTAGTGCTCTAGGGTTTCCACCCTATCTGGAGATGCCAGGGATTGAAGCTGGTACCTATAGCATTTAAAGCCTGTGCTTTTCCACTAAGTTACAGCCCTTCCTTGCATGTCAGTACAGTTCCATCTCAGATGGGCTCCAAATAGGAAGTGGGATCTAAGAGTAGCTCCAGATGACAAAAGCAGTGAGACAAGCCACATACTACAAGGAAATCAAATATATGTAATATGTATAAAGACACTATATTACATTTATACCATTTAGAGGACACTGGTGGATACTGGTACAGCTAAGGGATCCTGAGGCGCAGCAATAAATGACTAGGCCAAGATCAGTCAGTGAAACCATGCTGTAAAATTCTTAAGCAAAAATAACAATGTTAATAACACAGTGCCTTAGAGCCTTTGCAGAGTACTTGTCCATTGCTGTTAAACAACTGCAGTCCTTCCCTTAAGGCTTGAGAAGCAGGCTGAACACATTGATAGCACATATCCTACACAGATTAAAGCCCTAGCAACACTCTTTACAAATTAAGCATGGATTCCACCTCCATTGCCAGCAAACTACAACAAAATTATACATAATTCTGTTCTATGCAACAGCCTACTCCTCGTTTTTCCACCATCCGACTACTCTCCTCTAAAACAAGAATATACTTAAAAGCAACTATGTTTTTATAGGTAGTGCCTACTTGCCTTTTCTCCCCACCCCACTTACTTTGTACCAAGACCTCACCAGGATTCAGCCCAATAGTCTGTTTTCCATACTAGGACCATGTCCTGGAACCTGGGAGGAAAACCAGCTTGGAGCATGTGCAGGGGGTACTTTTTTCCAGATCAGTTAATTACAGCAGTCCTCTCCTTCTCACATATTTAGAGCAAGCTGTACCTTAGCACACGCTTAGACAGCATTTTCATTAGCAGAGCTGAGCCCACAATCCTTCTTCCCCCCCTTAAAAAAACCAGTTCCCAATTTCCTCTGTGTCCCGTCCCCCCCGCAATTCCACAGCAAAAAATATGTCTTTTTTCTTATTAACAGGTTTCCTGTATAGTGGAAGAAAGTCCTTCTTAAAATGTTCAATCTGAGTTTTATCAATACAGTTGGTGTACTGTGTGATGAAGCTTACCAAAACTCTTTCTGCTCCCCATCCCTCTCTCCATACTTTCATCACAGCTTCCAGAAGTGGGCTTGGGAGAAGGAAATAGTACTAGCCTAAAGTAAAAGCATCTAATTTGCATTTATGACTTTGGGGATCAAAATCAATAGGGAAAAAATTCAGAGGGGAAAAAAACAATAAGCAAATGCCTTTAAAATAATTCATTTTATGACAGTTTATTGGCTTGCCTGAGATCACATAACTAGAAGTTATGTGACAATTATAGTTTTTGGCATTCCTATAACTAAGTGGGTGGTAAAAATACAGAGTGTGTGTGTGTGCTTGCACATGGTAGGCATATGATTTATTATATCTATGCAGGGCTTCAGCTTTAGAGGCCAAAGGTATGTATATAATGCAAAGAAAGAGAGTGTAGTTGCTTCATGAAAATTGGGATGTTGGGAAGGTGAAGTTTTCCCCAGCCAGGACTCTGAAAGATGTGGTTGTTCCTGCTGAATCAGGGCAGTCAGAGGGCATGCTGCTGGAATTAACTAGGATCCCCAGTTATGTCTGAAGCAGGACTTTAACTGTATACACCATGTGACTAAAATTATTTATGTTTGACAAAGACTCACTGAAGTGGATGGTGTTTGCATGTTGCCCTCCCTTGTTGAGAATACAGGTATAACCTAATTATCAACAGGTTTTTTACCTGCAATTTTATCTCAACGTGATGAGAAGGGCCCTTTAAATTAAAGGGAAAAATCATTTAACAATAGTCTCCTTAATGCAAGAGAGGGCAGCTGACAATCCATCAATCATTCTCTCTCCAGGCATTTAGAATAGCTATACTCCAAGGCAGTGCTTCTCAAACTTTTAGCACCAGGACCCACTTTTTAGAATGAGAATCTGTCAGGGTCCACCAGAAGTGATGTCATGATCAGAAGTGACGACATCTATTAGGAAATTTTTAACAATTCTAGGCTGCAGTCCTTCCCACCCTTACCTAGGATAAGTTCCATTTACTATCATTGTTAAAAGCATATATATACATAGTAGTCTGTTAAAAGTACTGATGTGTAACATTTCCCCAATGCAGTCACATACTATGGTAGCATCAAGTCTAATAGGTATATTAAAAATAAAATATTGAAATGAATGGGGACCCACCTGAAATTGGTTCATGATCCACCTAGTGGGTCTCCAACCCACAGTTTGATAAACATTGCTCCAAGGCAAGTGACCCCTCCCTTCCCCTGGAGCACATAAAAGAATGATAATCATTTTGCATTCTTTTTGCTCTGGGTGAAAGGAGGGGTCACTTGCCTGAAATGAAACCTTTCTGAGCGCCTGGAGGGAGACTGATTGATGGATTGTCTGCCTAATGACTCTGTGTTACATCACAAAGGTCAGCAAGGCTGTTTTTAAATCACCTAGCAAAGGGACTTTGTTTTTTAAATGGATTTGCTTTAATTTGATTTTTGCCATTCACATGAGTTCTGGGAAGGAACCCTTGTGAATAAGAGATTCAAACTGTACATGTTTGGTTTTGTTTAGCATTGTTTTGTTTAGCATTGTTTTTAAAAGTACTGTACAATTTTTAATTATATACCTATACATCCCTTTCAAATGTAATGGTTCTGAAGTGGTTTATGATAGTAATCAAACTAAAATTTAAAATAATATTATTAACTACAGCACAAATTAATTTAAAATTACAGTGACTAATTGCAAAAATGAGGAAAAGAGGAGATAAACTTAGGCATAGTGTCAAAGTTCCAAAATTGTCATGTAAAAATCAGGCAGCAAAAGCACAATGAAATTAATGTATATGTACTCTGCTCTGGGGAGGGAGGGGGCCAAAGAGAGAGGAAAGTTAGCAGCTTAAGGGCCACCATAAAAAGGTCCCAATCATTGCTGAGGAAAACAAAGTCCCTAGCTGGGTCATGGAGTTGGGCCACATTTTGTGGGAAACTGCCAACTTAAAAGGTATTTACAGTTTTAATGATCAAAAATAGAACTTTTTATTGGGTCCAGAAATAGACTGGTAACCAAGGATTGTCACTTTAGAACAGGTATGTTTGTGGAAATTCCCATTAATAAATGGGCATAGTACATTCTGTACTAGCTGAACAGCCCCACATAAAGTACATTATATAACGTAAACAGAGCATGAATGACAGTGGTCCAATTATTGTTTTTCAGCAGTGGTTACAGCTATGTACCAATCTCCACTGATGAAAAGCTGGCTTGATCCAAGGCTTTCCTGTACCTGAGACAGTTCATCTCCTTCCCATCTCATTCTGGTGTGTGTGGGCACTAATATACACACACGAATATGCACACATGCACCTCGCATGGGTGGTTTCTTCCTTCTGATTCCCCAAGCTGATAGGGTGATCAGGCATCTATCCTCCACACACTTCCTCCTTAGAGTGTGTGGGAAGAGGCAGTGGCAGCAGGTCAGTGACATGTGGTGAGGTTCAAGACTGGGGAGGCAGACCTGGAAATATGACATCATATTGCAAGGCATTCAGGGAGCTACCCCAGTGCCTCCAAAATCACAGCAGAAGCTGAGCTGTCATTGCCACTGCTCAAGTCTCTAGAGAGTCAATCATCATGTCATAAATGTTCTTCATATAAATACATCCAACTTTGTAATTAACTATGCTACTGAACACCAACCAATTTGTTATCCTATTTTACAAAGAAGGGTAACCTTAAAGTTTTCTATAATGATTTTATTGTTTCCACAATGATGTTGGTAACATAAAGAGAAACCCTCCCTATTAAATCATGGAAAACAAAAACCATTAGATTTACCTTGGTTGATGTGACCCTATCTTCAGTATTTTGTATCTGCTTGATGACAGAATGGCAGAGTGCAAAACCTCTTCTGGTCCCTGCTTTTGAGATTGAGAACCAAATAATTCTAAGAGGCTGTTGTTTTATTTTTGCTATTGCAGGTGGTGGCTTTAGGAGAAGTCCCCGATGGGACAGTGGTCACAGTGATGGCTGGGAACGATGAAAATTATTCGGCAGAGCTGAGAAATGCCTCTGCTGTTATGAAGAACCAAGTGGCACGATTTAATGACCTGAGATTCGTGGGCAGAAGTGGAAGAGGTAGATGGTTACATTATGCATATCTTAAAATAGACTAACGGACTATGTTCGTATTCAAGTGTTCATGTTGTGCATTCAGTGAGTACTCATAGGGGAGTGTGGCAAATTCTGCCCAAATCCTCATGTTTTCATTGAGCACCCAAAGAACTGTATGGGTAGGGTTTCCATTCAGGCTTTAATTGAATATATGGTGTAAATGCTTGAATTGATCTGAAGTCTAGGCTTAAAACAGTCTAGGCTTAAATCTGTTTTATATGATATGGATATATATGTCTCTTATATCCATAAGGAGATACAGATAACCATTAATAAAATATCCTCAGCTTTGTATGTATGGAATAAAACAGGGAGAGAAGTTCTGTACTTTCCAAGTTGTTGTCCTCCTTGTACAGGAAGTATTTTTCCTGACTACTTATATTTTTCTTGTTTTTATGAAATTGAATTTTGGGAAAAAATATCTATACAAGAACTACTTTCTAATGTTGTTAGCCCCAGCAAATTCTGGGGAGAGGGAGCATGAAGAAGTTTCTGGTTTGGTTTACAGGGAGTCCCTGTTATAAGTCTCCCAGTTACACATTTCACTGCATTTAAGTCCTCAACTTTTTGAGGAACTAGATGAGAAAATCCCTTGCACTTACATCCTTTGCTGGTATAGTCTGCCTATCTTCTTAGTCCTCTGAGCTCAGAAAGGGACATCCCCAGTGTTTAGACTTTGCCAATACTTGGCCTGTATTCTCTTCTTTCTCCTCCCCACACCCTCCAAACTCTTAAAGCAGCCATTTTCAACCTTTTTCAGCTCATGACACACTGACAAGGCACTAAAATTGTCAAGGCACACTACACTTTTTTACTTACATTAAATTACTACATTACAATTAATCTTAAATTAATAAAATTAATACAGTTAAATCATTACATGACAAAAAAGTCACAAAGAAGCTAAGAAAGGGAAGTATATGTGGTTTCTGAAAAGGAGGAAAAAATGTTTTGAAGTCATTGAAAATATTGAAAAATGTTGGGAAGAGGCGAGAGAAGTACCAATTGCCTGCTTGTGTATTTGAGAAAGAAAGAGTGCAACCAAAATCCCAATCCTATGCATGCCTGCTCAGAAGTAAGCCCCATTACAATCAATGGGGCTTACTCCCAGGAAAGTGTGGATGGGATAGCAGTCCCAGAGCTCAATCCTATGCATGCCTGCTCAGAAGTAAGCCCCATTACAGTCAATGGGGCTTACTCCCAGGAAAGTGTGGAGAGGATTGTGGCCCAGCGCCCTTCCTCTAAAAGCCCCAAAGTTGCAGGGAGGGTTGCTTTGGTGAGTTGAAGGCAAACTGGCAAGGAAAAGGGACTTTCAAGGACCCTTATCAGTCAGCCAGTCCTTAGGTTGGGGGCCTCAGCAGACCTGCTTGCTGTGTACCTGCTTGCCCGCTTCTGGCTCCCTCTTCTCACTCACTCCGCAGCTCCCACCTCCTGGCTCCTCCGGGCTTCTCTGGGTGGGCAATCAGCACGCAAGCAGGCAACAACCGCCTTCTGCCCAACCCTATGCATGTCTACTCAGAAGTAAGCCCCATAATAGCCAGTGGGGCTTACTCCCAGGAAAGTGAGGGTCAGGTTGCAGCCTGAGTCATGCGCAGTAGCTGCCTGCCTCAAAGCAGCAGCTTCTCTCGCAGGTGGGATGCTGCTGGCTCCCTCCTCTGACCCCTTGGCACACCTGAGGCAGCCTCCAGGCACGCCACTGTGCTGAAAACCGCTGTCTTAAAGAGACATTACCTTACCTTTCTCCCTCTGAGACCAACATTCCCTTTGTAGACTTTAGAAGAAACTGCAGTAAGGAAACTCAATGCTAAGGGAGAGAGGTAAGTAAAACGGGGTGGGTAAACAGGAACAGTTGGAGAATATGCTTTTAGAATAGTGTAGATCTTACCAAGATTTTAGAGAACTCAAAAAAAAAAAAAGAAGAAGAAAAAAGAGGAACAAGCCTTTTCATTACATGTCATGTTTGAGAAGGAGGGCTCAGCCCATCTGTATAATTATATTTTATGCAAGATGGCTTAAAGGCTCACCTTGTGTGTTTGATTCAGTGCTTTTTGAAATGTGGAAAGCCATTGTAGGTGTCAGTCAACTTTGGATTAGGTTCCATAAATAGTACGCTTGCTAAGTTAGAGAAAGTCAAGTATTGTTTACTTTAAATTGGAGCGAATATGACTTTTCTAGTTCCCAGAAGATTCAGCTCTGAAATTGCCTTTGCTGCTCTGAAGAGCTTGCTGTAGTCTGAAATCTAGAATATGCTATACAAATCTAGCCTCCAATCATAGGAAGCTTTTGTAGCAATACTGAAAATAATTTCCTTTTAAAAATCTTGTAGTTGATTCAGAATTGAAATTAATGCCACAAACAAAGGGGACCCTTCTTTAAAAATGCAGAAATCTGCACAGCAACGGTATGTTTTTGGTTATGCAAAGTTTAATCAGGCCTCAATATTTTAAAATAGTCCCTCTTATCAATTGCGGCAACATCATTATGCTATGACATGGGTCAAAATCAAAGTTCTGATAACTAAGAGACTTGCACCCCAAATTCTGTGGCTTTCTATGGAAAGCTAGCAGGACAGAACTGGAAACTGGAAAATTCTACCCTTCTCTCTAAAGTAGTGATTCCCAAACTTTCCAGTGCTGCCCACACCTTGTTCTCTGTGGTGAGTCATGATGCTAGTGACTGGAATGACTTACTGGGAGCCTCTGCACACCACGCCTGGGTTGCTCTGACCCACTCTAATGGCCTCCACAGGCCTCAGAATGGCCCTCAGGAACATCTGGAACCAACTCTGGGTCAAACTGGAAATTGCTCCCTAAACCAGAAGTCACTTCTGCGTGCTTCTGTGGGCCGTTCTGAGACCTGCAGAAGCTAAGAGTGTGGGTCTCAGGCCAGCATGACCAAAAAGTGACTTCTGGAGCTCCCAGTAAGTCATTCTAGCAGGCAGTGTCACTGTGAAGGCTTTCAGAATGGTTCCTGTTTGAAGCTAAACTGGCTCAAAAGCGAGACGGAGGGCCCACCTTGCAACCCACTACACGTGACCCACTGGTGGGTTTTGATCCATACTTGGGAAATGCTGCTCTAGAAGCAAGGGAAATCCCTCAAAAAAACTGGCTTCTAACTTGCGCCAGCTAGTCTCACCTTAGGATAAGCATTCCCCCTATGTTGTGTGGCCACGCAACTGTAATGGAGGCTTTGTGCAACTTTCCTCTTGGTGCTCTGGAGAAATCTAGTGATTATCTAGCAATAATCTAGTGAGAATGATGATGTGAGAATGATGATGTACTCTGGAGCTGCCCCCGTGCAGCCACAGTAGGGCTCTGCCCACTGGGGGTGGTTTAGAGGGAACACTGCTTAAGATGGGACACAAGGCTTTGATTGCAGATGTACTCTGCTCTTGGAGATGTATTCCTAGAGGATAGCACAGCATAGTCTCTGGCCCCTTCATTGAAGCAGCAGTGCATATTATTGCTTCAGCACAATAGCTGGAATCAGCACCAGAGCATTAGTACCTTGATCCTGATCCTCTGTTGTCTTCAGCATTGAACTTAGAGCGTAGGTGAAAATTTTAAATCTACCACCTCATTTTGGATGATATACACCAATGTATCTGTTTGGATTGGATACACCAATCCAAAACACAAATCATGGTATCCTTGGATATGTAATGAACACAAATGTAATTCTGAAATCAAAAGGCAGCATTGTTGCATTGTGAGTATGGGACAAAGTCAAATACTTCCGCAATGTTTTGTCAGGTAGGGGAATTGTTGTCATCATAGTCATTTTCAAAAAAGTGATTCAGCAGGAGCTGTTCCCAGTGAAAGGTTTTCACTTTAGGAACATGGCCAATAGTACTGTCTATGCTTTAAAAATTTATTTCAGTTAATAAAAAACACATCACGAGTGCAAGGAATTAGATATAAAATAAATGAATTCACTGCCAAAGAAAATATGGTGTGAACCTCACATACTATTTATCTTTTTTAAAAAAGTTTTAAAGTTAAATTTCTGTTTTGCCATTCTGTGGATCGATTAAATGTGAAAGCTCCTTGGCATCTGTTCCGAGATTGTCTACAGCAGAAGTACAGTAGTTATTTTCCTTAACTAGTGCTGAAAAATGACAGAAATATGTAGCACTTGCATGCTCTGAATTGCATTTGAAATCTATGATATATTCTTCATTACCTACTGATTAATAAAAAAGTGAGTACACTGTACAAGTGTCCCACACCCTGTGCAAGTGTCCCACGGATGAGAAGTTTTCTCTGATCAGTATGAGTAAAATCTACAAAAAGTGATAGTGTACTCTCAACATATTTACTTAAGAAACTTCAAAGGAAAACAAAGGGTGCATGTGCACAGTTTTATTATATTGGCTTTCCAAGTTTTGGCTAGTTTCCCAAATAGCAATTTTTATATTTAAAAAAAAAAGAAAGAGGAAAAAAAAGACAGACTTAACTGCTTGCAGACTTTTCACGCATGGAAGATGAAGAAAGCTTCTTCTGATGAAGTGTAATTATGTCCAAACAGAGCTGACCCCCTCCTCTGATATTTCTTATGATCTTAACGGAAGAAAGTAGGGTTTTCTCTTTGAAGCAGCCTGGATTTGGTGTTGGATCTGAAATGCTAGCTCCATTCTGCTGCCAGAGGCAGGATGGAGAAATTGGTCCAGACTTGTCTTCCAGACACAGAGCAGAGAGCAAGAAAGAAAAAAGTTATCATTAATGATGGATTTTATGACAGTGCTTAAAATAGCAGAGGATACAGTAGTAGCAAACGGGAGTGCGTACACTTTACACATAGCAAACATTTTCTTGGCTGTGTATAACGTTATTCAGTTGGCTTGTGCTGTTCTTGAGACTGAATGCTGGTACAATATAAAACATACGCATTAAAAATGCAAATAAAAAATAAAACATCTGCTAGAACACCATAACTAGTTAAAAGCTTTGCTCTGGCCACCAAAAGTCACCCTAAGTAATCTTCTTGCGATAGATCCAAAAGAGAACCAGGTGCTGGCAAGACTCCGAGGAAAGGGAGCTATACAGCTGTAGGAGAGCCCTCAAGGCACCTGTCCTGGCACCCTTGTTTCTCAGACAATTCAAGAATGGAATATCTGAAAGGGCATTCCCCATAGATCAGGGCAGTGGTTCTCAACCCTCATGTAGAGTTTGAGCTGCTCTATGTGTTTGCGGGGGCAGGGGGATGGTGACGACACAATCCCCAGGTTTTACTCGCCTCCACCAGTGCTGACCTCCAGGGGTTTGTGGGGTCCTGCGGAGCCCTCTGCAGGGCTCCCTGTGTCTCAGAATGTTTAAAAATAGCAATTGTGACCCACTTCTGGCTTGCAGTTGCAAAGCCCCTTTGTCACTAGTGGCAGTGCAGTCCTGAGGATTGCATCCCCACCATCTCCCTACCCCTTAAGGAGGCAGACACAGGGCTTCCCAGGCTGGTGGGTCATGACTTTGGATCAGGGGTTCTTGAGTTGGATGGGTTTTGGGGGGAGGGTCCATGAACCAGAAGCCAAACAAATTGTATGTGCAGAGGTGTAACGCCTAGTACTCAGGGCAGTGACTTCATGATGTCATGTGACATTGTGTCATGTGACATCACTTCCACGTTCTTCCTGGAGTTGGGGCGCTCACTGCAGTGGCTTTGTGCCTCCCGTTCCTTCTGTTGTGGAGGCTCTCCCTGAAGGAGCATCAGATATTGTGCATTACATTAGACCACAGGGGAAGAGCCATTGTCTAAGGAGTACACTGAACAGTATTTTCCTGGCTTAATGATATAGTTTAAAACTAGCAATATGGGACATTTCTGGAAGCAAGTGAAGATGCTGGCACACAAATTTAGATAGAGAGCACACATTTTTGCTAATGGAAATCAATTATCCACACCTTACTTTATGTCTTTCTACACTGCTTTTGGATTTCTTTGTTTCTTTAAATAGAGCTTTTACCTGTTGCTGTATCCATTCGCCCATGTTTCCTTTGTTTACCATGGTCTCATCAGCCTTGAATATCTGAATGCTCCACTACTGTCAGATGAAATCTTCTTTAGCGTATTGTCTAATCTAGCCTTGCAAATAGTTAGAGAGGCCTGCCCAACAGTTCACATTCTCTCTTCTATTGGCACTTGCTTTTCTAACCACCCACTTCTTTTTCTGTTGCTTCTATAGCAACAGCTGGGCTGGCCCTTTAAAGGACAGCAGTGGTGGCAGGAGAAAGTGCAAACAGGCAGGCAGTAGTAGAAAGTTGGGTGGGGAACAGCAGGTTCAGTATGCCTCTCATTTGGTCGCTAGGGGACCGCTTCCAAAGGAGGTGCTGGATGGGAAGATGCACCTATGATCTAATCAGTTCACGTGGTGCTTCATGTATGCAGGTACATTTTTTATTTCCTAGGAGACAAAGATGGCTTTTAAGGCAGCAGGTTGATATTTAGGCCACAAACCAATGTTGTTCACAATTAGAAGAAATTTAGTTGTACAGTGACAATAAAGTATTCTACATTATCGTTGGTTTCAACATCAAAAACAGCTGTGTTAGGGCCCGATCCTATCCTGTTTCCCAGTGTGGGGTGTGCACTGCATCCTATGGTGGGGAGGCAGTCACAGAGGCCTCCTCAAAGTATGGGAACATTTGTTCCCTTATCTTGGGGCTGCATTGCGGTTGAACCGGTGCTAGAAAGTTGGATAGGATCGGGCCCTTAGAGCCCAATCCTGGACTCGGCACGCTGGCTCACTGCCGGCACTCATTGTTGCAAATGTGCCATAAGGCACATTTGCAGGCCCTGCCACCGGGGGGGGGGGGGCGCCAGTGGTAGCTTAGTGCTGGCTGGTGCTGGGTGGGCACCTGACCTCTGCTGCTTGGTGGTCACACGGACCGCCGAGCAGCGGAGAGGTAAGCAAGGGTGTGGGGGGAGGGGAGAGGAGGTGTTCTGGGGAGGTGGATGGAGGATTGGGAAAGGGCAGGGAGGAGGTGTTATGGGGAGGCGGGGAGAGGGCAGAGGAGACATTCCGGGTAAAGGGAGTGGGGAGGGAGGGAAGCATTGCTCCACCGGATCCAGAGCCTTTGTGTTGGGCTCACCTTTTGGTTGGTGGTGAATCAAGTAGCCCCATTGCGGGGCTACTCTCTTTACCTGGGTCCTGGGGGAAGGGGACAAAAGTCCCCTTATCCTGAAGAGCTGCTGGTGGCTGCTGAAAGCACGCAGGATGCAGCGGCAGCCATTTTTGGTATTTCCACAGCCATGCACCCTGGGCAGCTCGGGATTAGGCTGTGGATCTGTTGGAATAAAATATGCCTAACATGGATAGAAAGTAAAAGAAAAAAATTTAAAAGTAGGGTTAAATGGCCATGTAATGCATATTTCAGGCCATCTGACCCCATATTTTTTAGCTTTTCCTCTATATATGTATGCTAGCCAACTGGGGATAGTACTTCATGCTATTAGTGGACTGTAGTTTATGAAAGCTTATGCTATAATTAATTTGTTAAGCTGCCCAAAGACTCTTGTTTGTTTCCATTGATTTCAGAGGTACTTCAAGCACAGCTATACTACAAACCTGTATTAGCCCAATAGTGCAATCCCATGTGTATATACTCAAATGTAAGCCTCACTAAGTTTAATGAAAGTTACTCCCAGGTGCATGATTGCCTCCTAATAGCCGTATCATCTTGGGAAATGTAGGGTTGTTAATGGAATTAACAGTCCAACCCTAACTAAATTCCCGTCCAACAATGCAGCAGTGCCAACTTGGGATCAACTGCATCCCACAGGGGAATTTTGGCTACTGGAGGTTCCTTTGGGGTAAGGGGATATTTGTTCCCTTGCTCCGGGGTAAGCCACAGCAGCAACAATGGATCAACTCAGACCTGCGCCAGCAATATCACTGGCGCAAGTCTGATGTGATCCATGTTGGTGGATCAGGTTCTGGAAGAGGGATAGAATATGGTGTGCACTGGTGCTGTCTATCCCACCCCCTAGGCCTGATCCTATCATCCCTCACCCCTATGCCAGACCTGGACCAGTTGGCATGTGTGTAGCCACTGGTGCCAGCAGGATAGCCCCAGCCTTCCCACTGGCAGTCCTGGCCTTTGGGCTGATGCAAAGTGCTTTATGGTGCTTTTGCAATAGCACAACGATCTGGTGCACTGGCAGAACACACTGATAGTGCTGATAGGCACTCACTACTTTAAAAATAGTTTAACTGTAGCTATTACCTGAAAATAGTTTTAACTATTGTTTAACTATATTTTAGGAAAAAATTATTTCTTGAAGTTAAGTAATTTTTCCCCCTTTTTCCTCTTTATTATAATAAAAGAAAAATAAAAAATACACAATAAAATTAAAAGAAAAACAAACAATATGACATTAAGTAGTTTCAACCAGCAGTAGGTTTCAATCCCACACAAGTTGAAAATTAAAATATTGTTAAACAGAAAACAAATCCATTTTCTGGAGCTTAGGGGCCTTAGCTTAGACATTTATTTCACTAAAATACCTTATGGAAATTATTTTGTATGGTTTGAATGTTAGAGAAAAAATATGTGAAGTAAACCCTAAAAGTGAAATGAGATATGACACTTTTCTGGGCTGAGGTTCATATTTATTTTTTTATTATTCTTCACTATTTAAGGCATGCTTGTAAACAGCAAACTCAGTTTTGTCTTCCCACTCGGGTCAGG
Source organism: Tiliqua scincoides (assembly GCF_035046505.1). NCBI lineage: Eukaryota > Metazoa > Chordata > Lepidosauria > Squamata > Scincidae > Tiliqua > Tiliqua scincoides. Next base: position 136,425,038 of record NC_089821.1, on the reverse strand, counting down.
CTGAACTGCTAGAATATTCTGAATACTGCCAGGCCCTTTAAAATGCCAAAACCAAGCAATTGTAGAACCGTGCGTGTGCGTGTGCGTGTGCGTGTGCGCGTGCGCGTGCGCGCGCTTGTGTTGGGGAGAGCAGTTTGCCACGGCTTCTGCCAGTAGTTGCAAGCATGCCTGTATTCTTTTTAGCAGAAGAAAAAATTTAGAGGCAAAGCCTCAACTAAATAGCTTTAGTTTTAAGTACATCTTGAGTAATACTCATTGCTCAACATATTTTTAGAGCCTGATTTTGTGTTTTTGTTTGTCTTTATATGGAGCTTTCAATATAATAATTATTATTTGCATTTTTTCCATTGAATGGAAGCAATTGTTAATGATAGTAAACTCTAATAAAAATAGTTCATATTTCATAATTCATAGAGTTCATAATACTAACATACATACATTGTACATATATAGTACTAACGTACGTAGAACATAATACTTAGTTCTTATAGTTTAATACTTCATGTTTTGAACTTTTCATGAAGTAGTAGTTATTTCTATTCAGTGACATGAAATGTAGGTTAATTACTCATCTTTAACCATTACCTGTTGTTGAGGATCTATAATGGAATTCTTATTTCCTTCACCAAATTATAATTCCTAGGATTCTTTGGGGGAATGTTCTGCTAGTTAAACTGGTATAAAACTAAGGCTGCAATCCTATGCATGCTTACATAAAAATAAGTTTCATTGAATTCAGTAGGGCTTACTTCTGAGTAGACATGCATAGGCTTGCCCTGTAAATGTAAGTTTGTAGTCTAGATTTACACTTAGTTTTGGCTTAGTTGGCATAACTCCCTTGCAGACAAGGAAACCCCATTCAAGCCCCATTGATGTGCTTAGGATTGAACATTTAATGCTGAAATGAATAAAATATTCTATCAGCTTTGTAGGGTTGTTTTGCTGAAGTTCTGGGCAGATACATCAGTACAGTATTTAAGTACAGTATACAAGTACAGTATTTAAGATCAGGATACTGGGACCTTTAAATTAATCCTAAGCATCTGGCTGAAAATTCTGCAAAGTAGGGTTCAAGCTGAGTGTGCTTGCAGGGTAATCTCTCTCCTCTGTGTTATTCCCAGTTTAGGGCCCAATCCTATCCAACTTTCTAGCACTGGTGCAGCAACAATGTAACCTTGGGGTAAGGGAGCAAATGTTTCCCTTACCTTGAGGAGGCCTCTGTGACTGCCCCACCACCACAGGATGCAGCGCACGCCCCATTGGCGCAGCTGCACCAGCACTGGAAATTTGGATAGGATTGGGCCCTTAGTCTGCCTGTTATAATGTTAGTTACACTCAGATGTGTTAATGACAAAGAATGCACAGTTTGGGGACATGCTAAAGCAGTAATACCAGATGGCTTCTTAGCTAGTAAAGTTCATAAAAAGAAGCTTAGTAATTAGCCACCAGAAGTAAATTTAAAGGGCACAGAGAAACTAGTAAAAATTGTGTAGAAGGCAGCTGATGGAGAGAATCTGGGCATGATCCAGCCCACATTAGGCACTCTTTGATTTTAAGCGAGAACAGATTTTAGTGGAATCAATGAGACTGAAAAGTGTTCAGGTTTTTCTGGCTCACGCCTCATCGACAACATAAAAAACAATTTTCTGTGTGATGCAAATGCAGCATCTAAATTGATTTTAGCTGTCTGAATCTCACCAGGTCATTGGAAACTCACTTGAAGAACATTTAACTTTCTCTATTTCATATAAGAACATAAGAACAGCCCCACTGGATCAGGCCATAGGCCCATCTAGTCCAGCTTCCTGAATCTCACAGCGGCCCACCAAATGCCCCAGGGAGCACACCAGATAACAAGAGACCCGAATCCTGGTGCCCTCCCCTGCATCTGGCATTGTGACATAACCCATTTCTAAAATCAGGAGGTTGCGCATACACATCATGGCTTGTACCCCATAATGGATTTTTCCTCCAGAAACTTGTCCAATCCCCTTTTAAAGGCATCTAGGCTAGACGCCAGCACCACAACCTGTGGCAAGGAGTTACACAGACTGACCACACGCTGAGTAAAGAAATATTTTCTTTTGTCTGTCCTAACCCGCCCAACACTCAATTTTAGTGGATGTCCCCTGGTTCTGGTATTATGTGAGAGTGTAAAGAGCATCTCCCTATCCACTCTGTTCATCCCCTGCATAAATTTGTATGTCTCAATCATGTCCCCCCTCAGGCGTCTCTTTTCTAGGCTGAAGAGGCCCAAACGCCATAGCCTTTCCTCATAAGGAAGGTGTCCCAGCCCAGTAATCATCTTAGTTGCTCTCTTTTGCACCTTTTCCATTTCCACTATGTCTTTTTTGAGATGCGGCGACCAGAACTGGACACAATACTCCAGGTGTGGCCTTACCATAGATTTGTACAACGGCATTATAATATTAGCTGTTTTGTTCTCAATACCCTTCCTAATGATCCCAAGCATAGAATTGGCCTTCTTCACTGCTGCCGCACATTGGGTCGACACTTTCATCGACCTGTCCACCACCACCCCCCCAAGATCTCTCTCCTGATCTGTCACAGACAGCTCAGAACCCATCAGCCTATATCTAGTTTTGATTTTTTGCCCCAATGTGCATGACTTTACACTTACTGACATTGAAGCGCATCTGCCATTTTGCTGCCCATTCTGCCAGTCTGGAGAGATCCTTCTGGAGCTCCTCACAATCACTTCTGGTCTTCACCACTCAGAAAAGTTTGGTGTCGTCTGCAAACTTAGCCACTTCACTGCTCAACCCTGTCTCCAGGTCATTTATGATTGAAAAGCACCGGTCCCAGGACAGATCCTTGGGGCACACCGCTTTTCACCTCTCTCCATTGTGAAAATTGCCCATTGACACCCACTCTCTGCTTCCTGGCCTCCAACCAGTTCTCAATCCATGAGAGGACCTGTCCTCTAATTCCCTGACTGTGGAGATTTTTCAGTAGCCTTTGGTGAGGGATCGTGTCAAACACCTTCTGAAAGTCCAGATATATAATGTCCATGGGTTCTCCCGCATCCACATGCCTGTTGACCTTTTCAAAGAATTCTATAAGGTTTGTGAGGCAAGACTTACCCTTGCAGAAGCCATGCTGACTCTCCCTCAGCAAGGCCTGTTCATCTATGTGTTTTGAGATTCTATCTTTGATGAGGCATTCCACCATCTTACCCGGTATGGATGTTAGGCTGACTGGCCTATAGTTTCCCGGGTCCCCCCTCTTTCCCTTTTTAAAAATAGGCGTGACATTTGCTATCCTCCAATCTTCTGGTACCGTGGCCGTTTTGAGGGACAAGTTGCATACCTTAGTCAAGAGATCTGCAACTTCATTCTTCAATTCCTTAATAACTCTAGGGTGGATGCCATCAGGGCCCGGTGACTTATTGATCTTTAATTTATCAATGAGGTCTGAAACATCTTCTCTTTTAACCTCTATCTGACTTAATTCCTTGGTCAGGAGGGGCCATTCGGGCAGCGGTATCTGCCCGAGGTCTTCTGCCGTGAAGACAGATGCAAAGAACTCATTTAATTTCTCTGCCATCTCTAAGTCTCCTTTTATCTCCCCTTTCCCTCCCTCACCATCCAGAGGGCCAACCGCTTCTCTGGCAGGTTTCCTGCTTCTAACATATTTGAAGAAGCTTTTATTATTCCCCTTAATGTTGCTGGCCATGCGTTCCTCATAGTCTCTCTTGGCCTCCCGTATCACCTTCTTACATTTCTTTTGCCACAGTTTATGTTCCTTTTTATTCTCCTCATTAGGGCAAGACTTCCATTTATGGAAGGAAGCTTCCTTGCCCTTCACAGCCTCTCTAACTTGGCTGGTTAGCCATGCGGGCACCCTCCTGGATTTAGTGGAACCCTTCTTTCTTTGCAATATACACCTCTGCTGGGCCTCTATTACTGTTGTTTTAAGCAGCCTCCATGCACTCTGGAGAGATTGGACTCTTTTTACCCTCCCTTTCAACCTCCTTCTAACCAGCCTCCTCATTTGGGGGAAGTCTGCCCGTCGGAAGTCAAGGGTTTTTGTTAGAGATTTGCCTGGTATTCTTCCCCCAACGTGCATGTCAAAACGGATCGCAGCATGATCACTGTTCCCCAATGGCTCAGTAATGTTTACATCTCTAACCAGGTCCTGCGTACCACACAATATTAAATCCAGAGTCACCTGTCCTCTGGTGGGCTCCGTGACTAGCTGCTCTAAGCCACAGTCATTTAGCACGTCAAGAAATCCGGTTTCCTTATCGTGACCAGAACACAAATTGACCCAGTCTATATGAGGATAATTGAAGTCCCCCATGATTACAATCCTGTCCCTCCTTGTCACCTCCCTGATCTGTTTCCTCATTTCAAGGTCCCCATCCAATTTCTGGTCTGGAGGACGATAGCACGCCCCCAGTATTACATCGCTGCACAAGCCTGGTAATTTAACCCACAGAAATTCTACGGTGGAGTCGGACCCACCTTCAATCTCTACTTTGCTGGATTCTATCCCTTCCTTAACATAAAGGGCCACCCCACCTCCAACATGCCCCTGCCTGTCCCTCCTGTAGAGTTTATAGCCCGGGATTGCGGTATCCCACTGATTCTCCGCATTCCACCAGGTTTCCGTTATGCCCACTATGTCAATGTTTTCCATTGTCACCAGACATTCCAGTTCTCCCACCTTTGCTCGTAGACCTCGGGCATTCGCATAAAAGCATTTGTACATGGAATGCCCTAGGATGGGCTGCTTATTCGCTCCTTTGTCCCTGCATCCTCTCAGTGTGCCAAACCGTCTATCACATCCCATCACGCTAACTTTCCCAATTTCTTCTCCTACCCTGCCTTTGTCTTGTTATTCTCTAACCTCCCCAACCTCATCCCATAGGGATGAGGAGTCCTGAACCGGATGCCCCTCGGCTCCTGTTGGCCTTCCCCCAGGGATCAGTTTAAAAGCTGCTCTGCCACCTTTTAATGTTATGCGCCAGCAGACTGGTTCCATTGTGGTTCAAGTGGAGCCCGTCCCTCTTGTACAGGCCCCGCTTGTCCCAAAATGTTCCCCAGTACCTAACGAATCTAAACCCTTCCTCCCTACACCACCGTCTCATCCACGCATTGAGACCCCTGATCTCTGCCTGCCTAGCTGGCCCTGCGCGTGGAACAGGTAGCACTTCAGAGAATGCTACCTTTGAGGTCCTGGCTTTCAGCTTCCTGCCTAAAAGCCTAAATTTGGCCTCCAGGACCTCCCAGCTACACTTGCCCACGTCGTTGGTGCCGACGTGCACCACAGCCGCTACCTCTCCCCCAGCACTGTCTACTAGCCTGTCTAGACGAGAAGTGGTGTCCGCAACCTTCGCACCAGGCAGGCAAGTCACCATGCGGTCCTCACATCCGTCGCAAACCCCCCTCTCTATGTTTCTAATAATCGAATCCCCCACTACAAGAAGCCCCCGACCCCCCTCCCGCCGAGGAGTATCCCGAGTGCGTTCGGATACGGGCCCATCCCCTGGAGAAGGGATCCCCCCTAGGGGATTGTTTCCCTCCTCTCCAGGATGACATCCTCCAGTCCCAAGACTTCCCACCCGGGCAGCCGAGGAGCTGCACGCCTGAGGTTGGGACGAAGCCTGATCGTCCCCAGAAGTCTCCCCACGGTCCTCCTCTGCCTGCCTGCGCTTCTCCAGGTCGGCCACCAAGGCTTCAAGGGAGCAGACGCGTTCCCTGAGACCCTGGAGCTCCTTGCACCGAGGACACACCCATGACTTATGCCCCAGAGGCATATAATCATACATGTGGCACTTAATGCAGAACACTGGATAACCCCTTCCCTGCTGCTGGCTATCTGACTGCATAGCTTTTTTGTTGTTGTTGTTTTATTTAGGGGTACTTTTATAAACCTTGCACTGGTTAGCAGCTCTCTTCTCAAGGGAAGAGGAAGGGCAGTGTATGGGGCCCTGGCTTCCTCGCCCTGCTGCTGAACTCACCCAGATGCTAAACTCTCAGTTTACCTGGCACTTGGGGTCCCACAGGCCACACACGTCTGGAGAGAGCCTCACGCGATGGCCGGCCTAGCTTTATACTCCTGGCTGGCTCCGCCTCTCTTCTCCCTTCCTGATTGAAAGGGGGGCTGGTCTTCCCAGGTGAGTTTACAAAAGCTCAGGAAGACAAAAGCCTGCTGATGGGCGTAACCTGCTCTGCAGGCTCCTGAATGGAGTGCTTGGATTAGCCTAATGTGGCTCTTATCACCTCCTAAGGTGGTGATGCTGAAATTCTAAAATGGACTATGCCTGGGTGGTGTGGAATTGCCCCTTACTAGGTTCTTTCCCTCCTGTTCTCTTAGGCTGGACTGTTTTGTAACCTCAAGCTAGTTTTTATTTGAGTTTGTTTAATTATTTATTGCTGTCTAGATCCTGTGTCCCAATTTACTGAACTGTTTAGGCTATGTTGTAACTTAGATTAAGTTTAACTTGGGTTAAGTATAGGGTTAATTTAAAACAAAGTAGAAAAACCTGCTTTCCACTTTATCCTCCTCCCTTCCTTCAATTAGGTGCTACTTTAGGTGCAGCTAACTTTCAACTTTGATTTAAGTGCCTGACCCTTGGGCTTTTACTCACGAGTAGGACTCTGCTCCTGCTCAGAGTAGACCTACGTACCTCCCTTGGGTGCAAACTTTCAATTTTGCTTTAAGGTTGATTTAAAGTTAAAGTTAAGGTTAGAAGACAGGGAGTTAGAAAGACAAAGAGTTAGAAAGAGTACACTTACCCTCTCGTCGTCTTCCTCCTCTCCTTCTCCAAAACTCAGAGGTCTACTTGCCTTCTCCTCGCCCAGATGCTAAACTCTCAGTTTACCTGGCACTTGGGGTCCCAGAGGCACTTAGGGTTCCCAGAGGCCACACGCGTCTGGATATATTTGTTTTGATTTTGTAGAACATACCACAGACGTATTAACAGTGTATTGCTATGCATGTTTACTCAGAAGTAAGTCCCATTGAGTTTAATGGAACTTACTTCCAGGTAAATGTGTAGGATTACAGCCTCAATATGTTAGTGTAGTGTGGCGTAGTGAATAAATGCTGGAGGCATTTTTGCATTACAGTGTCATATTACTGCTATATAGCCTTAGCACCTTTTAACTGTTTGGGTTATTTGCAGTAGGTGTGTACAGTGATGCCACCTGACTGAATTCTAAGCTCAAGTTAATAGCAGTCTGTTTGGCTCAAAGTATTTTAAAGGAAACCTGAATATTTTTCTTTGTTTTTCAGTATGTATTCTTTCAACACAATATTAGAATAAGCAGGTCAACATTACAGTTACTGTTGGAAGCCTTCAGTTTTACTGAAGTTAGCTAGGACATTCAGAATGCTCAGTTGTTTCCAGAAGAGTTCTTGGTAGAGTCAAACGCTTCTGTCGCTGCCCCATTATAAAATAGTGGTCTTGAATGTGGGTGGCAATCACTTTATATTGCTGCTTCAGCTTTGCATTTGTAACCTACTTCCCACATTGGCTGAGCAGTGAAGTTTTGTGATAAGGCAATATATAATGATGATGCCACTCATTTTGTGACAGGTAGATTCCAGAACCCCCAGTGAATTAAAAAAATCATTGGATACCAAATCAGTGGAAAGGGGAACCACTTCTAGGTTTCTTGCTCCTTCATTATTGCCCCAGAATGCATTGGTATAGACCAGGGGTGTCAAACTCGGTTCATATCGAGGGCCAAATAGCATTCATGATGCCTGCTGAGGGCTGGAAGTGATGTCATTAGGCAGGAAGTGATATCATTAAACAGTTCAAAGCCAAAAATAAGTACTTTTTCTCACTTAGGAACTCATTAGCTGCAAATGACAGAAGAGAAAACATGCAAATCTTGATCATATTTCAATATATTGGAGAGCCCAATTTTCAAGTGGCCTGCTCTTTCAGCAGTAACTCCTCAGCACTGTTCAGCAGCTGAGAGCCTGAGGGCCAGATAAAAAGCTTCCACGGGCCACAACCGGCCCCCGGGCCTTATGTTTGACACCCCTGGTATAGATGCTATACCACATTCAGCAACTAGATCGGATGAATAATGGAGTCTAATGGAAAGAAATTATTTAACAGCACAAAGGCAGGAAATGGGATTTTGAAGCTTTTTGCCCTTATTATGAGGCATTTAAAGGTGGACCCCAGTATCAGCGATGAGCCACATCAGTGGATGCCAAATCAGCGGAAACTAAGATCCCGCCTGTATGCTCATTGGCACCTTTCTCATACATTCCTTGTTTTAATAATGCACTATTTAGGGCCAAATCCTACCCAACTTTGCAGTGCCAATGCACATAATGCAGTCCCCAGGTAAAGGAACAAGTGTTTCCTTCCCTTGAGGAGGCCTCCATGACTGCCCCCTCCCCAATGGAGTATGCAGCAGATACCCTGTTGGCACAGCTGCATCAGTGGTGGAAAGTTGGATAGGATTGGGCCCACAGTAACATTGCTGGGTGGGCTGGCTGGCATCTGAGGCAGGGTGATGCAATGATGCCGTCATGTCACCAAATGGAGGCATGGGTGAGAGGGCCCTTCAGTGTTCCACTCGCCGCTCCAAACACTCGGGGACGAGTGCTGTGTGCCCCCCTCAGTGGAGAACCTGGCACACCACCGAATTGCCATGAGGGGGGCTGCCCTAGCCTCCCCAGCTACACTGCATCACTGGCACAACAAATGTCTGCTTTCAGATCTATAGACGCCTGGGTTATTTAAACAAAAATGGCTAAGTGTCCACTGCTGATACCGTAGGTGCACATTTGATGGTTACAGTAACTTCAGTTGTAAGAATAACTTGGGCTTTAGCTGAAAGCTTCAGTTCCATACTTTTTTAGGTGAATATAAGATTGAAGGATATGTAATTGAGTGCAGGATTATATCTCAAGACAAATAAAAAAAGCAATAACGGCTAAAGAGTCAAAGGCTGTAATTCTGTACAGATGTACCTGGGAGTAAGACTCATTGAAACTCAGTTCACGTAGAAAGTGATCCTTGCAACTGTTACATTCCCTGGACAGGTTCACTGTTACATTCTCTCTCCCTTTTGAAAAATATATAACCAAGACTACCCAAAGCCACATGCCTGATAATGAATGATGTGGATCTTAAGCAGGTTTTGGAGCTGGTTTTGAAAAGAAAGCCTATTTACTAGATTGGAGAGCCACAGACCTGTTTTACACACACACACCCTGTTCTGCGTTAGACTTTGAAAGGTCTGTATTAAGTTTTGTGCTGCAACATATTGTTTAAGATCTGGGTTTTGTTTTAATATCAACATGAACTCAGCAAGGAGGGGAGTGTGGAAGGGAGGAAAAGGCTCTGGTTAAAGAGAGAAAAAAAGACCTTTTTAAGATTCTGGTAAAGCAAGAGCCTAAATGAGCCATGAGGCATGAGATTACTGACTGTTTTATTGAGTCACTGTTGCACGCCCACCTTTTCCTGTCTTGAAACAGTTTGCAGTTCTGACTATCTGAAATGACTAACGGTTGCATATCTCACTGATTAGAACTGTCAGTGAGTCTGCAAAACGATGGCTACAGTCTTCCATAAGTGAACATGCTTCTGTTCCTTGCTCCTCTCTCCTTTCTCCCCTTTCTCTCTCAAGAGTTTTGTCTCTTAACTCTGTTAATGGTTGCAGGTTTATGGAGCATATGGGGGGGGGGAATGGGGGCAAATGCCCTGAGTGCTAGTCTTGGGGGAGGTGGTGCTGCTACCCGCTTCCCCCTGCCATGGGTTTTTGTTCACAGTCTAGAAGCGCACCAACAGCACAATTACTTCCAGGTCAGGGTGGCAAATGGGGGAGGCCATCCTGGAAAAGCATCAGGTCTGACACTAGTCCTGGTTTATAGGGCATGACATACATCTAGACTAGTGTAGAAGATTTAACATGCTAAGTTGCAGATTTTGAGTATGCAAAGCAACCTCGCACTAAATGGCTGTTTTTAAGGTTTAATACAGAGCTATTCAAACTGGGGTGTAGTGACACCCCAGCCTGACAGCCCTGGCCTCTGCCCCCTTATAAGGGCAGGGGCAGAGGAAAGGCAGTGATGCGATCTGCAGGATTGTGTTCCTAAGGGGGGCTGCAGGGACTGGGATGTACTCACAAGTCTCTGCAGCAGCCTGTTGGGGGTGTGGGGAGCCTTGCACAAGTGTCTGCAGGGCTCCCTGATGTTCCAAAAGTGAAAGCGGAGCGATTGTGCTCCACTTTTGACCGGAAGTGGAGTGCAATTGCTCTGCTTTCACTTTTAGAAGGCTGGGGAGCCCTGCAGATGCTCACACAGGGCTCCCTGCACCCCTGACAGGCTGCTGCAGGGACTGGTGAGTGCATCCTAGCTCCTGCAGCCCCCCTTAGCAACACGATCCTGGGGATCGTGTCGCTGCCTTCTCCCAGCCCCCACTGCCTCTCTCCCCTCCCCTGCAAGGACTTATGGTACTTCTCAAACTCCCTGAGTGTTTGAAAACAGCAGGTTTAATTGATGGAATATGCTTAAGGAGACAAAAGAAAGTCATTCTCCAGTTTGTTCCAATAATGACGACATCATCCTATTAGCATGGGCATATTAAAAGCAGAAGACACTAGCAGGAGACACTTTAAATAGCTCCCAGGGGCAATATATATTCTTTCCACATCTTATTGTGGTGGAGTCAAATAAATTAAATAATATAACCATGTGAAGTAAAATATGAGAAGGGCACATTCCTTTCAACTGCACAGTCTAATAAGCGGTAACTGCCTAAGTGAACAGATTTACGCTGGTGTAAGTAATGGAGTGGAATTTGGCTTTCTGCTTTCAGTAAGTTGTGTCAGTTCATTCAGTACGTTGTGACCCAACAGTAAACAGTATGCCTTGTTTAGTGTTCAGAAAGACACAATGCAGTAAAGTATGTGGAACATAGCCTCCCCATAGAAGAGGGAGGGTTTTATGGCCAAAATCCAGATGTCACTTATCTGTCCTAAAGTTGAGGCATGAATGTAAAAGGGAGCTGGAGGGTCCCTTGTGGATCTACTGCCTTGTTGCATGCAGATACCCTCCCACAGTGCTGAGCTGATCCTGCTTGCAACTGGAAGGATGCAGAGCATAAGCCTGCATCTCCAGCCTTGGCTTGCCTTAAAAAGATGTGAGGCAGCATTAGGTATTTGTTGAGCCTGTCAATTACTTTCCATGCAGAAAAGTCTTCATTCTGAAATATATACAGTCCTCCTGTAACAGGTAGAACTAAACATCTTATTACTCCTTTGGGTTTCCACACTTTCCTTTTTCCTTAGATGTTTTCCCTTTGAAGATTCTCATCCTGGTCTCATTGTTTTTTGGCTGAGGCAAACCTTTTCTTCAATTCTCTTTACATTGTAAACTACTTGAAGCTACACACTTATTACCTACTAACTTTATTTTGCAAAATACCATGGAAAGCACTGTGTCAGCCATGCTGTGTATAAAATAAAGAAGAAAAAAAACAGTTGGTCACTCTTCCTCATGTTCCCATTTGGATTCTAGGCCTACCTTTATTTAAGACCCTGTTACAGGAACTAAAATGTCCCTGACATGCATTCTGTAGGAAAATTCTGGTTTCACTAATCAGATGCAGTGTTTCAAAAACTCTTCCCACTGCAGATATGAGTGGTATTTCAGCCTACACTAGTCTCTTGCTAGTTTTTGTAGCTGGGAGGAACTGCTGCAGGACAATATGGACTCCACAGTTTACACAGCTGACTTACTGCAGTCACCACAGGGTGTGTTTTCTGGACCCCAAACTGGGGTATTGTGAACTGGGGCATTGCAATGCCCTAGCCTGAGAACCCTGCCTCTGGCCCCTTAAGGGAAGGAGGAAGGCAGCAACATGATCTCCAGGATCATGCTGCTGCCAGGTCTGATGGGGGGGGTTACCTTACCTTCAGAGAGTGCTGGCCTGGGGGGGGTACAGGGAGCCCCATGGAGCTCTCTGTAGGGCTCCCTAAACCTCTGTAAGTCTGAAAAAAATTGATTGGAAACCACCTGCACTACCCACATCCCCTGGAGGCTGGTGCTAGCTGAAAGTAAGGTAATGCCCCACCCCAGTGGCCAAAAGGGGCTGCTCTTGTTGGCCCCAGGTGGCTCCTGGGAGACTCCCATTGGCTACCATGGGATTTATGGCAACCTAAAAGTACATTTTGAGAGTTTAGAGTCCTGCTGTGGGGCTTGGTGTGGGCCCCAGGGGAAGCTTGATCCTGACACCATGTCTCAGTGACCAAGAAACCTGCCTTTTTCTGATTGTTTCCCCCAACAGCTTGAACACATCAGTGCTGAAAGTTGCTGTCTGGACATATTCTGAAAGGCAGTGCCCCCTTGGTGCTTGTAGTGCTTTCTGTTCTCAAGTGATAATGGGCAAGAAATCTGTTGGTTGGCATTTATTGAAAAACAAAAGAAAGGCATTGCCTTTGTGGAACCAATAATTATTTTCCCCACTGTTATCTCCTAATCTGATATTAAAACATGAACTTTTCAACTGGAACTTTTAAATTGGCTGTGTTCCAATCATTTGAGAAGACAGAGCAGGAGAAGCTTTCTTTGTTGTATTGGAGCTTATATTTTCATAGTATTTGAGTCTGTTAATGCCTTTGAGTTTTCTTTCACAATATGTGCAACCATATTCTTGTAGTCATTCCTGCTCTTTCCCCCTCTCCCTTTTTTCTACCTTCCTTACAGGGAAGAGTTTTACCTTGACAATAACAGTCCTTACAAATCCCCCCCAAGTTGCAACGTACCACAGAGCTATCAAGGTGACAGTGGATGGACCAAGAGAGCCAAGGAGTAAGTACTGTTTTCTCTGTTCGTGATCTAGAGTCTGGTGCTGTTGCAGCTTTAGATACCTTCAGCAAATATGCTAAACTTGATCTTCAATTATATGGTAGTCCTTGACCCAACATAAAGAGGTAACTTCGTAAGTGATGCTCATTTTTAAAGTACTCTAACTTAAAAAGGTGTTCTTTCTAGTAATGTAACCTTTACAGACTTCACTGGAGGCTCAGTTCATGCATTATCTGAGCAGCGCAGTTGCTGCAAGGGACTGGGATTGTGCAGGTGTGTCTCTTTGGCTCACAACTTGTATGAAGTGGCATTGACATGGTTCAGGCTGGTTCTGTTCATGCCTGCCTCCTCTCCACTTTCAGGGCTTGCCCCTGAGTGATTAAAATATGTCCAGACCTCAAAAGTGCTGCTTTGCAAAATGACTTGCCAAGGCATTTAAATAGTTCACATTTTTTTTGCATAAAGAGAGCAAGTAAAGAATGCTTCAGGTGTACTTGCTCACTTCTTGATTGCTTCTTCTGATCCTGGAGGACTAGAAGTGCAGACCAGGCATTCAAATTTCTGTTCAGTTCAGTCAAATCAGGAAGCAGGTGTTTTACACTGCACCTATTAATGAGGTGTGGATTGCTAGGGATTAAGTATCCATTACTCTTTAAGAACTGCATTCACACCTTAGCCTAATGTGATTCTTGGGCCCCTTTGTTCATGAGCTACAGATGTGAACAAGCCCTTAGTGAGTGAGGTAGGTGCATTTGAACATGTAATTATTGGAACCTGAGAAAAAGTGCTCCCTGTTTGGTAGGAAAAAATAGTCAGGCAGTGGTGGATCTGATGCTGAGCAAATGGGGCAAATGCCCTGGGCACTGAGCCCATGTGACTCTAGGACCACTTGGGAAGCCTTACTAGGGTTCCTGACATGATCAGAAACTGTATTTCCTGTTTTCTGGAAGTACAGTTTAAGACCACAGGGTATGGGGGTGGTGGAATTGTGGACCTTTGCCCTGGGCGCCTTGAGGGCTGGTCTGTCACTATAGTCAGGTATGTGAAATAATATAAGTAAAATCTCTTTGGTTGGCCCTGAGGTATGTGTGTTTGATTAAAAACAAACTATTAGTTTTTCTGACTAGGAGTTGCTGGTTCACACACAAATGTCACACACAAATGTTAGACAGAATTCATTTTCAAGAGTGGGATTGGTGCAGAATCTGGGAATAAGGAGCACAATGACTTACTAATGAAGCACTAACTGAAATATTAATTATACTTATGCTCTGCCCATGGAGAATTTTTTAAGGTGCTTACTCACTCACGTTCCCTTATAATATGTTGTTAGTCAAGGGGGAGAGAGTTCACAGTGTGGGCCTTGTCTCCCACCCTAGAATAATAGTGGATACTGCTCTGTGAAAGGGTCTTAGGGTTGTCATATCTCCCCCCCCCCCCAAGTCTGTAAGAGATTTTCATAGGGTGAGAGAAAGCTGTCATGGAGGATCTTTAAGATTCAACTTTACCTCTTGCAGTAGTTCCCAACCTGGGGGTCATGACCCTCCAGGGCAACATGAAACACTGCATTGCCCCTTAAGGAGAATGATAACAGAGGTGATGGCAGGATGGCAGCAACAGCACTGAGGGAATAGCCCCCGCCACTATGAAAAAAGGGTTTTTTAGATGTACCTGGAGTAGTGCTGGCCCTCTGTAGGGTGTGGGGGCCCATGGCCTGGGCCCCCTGTGGGTCTCCTCACACCTCAGAATGGCTCTCTGAAGCTATGGGTCATGATTGCTTCAAGGAGACCTTCTGAGGTGCAAAGAGGCCCACAGAGGGGGCCATGGGCCCCCACACCTTCTGGAGGGCTGGCACTAGCCCAGCAACATCTAAAAAACCCTTTTTTCATGGCAGCAGCGCAATCCCTGTAATGCTATTGCCACTGTTGCACCTTCCCTCCACAAATACTTACAGTGGTCCCAACCTTCATGTAAAGATTGGGAACTGTGCTGGCATCCTTCAGTCTTGTAAGACTATGGTATCATGCACTGAATGGTGGTTCTGGAACAGAGTGTCCTCTCCTGTGTGCGAAGCCTGGGTGAAGTAGATATGGAGGATAGGCTGTTACCCATGCAGCAAATCCCCCCCCCCCGTTGCTGAAATGGTCCAATGGAAAGGCAGAGGCCGATACGGTTGGTTCCAGCAGCGTCGTGGAAGTTGCCAGAATGTGACTGTGTTCAGCCATGAACTGCTTCAGGGACTCCGGCTCCGGATTTTGCCTCGAGGTTGACTCCTGAAGCCTTTTCCATAACTGGATGTAGCCACAAGGCAGTGGAGGTTTGGGATCAGAGTTTTCCTTCTCTCAGATGAGCTGCCTTCCCAGGCTGACGAGTCCCATCTACCTGGTGGCTGTTTAGTCGCCTCTTATGACAAGTGCAGCCAAACTGAGGGCCTATTCTTATCCCCCAGCCCCCAGGGGGATAGGGGGAACCACTGTCCTAGTAACTAAGCCAGAAGTTCTCAAACTGGGGAGTTGCGATGTCCCAGTCAGGGAAACTCTGTTGCTCTGTTGTTAAGGGAGCAGCTCTGGTGACAGCGACGGCAGCAATGCGATTTCCACAACCATGTTACTGCTGGGGAGAAAGGAGGTCTTAAATTTACCTGGGAGGCGCTTTGGATCTCCAAGGAGTCCAGCAAGCCCATGACTCCCTCTGCAGGGCACCCTGTGCCTTCAAAATGCTGTAAAAAAACAAAAAGAAAAGAACCCCACTTCTAGTTTTGCATAAAAAACCAGAAGTGAGTTTTTTTTTTTTTTTTATAGCACTTTGGAAGTGCAGGGTGGCCTGCAGAGGAAATTGTGGACTCTTGTATCCTCTGAAGAGCCATAGCGACATCCACATAAGTAAAAGTAGAAGACAGTAGAAACCTTCAGGAAGACCTGGGCAAAATGGAATATTGGACTGAAATGAATAAGATGACGTTCAACAGGGATAAATACAAAGTTCTGCACTTGGGCAAAAACAACCAAAGATGCAAGTATAAAATGAGAGATACATGGCTTGGCAGCAGAACATGTGAGTGGGATCTTGGTGTTGCGGTGGATCACAGGATGAACATGAGTCAGCTGTGTGATGCAGCTGCAAAGGAGGCGAATGCAATTTTAGCCTGCATTAACAGAACAGTAGCTTCCTAGTCACGAGAAGTTGTGGTTCTGCTTTACTCTGCACTGGTTAGACCTCACCTGGAGTACTGTGTCCAATTATGGGCAACCAAACTGGAGCAGGTTCAGAGGAGAGTGACAAGGATGATCAGGGGGGCTGGAGGACAAGCCCTACGAGGAAAGGTTGAGGAAACTTGCCATGTTCAGCCTGGAGAAGAGAAGGCTGAGAGGGGATATGATCGCTCTCCTCAAATACCTCAAGGGCTGTCATATGGAAGAAGGGAATAATTTTTTCTCAGCTGTCTCTGAAAGCAGAACTAGAACCCATGGGTACAAACTGCAAGAGAGGTGATTTCAATTAGAAATTCCTGACTGTCAGGGCAGTTCGGCAGTGGAACAGATTGCTGAGAGAGGTGGTGGACTCTCCCTCACTGGAGATATTCATGCAGAGACTCAACAAGCACCTGTTGGAGATGCTCTAAGAGGATTTCCTCCCTAAGGCAGGGGGTTGGACTAGATGACCTATTTTCAGCACCTTTCAACTCTGATTCTATGGAAAAAATAAAAAACCCTCCCCCCCCTCCACAGCAGCGTGATTGTGGCAATCATGTTGCTGCCCCTTCCCTGCACAAACACTTACTGGTTTCCAAACTCTCACTGAGACAGTTTGGACTCCCTCAGAGTTTGTGACTTAACATAGAGAACTTCCAGTGAGATGGGAGCTGGCTAGGTGGGAAGAGTACATCCACAGAGGGTGCCTGTTCCTGGCTTGTTTACCTGCCTCTGGAGTGCCCAGCCAGGGTCCTTGTAAAGTTCCCTGCTAACTGGGTAAGAGGCACTTGTGAAGTGGGTGCTCCTCTTTTATTTAGCAGTGGGAGAGTAACTGGCCCTCCTCACCCCAGCAGTGTCTTTTCTAGTGGTTGTCTGCTGGTGTTCTTTTTAGATTGTGAACCCTTTTGGGACAGGGAGCCATTAGTTGTTTGTTTGATTTTTCTCTGTAAACTGCTTTTTGAACTTTCCTTTGAAAAGCTGTGTATAAATACTGTTAATAATAATAACGATAATAATAAAGTTGAGTTGTTGGAGCAGGCCCTCATGATGTCGGCACTGGGTGGCTGACCCCAGCTGCTTCCCAGTACTTGTGTCTTACAACTTCTGTCTTTGGTTCAATGATGCAGATGAGTGGGAAGCATGCTTCCAGGTAGCAGGCGTGTATTCCTCTTTCCCAGCATACACACACTCCTTAATTACCAAGAATTTATTTACAGATTGCTTTGTTTTGATAGTTGTGTTTGGTCATGTTTCAATAATTGTTGCAGATAGTGCTTTTTTTTAATGCATGCTATCAGACCTGGTTAATCCATCTTGGTTTAGCTGTCTGTCTATGTCTCTTGGGCAGATTTAAGTGGTAATCAATGTCCTATATCTGACAGGTGTCACTGATGAGATAATCCTAGATTCCTCCACCATCTTAGCGTTAATTAGAAACTGGTTGAATTAATGAATGCCTGCATTTAAATTATATTTAGAGATTAAGGATACTTTGAAGAGTAACCACATTAATAAAAACTCAAGCTGTTGTAATTGAAGTATTTCAGTCATTTGCTTGCTTTTGATGAATAGGGAGCCTTTTCAGGAGTATTTCCCAAGGTACTTCAGGGGTACTTCAGCAAATCCAGTTGTTGCAGATTTACACAGGTACTTTGCCAAGAATCAACATCACAGGCCAGTCTTGGAAAGTCTGACTTTGCTTATCCATGAACTGCTTTCTTCATACTTCTCTCTGGTTAAGAATGGAGACCTATATCTTGATCATTTTGATATATATGGAATTTGCTTGCCTATGGAAAAGGCAGTTTGCGTGTTTTAACATCAAGCTTCTTGTCTTTTCCATTCACCTATATAACAGTTCTCAAAAAACACTCTTCCCTCACTTGCAACTCCTAGCATTTAGTGACTTTGAAAGAACTTTATCCCTGATGAAATGCTACCAAGTTTCTACATCTGGAATTAATTTGATTCTTCCCATTTAGCGATCTGCTTCATTGTGCTGATGTATCTTTGAAACAGGAAATTTCCAAGCAGGGCAGACAGTATTTAAAAATGTGGAAGAGTGAATAGGGTAATACCTAATTGTGGACATCAGCACAACATCTGGTAAGGAACATATATTTCATCACTTACCTAGCAAAATCTTGCTAGGCATAATACCTGCCAAGCATCATATGCCCTTTCCCCGTAAGGCAGTGGTATTCAGCCTGAGGGCCCTGGGCTCTGCCCCCTTAAGGGGCGGGGTCAGGCAGGACTGGGGCTGCCAGGGGCTGCAGGGACTGGGATGTACTCACCAGTCCCTGCAGCAGCCTTCCTGGGGTGCGGGGAGCCCTGTGCGAGTGCATGCAGGTCTCCCCAGCAGGTTTGAAGTGAAAGTGGATCAATAGTCTTGCAATCTTATTTGCATATAGTATTTTTCCACCTGCAAGAAGCTAGAATTTTGGACTGGAATACTGCAAATTGATGTTCTGCTTAACCCATTTCTGCCCAGCCCACAGGTGTACGCATTTGATCCCTGTTGCATATATACAACATTGGGCAAAAATGGCTTAAGCTTAGCTTTTGCAGAAGGGCTTCACACATTCTCCACTGATTAGTTTGTGGAGAAGCTGACTCAGTATTCTCAGTATAGGGTGTTAAGCCATTTCTGCTCAACACTGCATATATACAACAGGGACCAAATGTGTACCCCTGTGGGCTGGGCAAAAATGGGTTAATTATGATCAGGCATGTGATATAAGAAACCTGGGGCCTAGATTTTGCTTTGTGTTTAGTAAACCAGCCAGTGGTTTATTTGTAGCTCTGTTTGCATAAAAGGGTGTGAGTATGTGTGTGCATGCATGTGTAAAAGATTACCATGGTGTAAAGATTTACTTTACAGAGTAGAAAGGTATTTTTATATTAAAATTGATGATGCTCCTATGAAGCTGTTTTTGTGTAGCAGATTTTTCTTACAGTGCAATCCCCTGCATGTCTACTCAGAAGGAAGTCCCTCTGAATTCAGAGGGACTTATTTTTCAGGTAAGCAATGTATAAGATTGCAGCCTTATTTATGGTGATGGGAAGGGCAGTGAGTTCTGTGCGCTTGTGGATCTTCTTACATATATGTGAACTATTGTGACTGTTAATAAACAAAAATGTGGACTGGCTAAGCAAGTACAGTATCTCTTGTTCAGGTATCCTGGTCAGTGTTAGATGGTTGAAGACTGGGTCCGCACATGTCTTAGAACGCATTCTGAGAATGTAGCTATGATGGATTGGCTTGAGCTTGGCAGTAGCCTTTTGTTTTGATTAGCATAGCACCAACAAAGGGAAATCTCAGACTCAATTAATAAAACTAACATACATTTCAGAAGCATACTGTTGTTGCCGCTCTCAGTGATCAAAGCTTGAATTATGGGTTCTCAGTAGCAATAAAAAACTTCTAATAGGAACTTGCTGGGTTTGTTAATTCTAATTTCTGCTTTTTTTAAAGAAAAAGTCTGGTATGGTCAGAGCTAAATGAAATTAACAAAAAACCAAAAAACCTCCTGCCACAGTTAAATTTCTCAAGAATTATCTTAGTTCAAGTAGTGTAAACTTGGGGTCCATCATGAGTTAAGAAATCATAAGACCAGATAGAAATCAATTAATAGAAATCAATCAATTATAGGAAATGGGAGTCAGTTTTGGGAAAGTTGTAGAACATGAAAAGGGGTTTCAAGCGCATAACATTTTACATAGGGGAAAAAGGGTGTGACAGAAATGTTGTATTGCACATTGCAATACACATGCACATTGGGGCAATGTGCACATTGGGTCATGCACATTGGGTCATGCATAGTCATGCACATTGGGGCAAAAAATCAAAACTTTAGATATAGGCTGATGGGTTCTGAGCTGTCTGTGACAGATCAGGAGAGAGATCTTGGGGTGGTGGTGGACAGGTCGATGAAAGTGTCGACCCAATGTGCGGCGGCAGTGAAGAAGGCCAATTCTATGCTTGGGATCATTAGGAAGGGTATTGAGAACAAAACGGCTAATATTATAATGCCGTTGTACAAATCTATGGTAAGGCCACACCTGGAGTATTGTGTCCAGTTCTGGTCGCCGCATCTCAAAAAAGAAAAGGTGCAAAAGAGAGCGACTAAGATGATTTCGGGGCTGGGGCACCTTCCTTATGAGGAGGAAAGGCTACGGCGTTTGGGCCTCTTCAGTCTAGAAAAGAGACGCCTGAGGGGGGACATGATTGAGACATACAAAATTATGCAGGGGATGGACAGAGTGGATAGGGAGATGCTCTTTACACTCTCACATAACACCAGAACCAGGGGACATCCACTAAAATTGAGTGTTGGGAAAGTTAGAACAGACAAAAGAAAATATTTCTTTACTCAGCGTGTGGTCGGTCTGTGAATTCCTTGCCACAGGATGTGGTGATGGCGACTGGCCTGGACGCCTTTAAAAGGGGATTGGACAAGTTTCTGGAGGAAAAATCCATTATGGGGTACAAGCCATGATGTGTATGCACAACCTCCTGATTTTACAAATGGGTTATGTCAGAATGCCAGATGCAGGGGAGGGCACCAGGATGCAGGTCTCTTGTTATCTGGTGTGCTCCCTGGGGCATTTGGTGGGCCGCTGTGAGATACAGGAAGCTGGACTAGATGGGCCTATGGCCTGATCCAGTGGGGCTGTTCTTATGTATGTTCTTATGTATTGCTGACAGACTCAGAACGCAATCCTAACCCCTTATGTCCATGCTTTCCAGCACGGACATAAGGGCAATGCAGGTCTGAGGTAAGGGAACAAACATTCCCTTACTCTGAGGCCTCCATGAGTGACACGCAACTGTATGATGCAGCAGATGCCCCATTGGCACTGCTATGCCAATGCTGGAAAGCACTGTCATAAGGGGTTAGGATTGCGCCCTTAGGGAAATAAAATAATCAAATTGTGTCTCCATTGTAGTCACCTGCAAGTAGTTTTTTTTTAAAAAAATACAGCTTTCTGCAAAATACTCTTGTTTTCTCATCTACCTTAGTGCTATACACAATGCATGCTGAAATTTCACTTCCTCCTAAGAATTCTAGGACTAATTTACACTGGTTAGTAATTAATCAGTACAGCTGGCACTGGCATAACACATGAAAAGTTAGGTGGTTGAGCTAATTATGTAGGCTTTCTAGTGAGAAGTTTTAATAGTGTGTGTGTGTGTGTGTGTGTGTGTGTGTGTTCCCTTGATAAATTGTGCATCAACTGACAGTCTCCCTCTCTGCCAGGACCTGCATTTATTTCACTCGGATGTCTGAAGCATGTTGTCCTGTTCCTCATTCTCTCTCTCTTTCTCTGGCAGCTGAACCAGGGCCTGTCACATCACAAACAACTTCTTAATATACACATCTGGCGTTGGCAGTTGGACCAACTTCATAAGAGCACATGATCATCATTCATTACAAGATTAAAAAATACCCCATGGCATCATTGATGTTTTTAAACTTTGATCTTTTGCCGTTGTGATTCATTTCGGTTATAAAACTCCTCTTTAAAGGAACACAGAGGATGACTTATGAGAACCTTCATTTTAAGTAGCATAAACATAAAACTGTGCACATCTTTACAGAATGTCAGTTACTTGGGCTGCCAGCTTATCATTTTAAGACATGACATCATACTGAAGATCCTGAATTTGTAAGACTTGTTTATAGGCAAGGAACTTTGACCTATTCTTGGCAAGTAGAGCTGAGAGAACAAACGCGGCGTGATTTTCATTGGCATGCAGAAGCTGCAGTACAGGGTGCCCATGAATTGGAGTTGTAGAACCCCAAGGGGACACCTGCTCTGCTTGAGTTTTGGCCGCCCAGGTTGAAAAATCAGACTTAAATTTTTGGATCCTGTAAAATTGCCATTTCACATCCATTCACTTCTTTATTTCTGAATTGTATGATTGCTTAGGATCATTTCACAGATTACATTTTTGCATGTATCTGTCAAGTTCTTTTACATGTATAAAATGTGACATGTCAGTGCAGTGTATCAAACAGGTACGCTCGGGGAGCTGTGAATGGCTGTGGCTCCCAGTTGAGTGTTCCAAGTTTGTATTGGAAGAATGTTGAAAGGTTAGAAGGCTGAACTGTATCCTGTTGCAAGGTTTTGACTCATTGTGTCCAATGATGGCTGCAATCTCATCAACAAGGCAGATTATGCTAGCTACTTTTTGTAGCTACTTTTTCTTCTTTTTGTCTTCTAAAATTAAAATTGCTCTTCCAGTTGAGAGCTGTAGAAATGTAGCTGCGTACTGTAAAACAGTTGAGCATTGTTTAACGACAGGGATGCATTCTCACATCCCTGTCATTAAGTGATACCATCATTAAATGACATCATCCTTTTGAAGCCTCCGGAGCCGAGGGAAGCTGTGTTCCTTTTTCCTCTGGGTTTTCTGAGCCCTGTGAGGCTCAGAATGGCCATTAATAAAAAAAACTACTTCCAGTTTCCAGAGAGAAACCAGAAGTGATGTTTTTATGCCTTTCTAAGACATTCCGAGGCGTGGGGAAGTTGGAAGTGGGTCGCGATTGCTTTTTTAACTTTCCGCAAGTCATGGGGAGCCCTGCAGAGGGCTCCGTGGGACTCCCTGCACCCCACTGGATTCCAGCAACAGGAAAGGTATGTTTAAAAAGTTGTATCTTCCCCTGCAGCAGTGCAATCCTGAGGATTGCTTGGCTGCCATTTTCCCCACGCCCGCAAAGACTAACCTTGGGGCTCAAACTATGTAGAAAGTTTGCAAATGGGAGGGAGGAACCCAGTGTGATTCTGTGACTCAAAAGGTCAATGTCATTTTGGGCTATATGAACAGGAAAATTGTTTCCAAGACTCAATAAGTAATTGTGCATTTATGGTTATCAGTAGTGAGACATCATATGGCATACTGTGTCCAGTTCAAGAAGGATACAAGACAGGAAAGCTAAAAGTCTAGCAGCACAATCCTACGTATGTCTACTTAGTAGTAAGTTTCATTGAGTTCAGTGAGACTTACTCCCGGATAGATGAGTATAGGATAGCTGCCTACAATGCTTTATCTAGTTCAGGGGTGGCCAACCTTTCAACTTTAGGGCTCCTTGACCTTTAAAAATTGTGTAGAGGAGGGAATTTCAGCAGGTGCAACTTGTCACCTGCTGAAATTCCTTCTTCTACACAATTTTTAAAGAGCCCTAAAGTTGAAGGGTTGGCCATCCCAATCTAGATCCTGGACTCTAGAGAAAAGAAGAATGAGGCTGAATTGGCCTACACACTTTAGATCAGAGGTGGGCAAATCCTGGCCTGAGGTCTATTTGTGGTCCTCGGGGACCCCCAATCTGGCCCGCAGGGAGCCCCCAGTCTCCAGTGAGCCTTTGGCATGTCAGAGACTGTTGGAGCCTGTGCTGGCCCATGAGTGCTGGTCACAACCACCAGGCACAAGCTGCGGGCCAAGTTAGAGCAAGGCCATTTATAGTCTCCATGTGTTTTTGGCTTTTCTCTGGGCATTATTTTAACCCCCCATTGCCTCTGAATAATTTATGTGTGTCTGGCTTGGTCTGTATGTTTTCACTATGCAAGAGGTGTGTGGTAAATAGTTCATAGTCCTGATGTAGTTCAACATGCTCGTATTATTATCATATGTATTATAAATAAGCTCAGTAAAATTCATTCATTCATATAAGTTCTGTCTCTAATATAGTCATTTATTTAAATTTATGTAAATTTATTCAATTTTGAATTGTAAATTCTTTTTTCCCAGCCCCCGACACAATGTCAGAGAGATGAGTGGCCTTCCTGCCAAAATGTTTGTCCACTCCTGCTTTAGATAGTGAAGAAGATTTCAGGCAGAAGAAGGCAAACTATAATTTGCCCTATCTTGAGGGGATAGAATAGAAATGACTTTAAACAATGGAGGGTTGTTGTTAGATTATGTAGGTTAAATGTCAGGATGTTGTTCTAAGTGTCTCTTCTACTGCTAAACTGATTTTATGAACAAGGGAATCTTTGGGATCCTGTTCACTGGATTTTTTTCAAGAATGGGTTGCTACAAGCAGAAATTATTCAGAATTATTGTAATTATTTACAACCTACTCTAGGACCAATGGTCATAGTACGTGATCTGATCTCTTCCAGCTCTTCTTTTCTATGATCACGGGTAGTGGAATACACTCCATTTAGCCACAAATGCATTCTGTTTTATCAATAGTTCAAAAACACAGCTGCCTAATACAGTGTGCTGAGTTTCAGTTGCTTGTTGATCATTTATCAGCATTCAAAAATTATGAAGCTTACCAGTGGCTAAAGCAAACAGTCCTCTTTTGTTCTGGAGCTTTAAAATAGCCGTCTTCTTACTAGATACCGCTGCACACTGGGAAAGGTGTGAACAGTGCTTACTGTTCTGCCAGGAATCTTCCTCTTTGTGTTGCTGATCTTCCCGAAACTGTGCCCTGGCCTGCCGCATCTGCGCAGAAATCTGGGTTCCATGGCTGTTGGGGCAACAGAAACCAGAGGTGGCTGGTTGGAATGCAGTTCAGGGGAGATTAGCAGTGCGAACAGGAGGTTCCCCTGCGGAACGGTAAGTGCCGTTCAAGTGGGGAAGGGATTAAGCAGTGCGTCAGATTCAGTCTGCGGGCTGGAGTCTGGAAAGCCATGCTTTAAAAGACAAGCAGGAAGAATTAGACAGTTGAGAGTTGTCAAATTCCTTGCTGTTGGACCACTGATCAGCCTTTTAGGAAGTTCATTCTGTGTCTTTCTTTCTCTGAGTCCTTCCAGTCAGGGAGGTGGAAGGCTGTGTCTGATGATGGAATGTACATATGAATACAAGAGATTTAAATCCCTTCTTTAATTTTTTTTTTTTAATGCTTGTTTGTCAGGAACTGGGCTGGGGGCCAAGCAGGAAATGACACATTGAGAGGCATTTGTGTTGTGCAATATTTTGTGGGACTGATGCAAAGGGATACAGTGCCTGTTTAAACATTCCTTGCTTAACAGACTGTATGGCAGTAATTTTACTCACAGACAAATGGAATGATATACCAAAGAACGAAACTCTTAACAGCTATTATGCAGAAATTACCAGAGCAGTTGAAAACAGGATGTGTTCTTCTTGTTTTGCCCTCAGAAAGCGCTTCCTCTCCCAACAGATTATTTAAATATTTTTTCCTACCATGATTTGATTATACAGTGAATAAATGCGTATTAATATTCTAATAGTGAACTTTCAGGTTCTGTACGAATGTGTGCACAGGTGGAAGGGTTGCATAGACTTGGTTTAAAGTGCAGTGAATCTGCACAAACGGAATGCAGAAGAATAAGGGTTTAGACAGCATGTGCTGTCTGATGCCACTAAAGGGCAAAAGAAATTTTTGCAGCATCAAAGAAATTCCACAGCTTCGTCTTCATTATAGTCAAACTGTGCATGTATCAGTCCCAGGCACACATTCTCAGCAAAGGCAGCCCTTGGCTTTCCCCCGCCCGGGGTCAGCTGTACCTTTGCTACCCCTGCCCCAGAAGTAATTGCGGTGATGTCATCGACATTGCAGTTGCTTCAGCGCAGCTGCCTCCTCCATTCCCCCTTTGAAACAAGCCTTTTGCGCCACTTCTAAGTGCACTTCCACTCCATCGGAGTGCTTGGGGGCTGCTGGAAGTGGCACCCTGAACAGAGGCAAGCACTGCTTCCAGGAGGCAGGCAGTGCATGCCTACTGAGCTCCACTTAAAGAAAGGGGAGGGGTTAGTGCTGTCCTCAGGGTGGCATGGAACTGTGCTAACAATGGCTGTGCTCTTGCAGCCACTGTCAGCTTGGTTCTTGGCGTGCCCTGGGGGGCAGAGAGCAGGTCACAGCCCTACTCTCCCAGCGCAATGTCCAGGGCATTTGCACCCCTTTCCCCCCCCCACTGGGTATTCCCCTGATTCTCAGGGCAAACAGTGAGTGTTCCACATTGAGGAACAAGGTGCATGTGAAAAGGGCGGCTGGTCAGCAACTGTTACCCTGCACATGCTCAATCTTGTCTGATCTCGGAAGCTAAGCAGGGTCAGGCCTGGTTAGTACTTGGATGGGAGACCGCCTGGGAATACCGGGTGCTGTAGGCTTATACCATAGTCTTTCGAGACTGAAGGTTGCCAACCAACTGGAATGGTAGGAAGAATGAGCAATAGATCTTGAGCGAGTTGTGACTGACTGGTTTCAGTGGAACTTAACTTTAGGTGGATTGGGGCATGGTCTATTGCAGATCTCACGATAAATTGAAAGGAGATGATAATACTGCAGCTAGGATAATATTTTAGGAACGATGGGGTTAAAACTTTGCTTCAGTGTGTGTCCTTGTGATTCACTTTGGATTGGATTTATGCCGATACTCAGTTTCAAAGAAAAAGACACTGTACTCCATGCAAGGTCTTTTCAGACAATCATTTTATAGTGTAATAAATAATCAGTCAGGACTCATTTGCTGCTTAGGTTCCAGATGTCTTCCCTTATGGTAGCATCTCTGTTGTGGAGGAAAATTGCAGTTTCTTCAAACTCCAGTGTTTAATGCTGGGAAATGTGGCTTTTCTGCCAGATGTAATACACAGAGCAGAACAAATATGGTTGCCTGCCGCGGGCTACAAGTGGATAATGTGCGAGGCATGGTTAGTGGTACGTGGCACCATTCCCTTCACTGATTGTGCTATTTTGTGAACTTCTTTAAAATTTTAGTTTTTAGGTCCTTAGTGGTTATTCATTCCCCTCCCCCTATGCCCCCCGCCCACCATGTAATGGCGATGCATAAACTGCTCATCCAGACCATCCCCCTGTTCATTCTGTTTGGCTATTTCGAAATATGTTGATGATTTTTTTTTTTAAATCCTTGCTAGCTATGTGCTCCCCTACAGTTCATGCTGGAGTGCTGATTTTTACTCCCAGTGTGCAAACTAGGGGGAGGGCAGTAAACCTGCTTTTTTTACTGGCAACAAAGCTTATGTACCATCAGTTAGGTGTGGTGCCACTGGTGCTGGGTCAGGGGTAGCATGAGTGGAGTATTCTGACTCAACGCAGGAAGTGGGGGCTGATAATATAGAAAGGCTTTTGTGCCCAATACTTCAGGGTAATTGCAGTCTTTTATTATCACAAGCAAACAGTAGAAGCTGTCACCAGTGATAGCATCAGGTTCAGCCAGACTGGGCACTAACTGATGACCCAGGCCTATCTCAGGATCCGCCTGGCCAGACTTACTCTGGAATTTGCAATACCAGTGACAGTGGGGAGGAGTGGTGGACAGTGGAGGGACCGTCTACAGGGCTTTGCCCTAGGACTCCCAGCAACCTGGGAGTGCAACCTGGCACTAGCGCTGGCTATGGATTTAGGCAGAGTTTGTCCTGTTGACTCTTGTTTCATAGATCAGAGCGCTGTTTCTGCTGGTCCATGTGGGCTAACGGATATGGGACCAGCACAGGCTGTGCAGTTGACAAGGCTGGCTTCCTGCATTCAGTTCAATACTTCTTACAGGGATGCATTTCCAATTGAGTTACAGGGCTGAACTAATCTGGGTGACACTTCTAGAGGGGCAGCCCTGTTGGTCTATAACAGCAAGAGCAACACAACATCTTATTACACCTTAAACACTAACCAATACATTAGCCTTTGAAAGGCATAGGACTCTTTTCTCTTTTTCACTGACACTTAAAGCAGATGCTTATCCTTTTTAGTCAAATATAAGCGACTGTCCATAACATGTACATTCAAGTAAGTAGAGCATGGTATCTGAGAGGAATTTTATCAGGGGGTACAAAGTTTTTTGGGGGGCCCCTTTGCAAAGGGGGAGGGGTGAAACAAAGCGGGGGAAGTTGGAGATGGGCAAGCAGAATAGGGTCAGGGAGGGATGAAGCAGGGTGAGGGGAGGGTAGAGACGGCTGGAAAAGTTTTGGGAGTCCAGGTCTACCCACCCATGTGGTATCAGTAATGTCCCCAGCATCCCCAGTCATGGTAATGTCCCTAGCAGATAGGAAAATGTCAGATCCCAGGAAATTTCTGGGCCCCCTTTTTTGGCTCCTGGACCCCCCTTTTGACCCTGGACCCAGGTACAAATTACCCCCTTTACCCCCCTCTCCTAGGCCCTGAAGTAGAGTGTGTTCTGTTAGACACAGTACACAGTATGAAAGTGGAAAAGGACCCAGTGATACAGAGAGTAAATTAGATCTGTGCAAATTCAAGGTCATTACTGGTCATGTCTTATTCTCCGCTAGGGTTCCATTCCAGAACCCCTAGTGAATTAAAAAAAACAGTGGATAAAAAAAAACAGTGGAAAAATAGATTAAAAGACCCACTTCCAGGTTTCTTGCCCTTCCATTGCTCCTGACAAGGTCCTGTCTCGACATTCACAGGGGTTTGTGACTCTCTGCTGATACCATCAAATGTGTTAAATAAAAGCAATTTTTAAAAAATTTAAAAGTGTGTCCCTTTGCAATTGGGGTTTAAAGACAGCTTTTCTTACCATTGGAGAGAGGCAGTCAGCAATTAGAAATGCATAGGACCCCCTGCCTTTGCCTGGCTCAGCTGAAGAATGGAATGATCACTTGCATGTCTGTTTCTCTACAACAGTAAGAAAAGAACTGTTATTTTCTTACAACAGTAAGTAAGAACTGTTATTTTAAAGAGATGCATTTTCCCCTTCTCCAGGGATCAGCACATTCCTTCTCATTTGCAGTGGCCATTTGTGTTGAGTCAAATCCATGTATAAAAAATCCATGTATAACTAGGTTGGACCTGTAAGGTGTTATGAGCTGAGTCCGTTATGAGCTATTTAAAAGGCAAATCTACAATCTTTTTTGTCTTAACAAGTGGTTGAGGAAGTGGGTAGAATGAGAAAGGGAAATCCTAAGGAAGGAACAATGTCTCAAGAATCCTTTTTGCTTATCTTTCCTTCACCTCTCCTTAATTATAGAAATCGCTGTAATTTTCACTGCCTGGTAAGCAAGAGCAACTATCTTCCTTAGGGCTCAGCTGTGTGTGCATGTGTCTGTATGTAGGAATATCTGTTCTGTGCAAACATCAGTGGTATAAAAGGACAGTGACATGCAGCCTCTTCAGATCATGTTTGTTAATTCTCTAAACTGTTTGGCAACCATGGGTGTGTGGAACAGACATTTAATTTTTTTTGTGTAAAGTCCAAGACAATTCATTTTGTACTCTTATACTATATGAACGTCACATTGTCTAATGATCTGTAAATAAGGAACCAGGGATATTTCCCTCAACAAGGGTAAATTACTGGCAAGAAGATGCAAGAGCTTACCTTGAGAAACCTAACCATGGAGAGATTTGAGGTTCTGAAAGAATAACAGTACATGTAAGCAGGTTTACTCAGAAGTAAGCCTCACTAATTTCAGTGGACTGTACCTCCCCATAAGATTGTTTCTAGGACTACTACCTAAGGCTGCAATCCTAAACACACTTACTTGGGAGGAAATCCCATTGAACTCAGTGGGGTTTACTTTACAATTTACATATAATTGCACTGCATGTGCACTGTATTAGCCTCTTCAAGACAGACTTTACTCTTTTGCTACCTCTTCAGTCAATCATAGAATTGGGAGGCAAGCAGTTTTAATACAAGAAGAAATGTCACAAAGGTAGTGTGATAGCATTTGTTTAATGTTGCAGATTTAGCAGCTTTGCATTTTTGTTTTTGTCATGCAAAAAAATCTGACCCATAATAATGTCGTAGTACAAATTGGGTGCGATAGACTTTTTCGGAGAGTTATTTACATTCTCTCTTTAATATGTCACCACTGGCTAATATTGGGTTTCTCTACTTTATGTATTTTTAAATTAGTTCAGTGTGCCCTGAACTAGTACTGTAGAATTGGAAAGGGGGAAAAAAATTTAGGAAACCTCCCCAGCTCATAGTCTGCTTTCCCATTTTTCAGAAAAATTTAGAAGTGTTGAAGGGCTTCATTTTTTACTGGTATTGGAATGCTTGGATTTCAGGCCATATAAGGAACATGGATCAATATCATTTGATTTTTAAATTCAAAATTTAAGTGTTTGGGCATGCTTGCTCATTTTCTCCACTCCCTCCAATGGGCAGACTTCATTGTGGGCACTTGTCCATCCGGCTGCTGCTGGTCCTGATTGTCGGCCTCTGCCAATTTGGTAAGTCTGTGGATGGACAAAAATCAGATCGGAATAAAATTACTGTAGTTTTATACAAGACATGTAAATAATACTTGCTGAGTTCCTCCTAACTGACCTCAACATAAATTTTTTTTTTTGAGGGGGGAGGGGAACTTTCTAGGAGTGTAAATTTAGGACTAGCTTACAAGGAAGCCCCAGCAACCAAACACTGAGAGAAACAGAAAGCAAGCACAGCACCTATGTGAGTTTACCAACAGGGCAAGAAGGCCAAACTTTCCTTTTGATTTTAAACATAACTTTCCAAGTAAACAAACCATAAATAAAAACACTTATGAAACCAGCAGGGTATGGGAGCTATCTATATTGCATAGAGTGTATCTGCTTGTTTTTCAGAAGTTGTGTGTGCGTGTGTGTGTGTGTGTGCGCGCGCGCTCAGTGCAATAAGCTTGCTTACTGGGAAAAACAGAGAGGTAGAAAGGGATGTAGATAAGACTTTTAGGAATGTAATGATGAAGATCCAGTCTGGACTGACAGCTCCTTTAATGGCATGGAGAATGAAAGTCTTGGGAAAGGAGACAGTCATTCTAGACAGGAGGAAAATTATCTTTCAGAAGAGACCGATTCCTTAAGTTT
Source organism: Tiliqua scincoides (assembly GCF_035046505.1). NCBI lineage: Eukaryota > Metazoa > Chordata > Lepidosauria > Squamata > Scincidae > Tiliqua > Tiliqua scincoides. The sequence goes on along the minus strand of NC_089821.1, from coordinate 136,394,299 downwards.
CACTGATCTCAGTTTGGAAGTTGGTCAAAGAGGCCAAATTTTCCATAGAGGAAAATGCGTACACCAACATTTGGAGAAGAGCACAATGTATAGATGTTTATATCCAATACTAAAAACCTTTGAGCCAATATGCTTGGATGCAAATGATAAGATACATATAGCAGACATAATGGAAACCTGGTAGAATCAGTGTTGGGACAAGAGATTGTCTAGGTCAGGCACTGACCAATGACCCAGGACTCCCTCAGGGCCCACCCAGCTGACCTTTAAAGTGGTATCATTGTAGGTTCAGTGGCACCATGAAAGGGCAATCTCCTCTTTACCCTAACCAATTTCTAAACAGGAGTGGACAGAGCTCTCTTTCATGCCACTGTTGCAGCAGCTGCTACTGTGACCGCTGCTCCTGGGAACTGTAAAATGGCACCAAAAAGGGCAATCCTCTGTTGCTACTGCTCTTTCCTATGTCCCTTGCCAGGTGATGGACAGGAGCAGTGGCGTCAGCAGGCTGAGTTTTCCTTCTTGCCCTTTTCACCACACTAAAGCAAAGGTATCTCTTTATCTCCTGCCTAGTTTCTGGGTGTGGGAAGCTGATGAGCATATTCATACTTACAAGTGCATGTTAATGGGGATCTCCGAGTCTGTGGGCCCCTCAAGTCTCTGGTGGTGAGGTTGGGTGGAAGAGAGAGAACCTTTCATCACATTTGAATGCAAACTGTGTAGTAAAGATAGAGAGTGGTTATTGGGGGTGTTATAAGGGACATAGGGGTGTTCCCTATGTCAGAGATGGCAGAGTCCTGTAAACTGGAAAACTAAAAAAAAAAAAAAAAAGGCAAACAAAAATCACTGAGTGACAAACCAGGCCCAAAATGTTATTTAGGACTGTGGCCTTTTTGTTCCTCTGACTTGTGCCTTTGAACAGTAGGTTGTAGAACCAAACAGATGGGAGGTGATCCACTTAATCGTCAGCGGTATCCAAGACGCTACGTGGGCTACGTTATTAAGGTTGGGAGCAGCAGTTGAGAGAACAGGGGCCACTATAATGTCAAATTCAATGTAAGTGGAAAGTTGTTGAGAGAGCCTGACACCGTCTGCTTTCACTTCTAAAGAGGAAACATCAATAACAAGTGGAGTTGTAAAAAGGAAACTAAAGAAAAAGTCAATAGGGTCAAGTCTCCAAAATTCTCAGAGGCTGTTTAAACATTATTACGTTATTTGATTTTAAACAGCTTCCAAGGTTCTTGAGAAATTTGACCTTCTTGATTTTTCTCCTACCAGTTTCCTTTTTACTAGTCACCTTATGTTTTGAGGTTTCCTCTGAGTGTGTTGGATCTTACCCAACAACTTACCTCTTCTCCACCTCCTCTCAGGGCAGCTAGTGGTTCTGTGAGCTCTGTGAAGGGAGCGGGGCATAGATATAGTCTGAAATAAATAATAATAGCTTGTCATTAGCATTGTAGCTAAAGGCATGGTTGATAGTTACAATACAGGAAAACGGTGGGAATGGGGGACTATTTTTGTAGTCATTCTTCAGTATATAAATACAGCTGGGGCCTTGGTATCTGCAAGGGATCAGTTCTCAGAGCCCCTGCAGATACTGAAAACAGATAAGGAAATCCGCTGTTTTGGACCCTTGAAACCCTCTGAAAGTGACCAGAGCCCTACTTCAGTCGCCTCTGGAGGGCTTTCTGAAGTCCACAGAGGCCGCCCATATCTGCCCGTGGCCTCTGCAGGCTTCAGAATAGCCATTTCCTGAGAGAAATCGGAAGTGATGTTTTTATGCCTTTGAAGGCATTATGAGGGTCTGGGAAGCCCTTCAGAAAGCCCTCTGGAGGTGACTAGAGCACAGTTCTGGTCCCCTTCAGAGAATTCAGGATGGGCCAAGCTGGCTCAGCGTGGGTCTGGGCTAAATATGCTTGTCTAATATTGGGCTAAAATTAAAAATGGAATCCCCCTTTTAGAAGGAAAAAAAAAACTCTTATTCCAAGTTGTTACTTTTGATCCAGAATGGTCTTTCTTTCTTGCTAGCTAGTTGAGAGTGTCTGACTGGGTAGGGGGTATCTGACTGGGCTTAGGTTTTTTGCATGGCACAGGGCAAACTTCTTTTGAAACTCTAGACTTTCAAAACAATCTGTGGTATGTCATGGTTACAGGGGGGAATCTCCTGTTCAACAACAACAATAAAGTAAAACTCCATTGAGCCTGACATGTCTAAACTAGCTCTTTGGATACCAGCCTATATTCTCATTCCTAGTATATAGGTGGGATTTCAGCAGCAGCAGTAGGCCTTAGCTCTTCTGGCTGACTTATTGAAGACTCCCTTTCTCCTACAAATCCCTAGGATTGATTTCCCTCAGCGGATCATTGTATTCTAACTTCAGTGCATCACAGTGTAAGGGTTTAGTCATGATATCCTAGTTTCATGACTGCTTCACAAAGAGCAAAATATATGTCGCCTGTACATGAAATGAAACACCAAACCTTTGCATATAAATAAATCCCTATTAATCTAAACCCAAAAATCTATTCAAATGTGCCTGAGTCCTAACTGTAAAGTTTGTATTCTTAGCTTTTGCCCTCTGCCAGCTCAGGAGAGTTAGCAACAGCCCTTGGAGGCATGCCTTGTACATTGTGACAAGTGCTAATCTTCCAGGAAATTCATCCAATAACCCACCCATTAAAGGAATTTTATGTAACAATGGCCTAATGTCTCTGTAAAGGTGTCTTTGAGAGGGAAAGGACCACACAGATTGGGTTCCATGGAAAGTAATTGTGAAATTGTCTGCATAAATATTTTGATTCGATTGAGAATGCCTCTTATGCTTCAGAACATATGGCGTTATTCTCAGAAGATGTCTGGATATAGAGCAACTTTCTTCTCATGTATCTAGCAGTGTTGCTCAAACTGTGGTTTGTTACTCCCTAAGTGGGTCACATATCACCTAGCTCAACTGCCATTGAAAATACAGATGCAGAAAATACACTGTTTTCAGACACCACCTCAATAATGAGTTGCACATTTTGCACCATCGTTTTTAAAGTAAAAAATATTTCCTTTTCCCCAATATTTTATTTAAGGTAGTTAACATAGCTAGTTATTTACTAAATAATAGCATAAGATGACATAACTTCTTTGCAGCACCCTATCTATCAAAATGTCTTTTTTTTTTTTTTAATCATATACAATTTCAAATTTTACTGTAATTCCTGGGGCAAAAGGAAAACAGTTAAATGTAGTGTCTGTCAAGTTGAGGATGTAATTTAATCTATGATGGATACCCCACCCTTCTTCTGTGGAATGCATGACAGCATGCATGAAGTCCTTTGGCAGTTTCCCATCCAGGCACTGACGAGACCCAGACTTGCTTAAGTTTAGCAGGACTACTGCATCATGCATCTTCAGTCCATGCTGTTGAATCTGAGGTTATTCTTACCTGTCTTGTCATGCTGTTTGGTTCCATACTGTGTTTTCCTTGTCAAAGTTGGTAGCTGTGGCAGTGATGTACCTGAGGCGGGGCAAGGGGGTCAAATACCCTGAGTGCCTGTCTTTGGGGGCCGCACTGCCCTGCCATCTGTTTCCCTCACAGTGTCCCCCACAGTCAACCACCAATAGTATTGATGCACCAATCAGATGGCCGCCTCTTGAGGGCCTCCCCCCAGAGGTGTTCTGAGGGCCAGGGAAGTCATGGGAAGCCTCTCCGGCCCTCAGAACATCCCGGGGGGGGGAAGGCAGTGGGCGCAGGAGGCAGCACCCCTGGAGGTGTTGCCCCTGGCACCACAGCAACTAGGAATGCCGCTGACCTCTGGTATCTTTGAAAACCAGTATGTCCAATATAGTACAATTAGATTTGGGGCCCATTCCTAATCAGCTTTCCAGCGCCGATGTAGCCATGTCAATGGGGCATGCTATACATCCTGCAGTGGGAGGGGCAGTCATAGCGGCCTCTTCAAGGTAAGGAAACCTTAACCTGAGAGGATGGGTAGGATTTAATGGAAGCAGAGGGGTCCCTCAAATACTCTGGTCCCAAGTATAGAACGGCATAACCTGATGATATGTATAACATACCGTTTTTCTTCAGTATCAACCTGGGGTTTGGGAATGGTTCCTTCGTTTCTTCCTGTTATTGCAGAAGTAGATCATCCAGGTTAGGGGTGCCCAAACCCCAGCCCTGGGGCCACTTGCGGCCCTCGAGGCTTCTCAATGTGGCCCTCAGGGAGCCCCTAGTCCCCAATCTTGTATACGGTGTGTGCTTCTGGTTTTTTCTGCCCAAATGAAAAACTACATTTATTCCTGCTGAAAAATATTTTTCCAGATTAAAATGAAAATCCTGGATTCAGCCCCTGTCCTCTAGCGCACTGGCTCTTAAAATTTTTAGCATTAGGAACCACCTTAACAAAAAGTTTCACTTCGCCAACTGCTCAAGTCTCTGTGGTTATAATGGTGATTCGGCAGGTCAGGTTGTTTACTCTTTGATGCACATAGCCTAATCTGCCATGTCAGTTTCAAGTAACCACCAAAAATTGGATCATGGCCCACTGGTGGGCCATGGACCCACAGTTTGAGAATCACTGCTCTAGGGCAGCAGTCTCCAAACTGGACTGTGTCTCTAAAAAACGCTCCCCATTCCAAGCGGAGCTTACCATTCTGCCATGGCGCCATGTGTTTTTAGACGGAAAAGTCACAGGGACACGCTGGGGAGTTGCACCTATTGCCCAGTGTCCTGGAAAGCTGTTTCACAGGATATCTGGACAGATGCGACTGCCCAGAGTATCCGTGTGACCTGTTCTGTTTAAAAAACACATGGTGCCATGGCAGAATGGTAAATTCCACTCATGGGGGGGTGCCTTTAAAAGGCATTCTCAGAGCTGGAGAAGCAGTGGCATATAAAAGCATATAAATGTCACTTCTAGTTTCCCGAGAAGCTGGAAATTGCATTATTTTGCCTGTAATGGGCATTCTGAGGCCCACATAGGCCAGGGGTGGTGGTGGTGCATGTGGTCTCTGCAGTCCTCAGAACAACCTCTGGGAGGTTTTAAAGGGCCCAAATCCATGGATTTCAATATCCATAGATTTCAGCATCCGTGGGGGTTCCATTCCTGAAACCCCTGAGAATACTGAGGGCCAACCTGTATTATTTTTTAAATTTGAATTAGAAGAGTGTTTCTTACTGGTAAGAAACCACCAAAAATAAGAAGAAAAGTTCATTTCTTGTGGTGGTGGCAGCCTAGATGTAATATTTCTATTTCCTATACACAGTGCTTTTTTTGTAAATAAAAAGGTGCAGGAACTCACAACTTGTTAATCTATTTATTTATTTATTTATTTTATTTATTAGCCGTTTTTTATTGGAGAAATAAAATATTTTTTATGTGCTTCCCCCCTAAAGATGAACTTACTTCTGAGTAGACATGCATAGGATTGGGCTGTCAATCTCCACATCCCCTTCCCCCTAGCTAAAATACTGCACAGGTGCACTTGTAGCATGTAGTATGTAGTGTGGCACTACTTCGAGGAGAGGAAGCAGTGAATGGATTCTGGAAAATGGCTTACATGAGTTCCATGTAATAAAATTAAGCAACTGTGGGAGTAAGAACAAAAAAGGAATTCTTACACGAGAGGGGTCCTGAGGTGCACATAGAAACAGCTACGTTTGCTAACAAGCCATTAAATATGATTTAATTCAGGTATCAGAATACTCTGTCTTTGGGAAGGCGCTTGGCATGCAATTGTATGTTCTCTGCTGCCCTGAGTAGCTGCTGTGCATTGCTGGAGAGGAGCTGCAAACGCTGGCTGGCGGAGGGCATGCTTGTGGGGGAAGGATGAGGAGGATCTCTGGCAAGGCTGGACAGCATGTTGTACACATGGAGAATCCCTTTTCACCTGCCCTTAGCATGTGCAAACAGGTGCAAATATATACCTCTGCCAGGATTAAGAGCCCAATCCTAGCTATGTCTACTCTGAAGTAACTCTCTTCTAGTCAATGGAGCTTACTCCCAGGAAAGTGCCTAGGATTGCAGCCTAAGAGCCCAATCCTATGCATGTCTACTCAGAAGTCCACTTTAGTGAATGGGGCTTACTGTGGATAGGATGGCAGCCTCAGGGCCCAATCCTGTGCCTGTCTACTCAGAAGTCAGTCCCACTAGAGTCAATGGGGCTTCCTCCCAGGAAAGTGTGGAGAGGACTGCAGCCTCAGAGCCCTTCCTCTGCCTATCTACTCAGGCTGCAAGGCTATGACGCTTTCCTGGGAGTAAGCCCCATTGAACACAATGAAACTTACTTCTGAGTAGACATGCTTGGGCTCTCAGGCTGCAAGGCTATGCACCCTTTCCCAGGAGCAAGCCCCATTGAGCACAATGAGACTTACTTCTGAGTAGACACGCCTAGGCTTGTGCTGCAGATTGGCACGGGGGCTGCACCAGTCAGCTTCCTTCCCCTCCTCCTCCGCCAAGCCAGTGCCTGGGCGTTCCATGGGTGCTGCAGCCCGTCTGGCTGGCTGGCTGACTGTCCATCCTCCTCCTCTGCATCAGCGCGCGTCCCCCACGCCCTCCACCGGCTTGGAAGCTGCACAGGGAAGCAGAGCATGGGGGGAGGGGAGGCGGGCTGGGCTCAGGCGAGAGTTTGGAGATGGGGGCAGGAGGGGGTCCTTCTGCGGTCAGGCAGGGGCCAGGCGCCCACGCACCCTGCACCCCCCAGCACCCACCCAGCGAATGCCTCTATTTTGTTCCCCCCCTCCTGGAATGCCTCCAAAGGGGAGGGGCCCCTGCAAAAAGGTGCCGGAACTCCGTCCCCCCACGTTCCATTAGAAAAAAAGCCCTGCCTATACATATTTACTTAGAAACAAATGGACTCCTGCTAGCTGAGCAAAAGATGCCTTTCAAAGTCCTTGTTCTCTTATCTTTAGCAGGGGGAGAGCAACTGTCTATTTCTACCAGCACGTTGTCCCTCCCAATGGCTTTAGCTGGAGTTTTTTGTGTGCTTTTTTTTTCTTCAGTGCATGAGCTCCTGTGGGAGAAGGAACCATTCTTACATTCCTTTTGCTTTATGAATCGATTCAACAACTTTTTTGTAAATATTCTAAATAAATAAATCCTACTAAGCTCAAGGGGAGGTACTCTCAGGTAAGCATGCCAGTTTGCTTATTTGCCATGTGTCTGCTTATTTGGGAATAAGAAATAATGGGACTTGTGTCTGAGTAAACATACATAGGAGCAGCATAAGTGCTGCTATACCTGCCACCTTCAGATGGTGTGAAGCATACACCTTTCAGTAGCAATCTTTAAAGTGCTGCACACGAGAACAAATTTACATGCTGTGATTAACCAGAGAGATCATATTGGGCTTTGGAGAAAAAACACCTGCCAGTGATGGTGAGCCAGAGCACAAAAGGTCTTTCTAAAATTCGAGCATCCTTACATTCTGCCACTAGGAAACCATATATGTCACTGCTGCACTCCCCCCCCCCCCCCCACACACACACAATAGGCATTTATGGCTACTGTTTGCACTGTTTTCTGAGTAGTTTTCAGTTGAGTAGCAAAAGCACAGCTTTAGCTCTACTATTTTAGGTCATGTTGTGGTTCTTTGACTCTTGGCCTAATGCCTTTTTGAATCAACTACTGCATAAATCAGATGGCCTGAGGTGTGTTTTATTTTTATTTTTAATTTTAATAACAGCCCAAACAAATTAAAACAAAGCACATTTTGAGGTGGAAAACATACAGGCAGGCCTATTTCTTCTGGGTGCACACCAGCTGCAACTTAACGTGCACTTTGTCTGAGAGCTTCTGAGTAATACATTCAGAGTTTCATTTTGACATTGCAAAGTTTTGTTTTGATGGCAACATGATTTTTCATGGGCTGCATCATTCTGTATAGGTTTATTCTTATAGTGGATGGCCCAACCATCCAATACATGGCTTCAGTGAGTCAGATCTTTGCATCAGCCTATGACATGGTCAGAGCTCAGGAGATCCAACAGAGAACAATGAGGAAGACAACTAAAATTCTAGCAAACAAAGCTGAGAGTGTCCAAAACTTGTTAAAATAATAATAAATGTCACTCGAGTCTGCTTTGTTTCTTAAAATGATAAATGTTGACAGGGCACAGTGGAAGAAAATGTTGAATTTTAATGAATATTATCTGTCCTTGGAAACATGTTTGCACAGGACCAGGTTGGTCAGACCAGAATAATTTTCTTTGTTTAAAAAAAAAAACCTGAATTATCAAAGCACTAGGAACAAGCCCTCAGTTGCAGTAGCCTAGTTTTCCTTCAAAGCGCTTTTTGTATGTTTTTATCTGTTGAGTTAGAGACACTAGTCAATTACATCTGTCTCTTACTAGCAGAGGCATTCTCTCTCACACACCAACCTCTGCCCCACCCTCCTTTGCTCTGGACCTGCTTCAGTTTATTTCTGAAAGAAAGATCTGCCTCTTGCCCTTTATTTTCTGCACATTCTTCAGGTTTTGTTACTTGCTGGTAGCCAAGCACACAGCAGTCGCACAAGAAGCGAAAAGTTTCATACTGCCTTAATCTGTTTTCTTATTGTTTTGAAGTTCACAGGAGGCTCCCTATAACTAAACAAACTTTACAACTCGTAGGCCAAGAAGATTGAGGTTGCTGCCAAAAGCAGCATCATAAGAACACAAGAAAAGCCCTTCTGGATTGGGCCAAAGGCCCATCTTGTCCAGCATCCTGTTTCACACAGTAGCCCACCAGCTGCCTCTGTGAAGTCCACAAGCAGGGGAGAAAGGTTCCCTGCAGCTGTTAGTCAAAGGCATCCCATCCTGCAAAGATAACTGCTTTGCTATTGCCTACTCCTAATTTCCAAATGTTAAGCTGTCCTTTTATGACCAGTGAGCAGGCTTGGATCTTTTTAGATTTAGCTGAAGACCTTTAAGGACATCTTGCTGACCTTCTCTGCACCATTTAAGCCATATTACAATAATTATTTTATTTTTATTCATATAAAAACATACTTACCCCACCTTTCTTGCATGTGGCAACACAAGGCAGTTTGCAATCAAAATTAAAATATTGGAACAGAGCAAACATAAAACATAACAATGCACAATATCACCCATATAAATAATTATAGGCTCTCTTTCTAACCCCATTTATTTTATTATTTATTTATGTTAAAAGATACAAAACAGAATAAGATAATAAAATTATGTAGTAGGTTACTTCAAGTCAGGTTCTCCTGCTGAGTGCGATAGTGAAAATCCACTAACATCAGTGCTGTGCTGCAGAAATAACCTCCTGAAGCTGCAGTCGTGACATCGTTTTCACCAGAGTGACCCAGTTGACTTCATTTGGCTGCTTCAGGAAAACTCGCAGCAGAGGCCCTGAAAAACCAAAGAGCAGACTACGCTTAAGACTCTTATTATTATGTGTTCAAAAACTAGAATTTATTTCTCGGGTACGGAATAAATCATATTGGTTTACAATGAGAGAATTGGTTGACTCTTGTATTTTCTCAATGCATGATACTTGTCCACAGGTTTTGTTTTTGTTCTGCTGTTATAGAACTTTGGCTTTATTTTTATATTTCTGGGGCAAATTAGAGTTTTACTATGGGCTTCGATGAGTTTCAACCAAGTTGTATGCCTGGTTTGATATCAGTAAGAACTGAAGTTTCACACTTGCTGTGTAACTGATGCATGTGGTTCACTGCGTAGCGTACAGCATCAGTTAGTGGCACAGAAATTCAGGTTCACAAGAGGTGAGAGACATGGCTGCTTGTATGAGGGGGACTGCATATAATTTGGGACTGCTACTGCTATCTGTTGACAGGGAGGAGAGGGGCCATGTATCTTACAGGTGTGTTTTGCTTGATGGCAGCCGAAGCAACACAGGGTGCAATCCTAACCCCTTATGTCAGTGCTTTCCAGCACTGACATAAGGGCAATGCAACTCTGAGGTAAGGGAACAAACATTCCATTACTTTGAGGAGGACTCTGTGAGTGCCATCCAACTGCAGGAGGCAGCACATGTCCCATTGGCACCGCTATGCCAGTGCTAAAAAGCACTGACATAAGGGGTTAGGATTGCGCCCACAGCTAGTTAGGGCATGCGGTTGTTGAAAGGCCGTGCAGGCATGCTATATGCTGTTAGATACTCAGCAGAGCGCTTGCAGAGTGCCTTGAAAATATCTTCCATCTGGAAAATACATATTGTTTCTTTAAAAATTGTGAGTGATAGGCAGGATCTAAACCAACAGAGGGAACAGTGACTTCATGCTCTGATCTCAAGCTTCCTCTCAGGCATGTATTTAGTAAGTGGAATGGCTGGCAGAATCACCTGCAGTATTTAAACTGTTATTTCTGTTTTTGTTTTCTTGATTTATTTTACTTCTGCATGAAGTTGAATTCACACAAGTCATCTGAACCTAAAATGAGAGGTAACATATGCAGTATATGTAAATAGGATTTCCAGGCTTGAAAATGGTTTCAAGGGATTGTGGTTTCAGCGTCCCTACTGTGCTAGAAGCAGAAACTCAGCAAGAGTGACTTGGGGCCCAATCCTATCCTGTTTCCAGCACCAGTGCAGCTGTACTGCAGCTTGAGGTAAGGGAACAAACATTCCTTTTCCTTTATGAGGACTCTGTGACTGCCCCCTCCCCTACTGCAGGATGCAGTGCATGCCTTGTTGGCACCACTGCATCAATGCTGGAAAATTGCATATATTGGACCCTTAGGCTGCAATCCTATGCACACTTTTCTGAGGGTAAACTCTAGTTAACACATTGGGACTTACTTCTAAGTAGACATGCATAGGATTGTGCTGCTACTGTGCTTAGGACTTTGGATAGTAGCCATTTCTGACCACTGCTTACTCTACAAGCACTTGGGAGCATTCTGATATTAGCAGGCACACCAATAGACTCTACTGCTCTTTTCTCTGAAGGAAACTGATGATTACACATATGGTAAACACACTGTGGCTTCCTTGTTATTCTGGTTTTCATTTTAGTTCTGGTTGATACATGTGGAACATCTGTTTATGATCAGCTGTTTGATTAAAAAGGATGTGTGTATTGTCCTTCATTTGTATTGTTGGCATATAAGTCTTGTATATTCTAAAACTTTCTGAATAAATACTGTATTTTTTTTTAAAGAGCTTTGAATGTCACTACTTAGGGGGAAAAAAAGCCCAAAATGATGTGTTTATGGGAGCAATTATCTATAAAGACAGAATTTCATAGATCAAGGTGTCAACGGTGACTCCCGTGTACACTAACTGCAGAGAATTCAGGGAAAGCTACTTTCTCTGCCTTTGTGTCAGGACAGGGATGGGGCAGGCTAATGACTTTCCTTCCTTTCTATTCATCTTGCAGCTTCTGCAAAAGCCCAGCAGAAAGGGAGAGAAACAGCCCTTCCTTGCTCCCAAGTTCTCTCTGGTGAATTGCAGGGTGTGTGAATGAGAAATTTTTGTGGGTTTTAAAAATAAAATAGTCACAGCCTTGCGTATTAATGAGTGTCTTGACAATTCAGAGTTTCTGAATCGTGTTTGTCTTCAGGTGCCAAGTATCAGAGCCCTTTAAAGGTTCCCAATCAGTGATTAAAATACGCTCACTTGAAATGCAGCCAAGATTCTATTTTCTTAGCTAGTTTGTTACTTTACTCCTGTTACTTGTATATACAATTTAGCATCTTGTGGTCTTTCAGTGGAAATAACTTTAGCTGCAATTCTGTGACATAAGAAATCTACTGCCCAGTTTTCATATTATCACTCAAAGACCAGGAATATTTATTTATCTCATTTTTAATACCACATTCACGCTGCTCTGGGTGGTCTACATAGTTCCTTCCCTCATTTTGTGGGGCAAAGTCACCCAGGAACTTCATGGCTGCGTAGGGATTTGAACCTGGACCTTGAGTCATGAGTCCAACTCCAGCGCTACTACACCATCGTGGCTCTCTAAATTGCTTGCTCAAAGTCAGTTAACAAACCAGCTGTTAAAATCCCAGCAGGAAGGGATCTTATTCTCCACCACTCTGTAAATGTGCAGCGGTGCCGTACAGGTGCATGCTGGGGGGGGGGCAATCAGGAGGCCTGAGAGAGGTAAGGAAGAATACTTTCCCTTGCCTCTCTGAGTGTCTCCTGCTGGTGTATGGGTCTTCTCAGACCGATACCAGCTATACAGAACCTACGCCAAGGAGAGAAAAGGGGAGGGACTAGTAGAAAAAGAGAGGATAGAATTCTGGCACATGCCACTGCTGTTGGGAACTGCCCTGACCTCCCTCCACACTCCCACCATGATTTACTAAGGCTGATACAGCCTGGGGGCCCCTTGTGATGTGACTTTGTGGCAGTGGCTCAGCTGGCCCACCAAGGTGTTCTCCATGTTTTGTTGCTGGGCCTTTTGAGGTTGTGGGATGCTTCTCCCACTGTTGCAAATAAGGGGATAGGATTGGACCATAAGAAGCATATGCAAAAACTAGGATAGAACAGAATGTAGATTTCTGGTGACCAAGGCCAGATCTCTAATGACCAAAGTCAGCATGCCTCCTGGACTCTTGTAACAGTATTTAGATTTGATCAAGGGGCAGATTCTTTTCACTTCTTTACAAACTTAGACATATCAAATTGTAGGTAAATAATTGGAAGTTATTGACTTGAATTAGAGTTGCAGGGTTTTAGATATTTGAAAAGCAAACCAAAAGATCACGTTAGACCACTAACATAAAACATTGTCTTTTTTCTTTCCATAAATCATCAGGTTGAGTACTATGACTGAATCTGGGCTAATTTTGGGTTGGGTTGCATGACCAAAATGAATTAATAGTTAAAGGCTGGTTAACTAGTTAGTTAAGGCATTGCATGTATGGTGGTCTGTGGCTGCTCCCCCAGCCTCTCCCCTGATCCCATGATGTGAGTTCTACATCCTGGAGATATGGATATGACACTTTTATAGAAATGCTATAAGGGGTAGGTGGGTCTAATTTATTACAAACAAACAATATCTCGGTTGGGATGGAAAACAAAAAAAAGGTAGCTTCACCTTAAACCACTAAATAGCCCCACTGCTCAGCAGCTCTTTTGCTCTAAGCTAGCCATCTCCAATCCAGGTAGGTGGACTTCTGTGTAGCTATGTGCTTGAGGGTGAGTGGGGGTAGTTTTATCTGTCAGGCCACATGAGCTCTGGGGTCCTTCTCAAGTTCTGCCCTGACCCTAGGGCAGCTATTTTCAACCAGCATACCATGGCACATTGATGTGCCATGCTGTGAATGGTTCGCAGGTGTGCTGCAGGAGTTTGGAAGGGGTCATTTATTAGTAGGGCAATTGGGGGAAGTGAGCCCCCCACCAGCAGCATGGTGTGCCTTGTCAATTGTCAAAAGTGATGGTGTTCCTTGACAATTTTAATGCTTTGTCAGTCTGCTGTGAGATGGAAAAGGTTGAAAATCACTGCCCCAGGGCAGTGTTTCTCAAACTGTGGGTCAAGACCCACTAGGTGAATTGTGAGCCAATTTCAGGTGGGTCCCCATTCATTTTAATGTGTAGTTTATTTTTAATATTAGACTTGATGCTACCATGGTGTGTGACTGCATTTGGGGAAATGTTACAGAGTTGTACTTTCAACAGACTACTATGTATATGCTTTAATGTATAGTCAATGGGGTTTACTCCTGGGTAAGAATGGGTAGGAGTGCAGCCTTAGGACGTCTGGAGAATCTTTTAAAAAACCGATCAGCAACTGCTTTGGGAGGGTTAGGAGGGTTCTTCTTTAAGTTTTGCAACTTAAACTTTAAATTTACTTGATTGATTGATTTGATTTTGTTGTATGGAGTGTTAAAATTTTTCTGCTTGATAATGTTGCTTCTGGCGATGACATCACTTCCAGGTTAATGACATCACTTCCAGTGAGTCCTGACAGATTTTCATTCTAAAAAGTGGGTCTTGGTGCTAAACAGTTTGAGAACCACAGATAAGGGTCTTCACGGATAAGGATAAGACGCCCGAGTCTTCCTACCCACAATATGGCTCTGACTTACCTCAGCCAGGTGAATCTCCCATGGAGTAACCTTGGGTGCTGGCAATAGGCCTCTTCTCTCCAAGTGTCCCAAGAGGTGCATCTTCTTTCTTACCAGACCTTCTGCTGTTTGTGCCTTTTCTCTCTTCTTCCTCTCCTCCTGTCCCCTCCTTTCTTGCTCTTTCAGATCCTTTTCAGGGCTCCTACCAGCCCCCAGGTGCCATCAGGACTGCTGACGAGTAGCTAGGGAGCTGTCAATCATGGCTAAATTGTAAGCGCCCTGGGATGATGTTCTAGCCAAGCATCTGCAGGGCTGTTTGAAGTGAGCCTCAGTGATGGGGAGTAGCAAAACACTCAGTATGCAAAAATATAATTCACCTGTATTCAAACAGTGCAGTTAAGGAAGCTTGCCCAGTTTCAAATTAATGAAAGTTTAATGTAATGTAGAAACTGTCTTGGGCACATTTTCTTATTTCTAAACTACAAGACATCATTTGAATCTCTGGCAGGCTAAAGTGAGAAAGAAAGGCATCTAAGGTGGCACACAAGAATATACCATTGGACTTGACTGGGGAGATTTTTTTTAGACCAGGTGCCTAGTGATCAGACAAAGGCCTCTGCATTCATAGATGGAAGCTGGTTTCTCCACAAAGGTGAATTTTATCCAGGAGTACAGCTGAGTGGAATCTGTGACATACTTGCTGCCCTTTTAAGCCCATATATTACCAGGAGCACAGGATTTTAATCATATTCTAGCCTTTTAACCATGCTTTGGGAAGTGTAAAAGCAAGAAGTGTGTTAAGCATAATTTTGACTGGGGAAACCACCATTTTTTTTACCTTTCAAATGGGAGAAAGAGAGACATCCATCAAACTGTCATTACAGATTAGATGACACAAACCTAACCCTGTGGAGCTGCCAGGAATCTGTAAACCCTTTAAAAGCCATGCCTGGTTTTGACATTTTTTATATATTAAGATTTTTATAGATTTTTGTAGAAAATGTTAATGTGCCCATGGCTAAAAAGTATTTTATGCTTCTTGCTTGCTAGAAGTTGAGTCTTAAAGCTCAGCTTAATTAGCTTCTGCCTCATAACTGAGAACAAATAATACTCTGTCTGGCCTTTTAGGCCAATCCCCAAGAAAGCTGCTTTTGATTTTCATTTTTCTGTCTTTTCAAGTTTGTGGCTGCCTTCTGTCTTCTATCCCTACTTAACAGAACAATGCTATGCATGTTTACTAAGAAGTAAGTCCCACTGTATTCATTGGGACTTATTCCCAAGTATGAGTACATTAGACTGCAGGCTCAGGCTGCAAACTTCTGTGTGTATCCTTGGGAGCAAGCCCCATTGAACTTAGAGGAACTGACTTCTGTGCAAACACAGAGAAGATTCTGCTTTGTCTGATTTTAGGCGGCCTTTGTTTAACAACCAGTTGAGACTGATTCACTTGAGGTTGGCACCCATACATCTCTAGGCTGGAACGTACTTGGAATGTGTTGGCTTTGCTGGTATGAGTGTAAGTAATCTAACTCCTCCTTGGAATGAAAGGGAAGGATTCCTATCTCTACCTTATTTGGTATTTCCAAACAAAAGACTACAAGGATTAACATAGTAGACTCAATTTATTACACCTGGATGGACAAATCAGTTATCTTCTCTATGAAGCCTGTTATAAGTTGTGCAACGCCTTTAACCTGAGCAGTTTTGGGGTTAAACTGCTAGTTCTGCTGTAGAGGTCCTGATGCCTGAAACTTCACATCTGTCTTCATGAAGACCACTTTCTTGTCAAGACTCTATCATGTTCAGGCATACTAAGGAAAATGGAAAAGGGCATCTTGTTGATGATTTCCAGCTCTTTAGCCACCTGAATGTTATTAGTAATGTGTTTAAACAATCAGCATAAAACGTCTTTCATGGCTATAAGCATAATGGTCTGTTAATGCAGGAAAGCTGCCGGCTAAAATGAGTAGTTCATGCACATGCACCCACCCATTCCTTATTGCTTAACTGTTGTTTCTTCTATGTTTGAGCTGCAGTTTAACCACAGTCTTCAGTCTTGGTTTTGGAAAGAAATCAAAATGCACCTTATTGATGTTTGTCAAGCAAAAGGATTCCAAAACAGTTACAATTGAATGGGTCTTATACTAGATTAAAAATAAGCACTTTAAATCTGTTATAATGGTTGTGTTTACCATTCTCTCTCTTTCTCTCTCTTCAATATTTCAAAGTTACCAAGTTTCGCAAGCGTTAAGAAAAACCATCTCAATCTGCCAGGAACTGGATGTATTCCAGTTCAAGGAAGAGATTTTCTCTCCCTTGACCCTCCTCAGCCCATAACTTTTCTTCCTCTGATCTTTATTGCAAGTTGATGTAGCAAAAGTAGACTGAACAAGTTGGTGGCAACTTTTTGGAGCATTCAACAAAAAAAAAAATCCTCATTCTTTAGATATGATACTGGTACATTGATGAAGCTAGAATGAGAAATTCTTGCATTTTTGAAATTATGCTGTAACCTTTCTGTTTGCCTAGAAATTGAAGTGGGCTGGGGGAAAAGAGGGTTAGGATGGAAATTGCTCAGATGCTAGCATGTCAAAGGAATTGCATAGCAGATTGTCTCTTTTCTGGCATGAATTGTGTTTCCAGTCTTTGAACAATAGTAGTAAATATGTTGATCTGGTTTATTGGTCTATTCAGAGCCAATGCTTTCATTTTAAGGAGAAAAATAGAGCTCAAGTAAATAAATGTAGTAGTCTAGCAAGAGAGAGAGAGAGAAGACTGTTCAATTCTTTCTCATGAGAATTAATGGTCGTAATTGTTTTATTAAGCCATCTTATCTAAGCATACTGGTATAGTATAATAGCTAAGAGGGTGAAGTTGGAATCCTGTACACACTTAACTGGAATTAAATTCCATATTTTAGAGTAGGCATGTCTAGGATTGTGCTGCAAGATTTGAAGTCCAGTTCATATCATACCTCTGCCATTAGCTCATTAGGTTATCTTGGGCAAAGCACATCCCCTCCATCTGTAACATTTTTACAATATAATTTATATTACAGGATTATTGTATAGATTACAACAAGAAGTGCTTTGAGCTATTGAAAAAAAACCTTAGCACAGGGGTTCCCAAACTGTGGGTCAGAAATCATTGCTGGGTTGTGATCTGATTTTTGGTGGCTCACCAAAGAATGATGGAAAGATCAGATAACTAATTGCCTCAAGCGCAGAGGCTATTCAAAAATCAGATACTGTAGCTGCTAATTACACTGCAAAGAGTTCAGCTCCTGCAGTCTGCAATCATGTGTAAATATAGGGAGATGTTTGATGGTATTTTTTTGGTTATTTTACTTATAAGTAAATAAAATATTATTGATTTTTTCTAGATCTCTTCTTTAAAGTCTGGTAAACTGAGGTAGGTCCCGATAGAGTGTCGTTTAAAAAAGTGGGTCCCCATGCTAAAAAGTTTGGGAACCACTGCCTTAGCATCTTTCCCCCAAATCAATAAGTGAATAAAAGAATTGTGAGGACTATGCAGTACCTTGTTTGGGTGACTATAAGAACTTTTCTTACATAGAGCCTAGGGCCTAATTATGTAATTATGTCTCTTGAGTAGATTATATATTTCTTCTCATAATTATGTCTACCCAACAGACTGGAAGGACTCCAAGATTTCCGTTTTCTGGGATAAAAATGGTTTGGCTATGTTTTGTTGCTTTTAAAATAAAAACAACCTCCAATTGTATGGCTCAGCCAGAAGGATTGCTTAGAGAAGCCAACAAGGAGAGCAACAGTTTGTCACAAATAAACATTTATATTAATATGAGTTTAGTCAACAGTAGCTCTTTTTCTGGCTTATTTCTGGAACCCTGTTAGGGAAGTGCTAACGTACTCTGTTGATTGCAGCTGATTTATGATACTCTTATTTTTCTGTTCTGAGCTATACTAGATGGTTGCTTTGGAGTTGAATCATACTGACATGATATATTGCCTGAAATTTAGAACAGAAAGATAAATTGCCTGACTGTAATGCAGTGGAAATGACATTATTCACTGGCATCACAACAAACTGCTATAGACTTTCTTTAGACACAGGACACAATCCAGCAAATGGTATGCGCAACACGAAGCCCAGTTCTGTGCATGTATAAGAGCTGTACTTTTCTAGGAGTGCTTACTAGCTCTCCCTTTCTTGAGGGGTTCAGCTGCCAAGGCATCTGCTTCAGCAGAGGAAAGGCGGAGTAAAAATCTTTTAATTTTAATTCTTCCTTGGTTTCAAATGACAAACCTGAAAGAAAATTGTAATTGTAATCCAGAGACATTGCCAATTAGTGCTACAAATTAGTTCTGGGGTGCCCAAACCCCAGCCCTGGGGCCACTTGCGGCCCTCGAGGTCTCTCAGTGCGGCCTTCAGGTTGCCCCCAGTCTTCAATGAGCCCCTGGCCCTCCGGAGATTTGTTGGAGCCCACACTGGCCCGATGCAACTGCTCTCAGTTTGAGGGCGACTGTTTGACCTCTCGCATGAGCTGTGGGATGAGAGCTCCCTCCACTGCTTGTTGCTTCACATCTGTGATGCAGTAGCAGCAGCAAAGGAAAGGCCAGCCTTGCTTTGTGCAAGGCCTTTTATAGGCCTTGAGCTATTGCAAGACCTTCATTCATTCATATAAGTTCATCTTGAATATATTCATTTATTTAAACTTATGTAAATTTATTCAAATTTTAAATGTAAATTAATTATTTTCTTCCCCAGCCCCCGACACAGTGTCAGAAAGACAATGTGGCCCTCCTGCCAAAAACTTTGGACACCCTGAATTAGTTCTTACCTGAACAAAAAGCAAAACCCCTTACTAATTATTGGAAAAACTGAATGGCAAACAGACATTGTCTTGCTAATCAGGAAGTCATATCACATCCTGACAACTCACAATCAATTTCAAGGACTTTAAAGCACCTTAATTTCATGTCTTTCCCAATCTATTTCTCAGAACATTCATTTCCCAGTTGCTTCAGAATGTTTGCCCTCTGGTTGGAAATTAGGCTCATCTCAAATCCCAATTTAATTCTAGCTCCATTATTGTGTTATTGGAATGCTACCTCATTCAATGCGTTGTATTCTCCCATCTTTTAGATGCCCCAACAAAACACGTAGAATGTCAGTAAATATAACATACAGCCATGTAAAACTTCTACCTTATTTACAACTAGCATTTCACAAGTATAATAGAACGTCTTGCTAGCATCTACAAATGGTTGTCTACATTCCCTCCTTATCACAACTTGCAACTATTAATCTTCCTAATACCCACAAACACAATGCAGATATGCACAACATTTATAGGCTGTCAGTTGACATACAGGGCCAGTCACATATGAGTTTCACCATACTGAACACCTTTCTCCCAGTCATACAAACTGAAGTAGGTGGTTTTTCCTCTGAAGTGGTGTACGGTTCTACTTCATGTCTAGAGTAGTGGTTCTCAAACTGGTACTTCGCGACCCACCAGTTCGTGTAACGCTTCCCCCATCCCTTTAAGGGGCAGGGGAAGGGGAGGAAGGCAGCGACGCGATCCCCAGGATCATGTCACTAAGGGGGGTGAGGCGGGTGCTTTGCACTTACTTTCAGAAGGCAGGGCTGCAGCAGGCTACAGGAGGTGCGGGGAGCCCTGTGCAGCCCTGTACAGCGCTCTCTGAGGCTTGGAACTTTCACTAAAAGTGGGTGCAAAGCACTTCTGTTTTGCACCCCCCTGCACCTCCTGTAGCCTGCTGCAGCCCTGCCTTCTGAAAGTAAGTGCAAAGCACCCCTCACCCCCCCTTTAGCAGCTGCCCTAGCCCCTCCCCCACAAGGACTTACTGAGGGAGTAAAGCTCCCTCAAAGTTTGAGAACCACTGGTCTAGAGGAAGATTTTATTGAATTTGTGAATTCATGTGTTAGCACTGGGGTTGCTCCATCTGCCAGTTAATTTTCTTGATAAAAGTTTGAAGAACTAAAATACATTTTGACTTCTAAAAAATGTGGACAAGTAAAAAAGGAAGCTGAAAGGGCGAGTCAAGGGGCCCACACTCTCCATGGTGCATGAGGGTGATTTTAAACCACCGTAACTGAATGTATGCCACTAACAGTGTGATCCTGAGGCTTTGCCACTAAGAGTGCATATCCAGAGGTTTTGCAAAAGTGTGTTAGGCACTTTCGTGCCTCCTCAAGAGTTGGGAGGCTGGCACATGGATGCTCCAAGGTGGGGGGAGGGCCCTTGGGCAGCCTGAAGCTGAGCGGGAAATGCGGCCAAGATCCGGCACTTAGAACCCCACTCCTGGATGACCCAGCGCAATGCCAGGCTACTCAGATCTATGCCACCTCCTTAGGTGGCGCAGATCCAATTAGTTCCATTGTGCTGCTGCAGCGTTACCAGGGGTAAAAGGAATCAATTCTCCTTGACCTGGGCTGAGCCGTAGCCAGCCCCAACCCTGGTCTTAAACTGTTCTTCCAGCAAACTGGAAGCACAGTTTCTGACCATGCTGTTAATTGTAGCCTCATGTATCCTCATTAAGGCCTCCCACAGTCCTGGAGGCGCACGGGTTCCACACCCAGGGAATGGGAGGTCTGCTGCCATCACCAGGGTTTGTGTTAACCAGTGTGGGAGGCCTGCATGTCACAACCATGATGGATCTTCTCCCATGCAGTGGGCATGGTGATGCACCATTGCCCCACTCCCGATGGCTTTTGGCTATAACTTTTGATAGAACAGAGATATTTCAACTGGTTTGTTTCATTGCATTTTGTATGTAGTTACACATCAAATGATATGTAACATGATTGTATTATTCAAAAATACCAAAATTTAAAAATTTTTGACCAATAGTTGTGTCACACCCCCTGTGTGCGTCATCTGGTGCAGCCTGCACTCCCGAATGATGCTACTGCATGGTTTCTTTCCTCCTTTTTGTCCTCACAACAATCCTGTGAGGTAGACGAGGCTGAGAGATAGTGACTGGCCCAAGGTCATCCAGAAAGCTTCATGGCTGAGTGGAGATTTGAACCTGGATCTTCCAGATCTACATCCAAATCTCAAACCAGTATACATGTTCAGTCTTGGTAACTGTGTGTGTGGGGGGGAGGAGGGTTCCATTCCCAGAACCCCCATCGATGCCAAAAATTGTGTGAAAGGAAATTGATTTAAAAACAATGTCTGCTTGCTCAGCAATTTAAAAACAGCTTTGCTTACCTTTGTAATGCACAAGAGTGGCAGCAGGCAATCAATCAGTCTCTCTCCAGGTACTTAGAAAGGCTTCACTCCTAGTCAAAAGACCCCTCCCTTCACTTCACCTGGAGCTAGGGAAATAATGCAAAGTGGAGGTGATAATCACTTCTGCTTTGCATTTTCACATGCTCCAGGGAGAAGGGAGGGGTCACTTGCCTAGGAGTGAAGCCTTTCTAAGTGCTTGTAGAGAGAGAGAGAGAGAGAGAGAGAGAGACAGACAGACAGACAGACAGACTATCTGACTGCTGCCAGCTGTCTCTCATTACACTGGTATGCAAGGCTGTTTTTAAAAGGATGTTTTTCCCTTAATTTCTCTGTGCATTGAGATAAAGCCATGTGAAAAATTCATGGATAATTAGGTTATATTTGTACCATCCTGGCTCTCCTGGTTGTTACATCTCAAAAAGAATATTCAGAGCTGGAAAATATACATAAGAAGCAACCAAAATGATCAGAGAATTGGAGTACCTTCTTTCATGAGGAAAGGCTACAAAGTTTGGGGCAGAAGACAATTTTTGGGGCAAAAGACACTAGGAAAAAGACCATTTAGGGGGAATATGCTTGATAAAATTATGCATGGTGTGGGGAGAGGGAGAGAGAAGATTTTTCTTACAATACTAGAACTAGGGGTTATTCAGTGAAACGGGTATTAGCAGTTGACTCATAGCAGTTAAAGGGAGGTATATCACACAGTACATAATTACACGCTGGGGAATCTATTGTCAAAGAATGTGGTGATGGCCACTAGCTTGGATGCCTTTAAAAAAGGATTGGACAAATTCCTGGAAGACAAGGCTGTCTGATTTCTAGTCATAATGGCCATGCACTTTCCCTCTGAGTACCAGTTGCAGGGAAGCAATAGCAGGAGAAAAGTATGCCTTTCTCTCCTACTGATGGGCTTCCCAGAGGCAGCTACTGGGCCACTGTGGGAAATAGGATCCTGGACAAGATGAGCCTTTGGCCCGATCCAGTAGAGCTTATCTTCTCAACATCCAGCCTGATTAAGCATTCTGGTGACGTCAAAACTAAACTTGTGACTTTGTGGCATTTTAATTGGTTCTAATAAAGGTATAACCATATGGTGGCTTTTGAATCGTTTTGAAAGCAAGGATTCTGGTTGGATATATCTGCACATCATCCATGCTGGGATGATGATTTTTCCTCCTTCCTTTCTGCTCCCTTGGAAGAAACTTTAATTAATGCTCTGGCCATCTCTCACCTTGACCACAGCAAGAAAGAGGTTGCAGTTCTGCTGTTGGTTTATCTCAGTTTCTACACCACAGTCTGACATTCTGCTGCAAAGGACATTCATCCTGCTTGTTGCACAAATCACACCACTCCCTTCCTTAATTTCCTTCATTGGCTTCCTGTTTGCTCTTGGATCCAGCACAGCCTTCTTTTCCATATACAGGTGGGCCCTTTTTTATTTGCAGGTTCGGAACCAGTGGATTTCATTCACTGTGGGTTCTGAACCTGTGGTAGCAGGCCTCTCCATTCTCCTGGGTGCAATCAGAAACACCTTCCATTCATATCCAGGAGGTTTTCTGAGGAGGCCACACATGGAAGTGCCTTTCAGATACCTCTGGGGTTTGTAGGCCTGGAGAGGCCATGTACAGCCACTCTGGGCCTCAGAACACTTCTATACCTGACCAGAAGACACTTCAGGTCAAATCCACAGATTTGGTTATCTGCAGGTTTTGGCATCCACGGGGGTTCTGGGAACAAAGGTCAACTATATTCAAAACCCCTTCCTTCTCAGTCTCATTTCCTTAAGCACTCCTGCTTGTGACTTTTACTGTTCCAGCCCCATCACCTTCTGTCATCTGAAGGTTTCCTGCTCCCTCGAACATGCCTGCTCTTTCTCCCTAGCTGATCCTTTGTGTCTGGAACTGTCTCTCAGAACACCCGCAAGACTCCCTCATTCACAACCTTCAAATCCTTTCTGAAAACCCATATTTTCACCCCATAGCCCCTGTTTCTGAGTGTAACTGAAAAAAAGTGCATGTCTTGTTTTCCCTTGCCTCCATTTCCCCCCCACTGTCACCTATGTCAATATCTATGCTAATAAAATAGTAGTAATGATAACATGTCTATGTTTTCTTCATTTGATATGAAGAATGAAATTACTTAACTGATTATGAATCTATCAGCTGAGATGTTTGCCAGACAAAACATAACCCAGGGCTTGTTTGTCTTCCCTGCACTTTACAGCTCTTTAAACTTGCACAGTGGTAATTCAGCAGACTTGCTCTACCATTGTGTCTGTACCTTTAACTGTTGCCAAATTAGACTTTAACCATGTGTTTAGCATGTGTATTATACAGCAGTGCATTATCCCTTGCCAACCACTCCCCCTCCCTTCCTCTACCCTCCGGCTTTGTTGGTGTGGTTTTCATTCCCATTCTAATGATTTTTTCTGGCCTGCCAGCCTCACAGGTCATTTTTTTTTAAAATGAAAAGCTATTTTTATTTGTTTGTATTCTCTCAGCAGAATGCTCAGCTACCCATTCCCACCATATTCATGCTAGAGATTTGTTCTGTTCTGTAAAGAAAGATAACATAATGTAGATGAAGTAGGTAGAAAATAGGCTTCTCTGGATCACAATTTGTGCCTAGTAAAATGGAAAAAAAGTTTAGAGGCTTGGCCAGAAAGCATGAAAACGTGGCCTGGCTTCAGATACTACAGTCTTGTAGAAATAAAAGTGACTTGTGTATCCATGCTTAGACACTTCCAGAAGATGAAGGGAACTTGCATACTTCCAGTGTGGTGAGACATACGAGTTATATCTACATTTGGTGTACAGACTGGTCATGGCTGCAGAGATGTTTGACTTCTCTCTTCAAAAACTGTACCAAAAACCTGGAAAGCAGTTGAAATTATTTTGACCACAGCGTTAACACAGATTCCAGTCCTTGTGCATTTTAAAAATCATGTTAACTTTCAATAGAAGAAAAAAATGGTCACAGTAAAAACTGATCAAAATCCAGTGGTTCCTACACTAGTTTCCAGATGTTACAAGATTCAGCTCAGCTACAGATTAAGAGCACAATCCTAACCAGGTCTACTCAGAAGTAAGTCCTATTTTGCTCAATGGTGCTTACTCTCAGGAAAGTGTGGTTAGGATTGCAGCCTAAATCAGAGACAACTTATTTCTTGCTTATTTATGATTGAAAATTGTGTTCTTTGCCTTACCCAGCCCATTGTATTCAGTAAAACTTGGTGTGTAAGACCATCTTACTCACCAGAAACTCTACCTATGATGAATCTATATAGGCAAGCCTCTACCAGTATGGTGAAGTAGTTATAATATACTGCATTCACTACCATCTTTATATCCTTCCAACAGTGTCCTTCCAACAGTGGTGTACTCTGTTCTGTTGTGTTCAGGCACCTTGAGTCCTGATCCTGTGGTCCTTTACTCCCATGGTTATGTACAGACTTTGAACACTTTTCCTCTAGCCCAGGGGTGTCCAAAGTTTTTGGCAGGAGGGCCACATCGTCTCTCTGACACTGTGTCGGGAGCGGGGGGGGGGGGGGGGGAAGAATTAATTTACATTTAAAATTTGAATAAATTTACATAAGTTTACATAAATGAATTTATTAAAGATGAACTTATATGAATGAATGAAGGTCTTGCAATAGCTCAAGGCCTATAAAAGGCCTTGCACAAAGCAAGGCTGGCCTTTCCTTTGCTGCCACTGCTGCATCACAGATGTGAAACAGCAAGCAATGGAGGGAGCCATCATACCACAGCTCATGTGAAAGGTCAAACAGTTGGCCGTCATGCTGAGAGCAGTTGCATCGGGCCAGTGTGGGCTCCAACAAATCTCAGGAGGGCCAGAGGCTCATTGGAGACTGGGGGCTCCCTGAGGGCCGCATTGAGAGGCCTCAAGGGCCGCAAGTGGCCCCCGGGCCGGGGTTTGAGCACCCCTGCTCTAGCCCTTAAGTCCCTTCCTATTTGAGCTCCTCTGCTCTGTTCTCCCTCCTTTGCAAACAGCATACAAAGCATTTAATTCATTTGAACTTTTTCATTTCCTACATGTAAGCTACTCATAAGCAATGAATGAGTTTATCTATCTAATTGGCAACTATCTTTAGTACCAGCTCAGGGGTCTGCTAGCAATTCTAGCTACATCTCATCCCTATTTTGTGCCACTGAGAAGTGTGGGAAGGGGGGAGGGAGAAGTGAGGAGTGGTGCACAACAGTGAAAAGATTCCTTCTTCCCTAGGCAAGAGCTACCCCCCCCATTCATTCCAAAGAGAGGAGGATTTCTACTTTTACCTATATATCCAGGTCTCTGTAATTCCTGTGAGTTGCTTCTAGGAGTTTGAACAAGAGGAAGGGTGAGAGGAGGTTGGTGCTGAGGGGTCCAAGTGTATGCTCAGTCTTCAAACCTCTTTGTGCCTACTCCCTAGTAAGTTCAGTAGGAGTGCATCCTTAAAGGGCAATCCTGTAATGATTACTCAGAAGTAAGTCCTACTGTGTTCAGTGGGGCTCACTCCGAGGTAAACACTGATGAGATTGCAGCCTCCAGAAAATGTCAAAACATTAATTTTGCATATCTCCCAAATTGTTTTATAACCTAACAGGAAACTCCTTGTGTTTCATGTTATCCACTTTCATTTTTCTGCATAAAAGGAGCATTTCCTATAGACCTTTTCAGCACTAATATTTGTACTTTGGTTCTGAATTTGTTTCACATCCCATGGTGAGGCAAGCATCAAAAGTGCCTGCTAGTTTGAATACCCAATCAACATCCATGTGTGCTAGAGCAGTGTTTCTCAAACTTTGGGTCTGGACCCACTAAGTGGGTCGCCAGCCAGTTTCTAGTGGGTCCCCATTTATTTCAATATTTTTATTTTTAATATATTAGACTTGATGCTATCATAGTGTGTGACTGCCTTTGGGGAAATATTACAGATCTGTACTTTTAACAGCCACTATGTATATGCTTTTAACCAGGGGTGCTCAAACTTTCAACTTTAGGGATGCTGGACCTTTAACAAGTGTATAGAAGAGAGAATTTCAGCAGGTGCAACTTGTCATCCCACAGATGACAAGCTGACCTGCTGAAATTATCTCTCCTACACAATTTTAAAGGTCCAGGATCCCTAAAGTTGAAAGTTTGAGCACCCCTGCTTTTAACAATGATAGTAAATGGGACTTACTCCTGGGTAAGTGTGGGTAGGATTGCAGCCTAGGATTGTTAAGGCTCTTCCTGCATGATGATGTCACTTGTGGTCATGACATCACGTCTGGTGGAACCTGACAGATTCTCAGTCTAAAAAGTGGGTCCTGGTGGTAAAAATTCCTCTATCCTTGATAGAAGATCCTTGATAGAGGAAAGGGATCCTGCCTGCAGGGCCCATGAGAAGGAGGTAAAAGGGGTAATTTGTACTTGGGCCCAGAGTTAAAAAGAGGACTGAGAAATTTCCTAGGATCTTATATTTTCCTGCTTCACCTGGACTTGCTGCCTGCATGGGATGCTCTGTGTGTTTCTGCTACCAAAAGCCGTATGTGCAGGGCCTACAACAGAAGCTCTTTGGTGTGTAGATCTACTTTCCATGATGGAGCATGTAGGAGCCCAGGGACACAGCTGCAGGGCTACAGCTACTGCAGAAGTTTGTTTTGTTTTTTATTTATTTACTTATTTTTTATTAACACACACAAACATACATTTAGGAGTGCTAAATACCATATACCATTACTAATTAATCATACTATATCTCCTAATCTACTTACTCATCTATTTCTACCTCTTATTGATTTATCCATTTATATAATATACAATAAATTTTCCCTAATGTCCTATACTATATTTTCTAAATATTCACTTTCTACCAAGCATAAACTAACTTCAATTGCTCATTAATATTAAAACAAAATAATCTAATTACCAAAATTATCACCTCGGCTATTTCAACTCCAATCTTATTCTCCAGTCTAATTACACTTTTTTTTTCTTTGACATAATAACCACATATAAAACAATTCTTCCACACATTTACATTTCCAGCTATATTTTTTAATACATTCTAATTCATATTTATCAATTTCATATGTATTCTTTTTTTTCTTCAAATAAATTTGGGCCATTGTTATTAGCTGAATAAATCCTCCAATTTTCTTTAACCCTCAGATCACTCCTCAGGGTTCTTTTTCTTTCTTACTTTCCATTTTTCCTCCTGTAATATCATTAATAATTTATCTCTATAACAGAATCTGATAGATCCACACTTTCTTATATAGGGTGTGTTCATTCTTCCAGTTAACTGGGATATATTTTCTCCTTCTTGTTCCAACAGATTTTGTGATTTGTGCACTCCTGTTACTCTGTCCATCTTATCTTTCTTGATCTCCATCAGCACCTCTTCTTTGTCCTGTTGATCATCTTGTTGATTTTCCTCCTCGTCTGCTTTTTCACTCCCTTGTTTATCTTCTGCTTGTTTCATCACATCTTCCAGTTGTTCCTTACACACATCTATCTGTTTGGAAAGAGTCTCCAGACTGGCTTGAATCTCAGCAACCAACTCAGCTGTTGTCACTTCATAACAAGCAATCTCTCTGTATTATTCAAGATTTTCTGTATCCACATTTCTGGAACAGAATCCATTTTGCAATTTCTCTCTAGTCCACTAGATGTCCACAACGTATTCTCCTTACTTCCACCACGTCATTACTACTCTGCCATCCGAGTTCCTTACATACCTCTTGCAGATAACAGTCCAGTGCGGTTAATGAGAGAGAAACAAAACGCAAGAAAACAGTCTCACTGTCTCTGGTGAAGAGAAAACAAAGCTCTTTCAAATCTAATGAGAATTGTATTTATATCCAATTATGTCCAAGACTAATTCTGGATTTTAGTTCACACCCAAGTTACAGTTGTAATTATAATCCACCACCAATTTATTCCACTACAGAAAAAGAACACTTTCAACCTCCTTAAAAAGTCTCTCGTTAACACCTCCAATATATCCAGGGCTTTTAGCCAAATCAGTCAGTCAGAGCCAGGGACAATATTAACACTTACTTATCTTAAATTTCCAGCTTAAACTTTACACTTCATGATTTTTTTCCTTCCATATGGCATCTCAGCACGGAGCCAGCAACTTGATTGTAGATCACTGCACCTCCCCCAATACTGTCACAAACAGATTTCTCTGAGAAGAAAGCCCCCCCCCCCCCGCTTCCAGTTTCCCAGATACCTGCACCTATGAGGATCTTGTCTCTCCTAACAAAGATCTTCAGGTCCTCTTCAGACCTGCAGTATTTGGGGGAAAACAAACTGTCTCCCAGGAGCTCCTAGGGATATGTCTGTTCGTCCACTGTTGGCTCCTCCTCCTCCTGCAGAAGTTTGGACCTGGACTTGAAAGACTTTTCCAGCTGTCACTACCGCCCCCCTCCCTACTCCTGTTCTGCCCACCCTTGCACCACCCTCCCTCACGCTGTTTCATGTCCTCCTGCTTTGGGAGAAGGCCCAAAATAAACTTTGTACCCCAATAAAATTTCTCTTGGAGATCTTGCTTGCTTGTCTCCTTCCTTCTCAGCCCTATTATTCCTGTGTCAGGCCCATCAATAACACAGTAGTCTCCAGTAATCTCCTTTGGGATCTAGGTGGTGATGGATTACTGGGTACACTGTGCAGTTGGGAGGTACTATAAACTGGCAGCACTGAGAGGGTGAGAAGGTGCCTGTTGTGCAATCACAATGCTTTCAGCATGAGTGTGAGTGTGAGCATGAGTGTGTGTTGCTCTTAAGAGCAACATGGAGAAAGTGGAGGCCTGTGTTGAGCTGAGGGCACTGCTGACATTGCTTGGGCAGCCTCAGCAGCTTGGAGTGATTGCCAAGTGCTGGCCAGCTGGACCTTTTTTCTTGGGAATGGTTTATATACTGTGTTTTTACTTGTAAAGTACCTTACAATCTTTTGGGTTTTGTTTTTTTTTCCTCACAACATTCTTATAAAGAAGGCCACAGGTTTTAAGAAAAAGCATAGATAAAATGGAGTACATTGCTCTGCTGGCAGTTTGAAATTCATTCTGATGCCAGACTGTTGGAAAGGCCATCTGACTGGATTCCAGACTACTGGAGTTTTACAGTACACACATCTCCCCCTGCTGAGTCTGTATCCTTCCATTTCATGCTCCTTTCTGTTTCTTTCCCCTCCAGTTGGGCAGGGAGAAGAAATTCTTTCTTTGCTTCAGCTTTCACTGCTGCAAACGTTGTGCACACAGATACCTGGACCTCTGCCAAGAGACGGACACCTGAAAAACTGAGGCTGCCCTCCTACCCACACTTACCTGGGAGTAAGCCCCATTGATTATAATGGGACTTACTTCTGCGTAGACATGCATAGGCTTGGGCTCCAAGGCTCCAATCCTGTCCACACTTTCCCAGGAGTAAGCCCCGTTGACTCTAGTAGGACTTACTTCTGAGTAGACATGCATAGGCTTGGGCTCTAAATTAACACGGGCTTACAAGATAAAAGTTTTCTAGCCACTGCTGCTGCTGCCCTAACAAAAAGATGCCCCTGGCAACTGTGAATGCTCTGGAGTCAGTGCTGCCTGCTTTTGCCACTGATCACCCTCTCTTCGGAGGCGGCCTTTCTGGAGAGAGCAGCGCGCCTGGGCTTTCTGCGGGCGGGCGGGCCGGCTGCCCAGAGTGCCAAGGCCAGGCCAGCCAGAGCCCTCCCGCGTTTTCCTTGCGGTCCCTCCAACCATCGGCGAGCATCAGTGGCAGCAGCCGCTGCTTCCCTTTGCGTCCTCGCCCGGGTGTCGGCAGCTCGCGCTGCTCCCTGGCTGTTGGAAAGCCGTCATCGCAGCCGCTCCAAAGGGGGCCGCGAGAAAACTTGCAGGGCCCTTTGCGTGGAAGCCGCACTCCCCGCGCAGCCCGCCCGCCCCTCCCTCTGATTGGGTGGCAAGTGCTTGCGAGCGAGGACCGGCGCGTGACCTGCCCTGGTGCGGCTCCCCGGCTGCGCTTCCAGTGATTGACAGCTGGCCTTTCCTTTCCTGCCTGAGTGCCGCACTTACAGCCCACGCCTAGGCTCGTCTACTCAGAAGTAAGGCCCATTATAGTCAATAGCGCTCACTCCCAGCCTGGAAGTAAGCCCCATTGACTACAGTGGAACGGAGTAGACGTGGCTAGGATTGGGCTCTCAGGCTCCAAGCCTAGCCACACTTACCTGGAAGTAAGCCCCATTCACAACAGTGGAATTTACTTCTGAGTAGATGTGGCTAGGATTGGGCTCTCAGGCAGGGTCTAGGAGAGGGGGCTAAAGGGGGTAATGTGTACCCAGGTCCAGGGTCAAAAGGGGGGCCCTGGAGCCAAAGGAGGGGCCCCAGAAATTTCCTGGGATCCTATGTTTTCCTGTCTACTCAGACTTGTTGCCTGCTGGGGACACTACCATGACTGGGGATGCTGGGGCACTACAGTTGCCGCATGAGTTGGTAGACCTGGGCTTCAAAGACTTTTCCAGCTGTTTCTACCCTCCCCCTCCCCTGTTTCACCCCTCCCTGCCCCTATTCTGCTCGCCCCTCACCACCCTCCCACACTCTGATTCACCCTGCCCTCTGTGCAAATGGGCCCAGAAGAAACTTTGTACCCTCTGATAAAATTCCTCTCAGAGACCCTGCTCTCAGGCTCCAAGCCACACTTTCCTGGGAGTAAGACCCATTGGACACAATGGGACTTACTTCTGAATACACATGTCTAGGATTGCGCTGTGAGTGGGAGCATGGCTCTCTGCCTTTCAGAGCAAGGTGACTGATCTCCGTGACCTGTGGCACAAAAGCTTCACCAGGGCTCCAATTTATCTCCTGCAATTTCCTCACCTCCTAAAGCAACTGATTTTCAGCCAACCGGGCCATAAGCCACTGGGGGATAATGCAAGGAGACAGGAACAATTCCATGCTATTGCAAGATGCATCCATGCTGTGACAGGGTTGCTGTGTAGGAAATCCAGAGCACCCCGATGGGGTTAACCAAGGACAGAGACGCCCCATTTTCACTTTGAAACCTGCTCACTATACCCTCCATCCCAGTCCCCTCCCAGGCAATTGCTGCAGGCTTGTCTTGACAGCCTTGATTAGAAATTGAGGTATGGAGGGGGAGGGGTGTGTTGGGATTCGGGTACAAAGTGAAGCACTTTCTCCCCTAACCCAGCTCCTAACATAGACTATAAAGGTTTTGGCAACTTTAAATGTTATTTTGCCCACCTTTTTCCTGAAAGAAATTTTCTTGGATTACCACTGGCCCCAGGGAAATATTTGCCTTTGTGCTTCATTTTTTAAAAAAGTTATTTTCAGCGCTGCACAGAAGTGGACTTGCAATCATCAAACAAAACAAATATAAATGGAGGAGAGACAATTGGCAAAATGACACACTCTACATTCCTGTTTTTATTTTGTGGAATTCTTTAAAAAACACAAATATGAGTTAGAATAATGAGCTAAGTAAGAGGTTGCTGCTGTGTTTTAAAAAAATCACAGGCATCTTTTAAGCACACAGTCATACAGCTGAGGATGGCCTCCAAGTGATGCTCTGCATATTAACAGAATTTCTCTCTGTAGATAGTCACATGAGCTTTCACTTGTGTGAGTGATGTAGGCATGCAGCAATTTACATACGTGCAAGGGTAACCTCATAAGTGCCTGCATTGTAGGAATACTGTTAATGAGTGAAGTAGTCCTCACTTCACTCTGTACCACTCCTAGGTTAAATATAAAATTTTTTGGTCCATACAGTTTAAAGACAATTATTCTTTAATAATACATTGTTAAATCATGCTAACAACACTTTTATTTTATGATTTGCTGTTTCTAGGGCACAGACAGAAGCTTGATGACTCTAAACCTAGTTTGTTCTCTGAGCGCCTCAGTGATTTAGGGCGCATTCCTCATCCCAGTATGAGAGTAGGGGTCCCGACTCAGAGCCCACGGCCCTCTCTGAACTCTGCACCAAGCCCTTTTAATCCACAAGGACAGAGTCAGATTACAGGTAAGAGACAGAACCATAGGCTTGCTTTGTATGGGCCATGGTGAAAATTGGTTATAGGCATTTTTTGTTTCAAAATGTAGATGAGTAAGATTGTTGCTAAGTGAAAAGTATAAACAAATGTAAAATAATTGGGAATAGATTTTTTCCTGTAGCATTAATAACTGAAATTTTTCAGATTATCTTGTTCTTATTTGAGGTCAAAATTTGGAAAAAAAATTAAATTAAGGATGATTGTGGAAAAATTCCTCATCTTTGCGGTCACTTTTTGTTGTTGATCTACATGCATTGATAAAATGTATCTACTTTCTTCTGCTGTAGACACTGTATTTATTTAGGATAGCTTCTTAGGATAGCCTGCACAGCAGTGGAACTGCCAAGAAAAATATTACTTTGCCACATTTATTATTCTACTTTGTGGCTTCTCTTTAGCATCCACATCTATATATCGCTATCTCAATAAACTATGAACCAGGCTGTACTGAAAATTGTATACATTTATGATTGCAAGCTGAGAGAGAGATTTCAGTATTCAAAACAGAATGTACATACTGCAGCTCTGATGGCTCATTAAAAAAAATCATCAAACCAATGGTCAATGGTTATTCTATATTTTTTAAACTTGGGTGAGCTTTCCTTCTCTTTTTATATAGATGCATTGTAATCAATCAGGAAAAAATAATTTTGATGAAGCCCAAAGTTAACCAGTAAGCATTTTCAATGGGAACTTTAGGGTCCTGAAAATGTTTCCAGTAACATTCCAGGTGCTTAGGTTTCTTCAAGTCCACTTATTTGCAGCTTCATTCAGCTGCAGTATTGGCTCCATTTTTTGCTTTAAAAATAACTTTCTCATAAATGAAACTGTTGTACAACCAATCAAGTTTGGCTATGTGACAACATTGTTGATGGCAAATGAAATTAGTTGAGAGCTTTGTTGTCCTCACATATCCAAATCTGATTGGTTGTACAGTGATCACTCTGTTACTGGGTAAAAGATAGTTTTTCGAACCAAAAATGATGCTGAATGATTGGGGCAGCTGAATGAAAGTGAGACTGCAGTGGAGTACAGCCATCTCCAAAATGGCCAGTATTGGGGAAGGGAAACTGCCTGAGAATGTTTATCAGGGACATACCTTTACTCTTCAGTGCTCCTCTCCTGAAAGATGAAATACACCTCTATATCAGTAGAAGAGTCAAGCGACCATTTTAAAATAACAAGAGACGAACACAGTGATTTTGACAAAGTATTGTGTGGCCTTAAAAATAAGGTTTGGGTTTATGGGTAAATGGGTTTATCCAAAGTCAAAATTAAGAACATAACAGAAGAACCCAACAAGAATCCTGCTGCTCAGCCCATCCAGTCCCATGTCTTGGTTATTACAGTGGTGAATCAGTTGCCTCTGGATATCCCATATCCTGGAAACCCGCAAATCCTTCTCCCACTGTTGCTGCCTTGCAACTGGTCTTCAGAAGCATCTTGCCTTAGTTCCTGAAGATCAGAGCCATAGAACCACCATGACTAATAGCCAGGGATAGACCTGTAGAAGTTATTGGGGAACAGACTCCTAGTATCTCTCAGTGGAATCCCAGACATTTACTCTTTTGGGTATTTCTTCCCTTCCTGGGAACTTTTATGTTGTTTTTCTTGAGTCTCTCTTGAAACCTCTAATGGACATCTTGAAAATAATTGCTTTTCCCATGACTGACTGATGCTCAAAAATCTGTAACTTGGATCGTCTTAGCTTATTTGTTGTACAATAACTCACCAGAGTCTGAGAATAAGTTTTCTTCTGAACTCCATCTGGTGATCAGTTTCTGTTGTCACATAGCTGGGCCCATAGAATTTCTTATAACTTTTGAAATGTCATATGGTGCTCTTTTTCCACATAAATGCTTTCTGAAGAAATTCTGCTGCTGGGTTATGATTAACAACATACCACTTTTTGTCCTGTTCTGAATCAACTGCAGCAATTTAAAATCCTGTAAACTGTAGATGTTTAAATGGAAGTGAGTGGTGATTGCCATTTTTGAAAAATAAAAATCACCTTTCATTCTACCTAGCTAAAGAGCTGTCAGTGGAAAGACCAGAAAAATCTCTTCCAAATGAGTGTCCGCAGATGGGAGAGGTAGTGCTGCTTGGCAAAATAAGCAATTTGTACTGGGCAGGAGTACACACACCCCTTGCCAGACACTTGAAATGCTCCTTGCGTTTGATAGTGATGATTTCTACCATACTCCGGAGTTTGCATTTTGATACATATTAGCATACTTTTCTTTCTGAATCAGAAATTTGTCAAAAATCAGGAGTTCCTTTGTCTCCTGCTGCAGTTGGTGCCAACACATTCTGTGCTGAGCAATCATAGAAGAAAAGGAGGGGTGTAAAGAGGTAGTGGAGATGTGATTCTACAGAATGTTTAGGCAGAAGGCCTCCAGCTTTGGAGTTTCCTGTTAATGCACAACACACAGTCAAGCATTAGCTTATTATTGCAGATAGAATGCTTTCTTGTGGGTGACAGGAGCAGTTTGTGTAAGTGCCCAGTCCTATCCAACTTTCCAGTGCTGATACCGCTGTGCCAGTTATGCATGCGATTCTTCCAGTGGTGGGAGGGCAGTCATGGAAGCCTTCTCAAGATAAGGGAATATCTGTTCCCTTATCTCAGGGCTGCATTGCAGCTGCATCAGCACACAAGTTGTGTAGGGGAGGGCCTTAAGTCAGTGAAAAGTAGTAGTATTTCCTGGTATCCTACCTAGATGGTACAAAGAAGAGCAGCAGTTTTCGAACTGTTCTATGAAATAATGGGTTTCCTTGGAAGAATATCAGCAGGTCCCTTGATGAGAATATGAGTAATGGCTTCCTGAAAGACAGCTTTTCTCCTTGCTATTTATCTTCCTTTGCAATGTGCAGCTATGGGAGAATGTTGGATATGTTGTGTTCTTCAAATGTTTTTTTTCTCGCATGACCCTGTGCAATAATATCGCCTACTCTCACAGCCCTATTCCTGTGCTTAGTCTGAAAATGTATGACATGTAATATAAAACAAGATAAGTTGAGCTAATTTAAAACTACAGTCAAGATGTACTGTATTATTTTTGTTAACTTAAAAATACCTTTTCCATAAATGAATATACAATGACATTAAGTGCAAATAATACAGTATTTTAAAAAAGTGTAAATTTTTTCCTGTTACATATGGTTACAACACCTTTGTCCTGATCCAGCAGGGTTCTTGTTAGATTTATCTGTTACATTACAAAGGGCCCAATTCTATCCAACTTTCCAGCACCAATGCAGTCACAATTTATCCCGAAAGTAAGGCAACAAAACTTGGAGGAGGTCTCTGTGACTGCCCCACCACCACAGGATGCAGCGCATGCCCTGTAGGGACAGTTGCATC
Organism: Tiliqua scincoides; assembly: GCF_035046505.1. Classification (NCBI taxonomy): domain Eukaryota; kingdom Metazoa; phylum Chordata; class Lepidosauria; order Squamata; family Scincidae; genus Tiliqua; species Tiliqua scincoides. The sequence continues at coordinate 136,358,688 of NC_089821.1, read as the reverse complement.
AGCATAGTAAGGGTGGATAGGATTGGTCTCAAAGTATGCCAATAAGGAAACTGATATTTTTAATTTTAAATTGAGTGAACCATTGACAAAAAACTTGGATTCCTAGTGCACTTTGCAAATTCCCTCCCTCCCTCCTTCCCCCCCTCTTTTTAACCTTGCAACCCAATGAAAAGCATCTTGTGACCTAGTACTGGGTCACAGCCTGTACATTGAAGTATGTTATTCTAGAGTAGAGTTTTCCAAACTTTTTGGTCAGTGGGCCGCATCAAATGTCTGGCATGGTTTTGAGGGCTGAAAAAATTTAAATATAAAATTTATATAAATAGATTAGAGATGGAACTTAGATGTGTGAATAAATGAATGAATGGGCTCATTCATTCAAGCTCTCTGGCCCTTAGAACACCCTCCAGATACAACCAGAGCATAGTTTCAGTCATGTTCAGCAAAGTGGGCCAGGGGCTTTCAGGGGACAAGAGCCTGGCTGCGGGCCAGATAGAGGCTCGCCGTGGGCTGCATCTGTCCCCTGGGCCGGGGTTTGGAGACCCCTGTTCTAGAGCATGCTCTTAGATTCAACGAGAATAATAGTGAGAACCCCTGCTGGCTTGCTACATGTGCGCGTCCTAAGAACATACCCTAATATTATCTAAAACATGCTGGGAATCCATGGCAGATGTATTGAAAGGTGTTCTTGAAATTTGAAAATAGCTGCAATGGATCACCTACTCTACTATCCATTATCACTCTATACTTTTTTTCCTCTCCATATACAGGTATAATCCACGGATTTTTCACCCACATTTCATCTCAATGCAATGAGAAGGGGCCTTTAAATCAAAGGAAAAAAGACATTTAACAATAAATGCGAGAGTGGGCACTCCCCAGCAAGCAACCCCTCCCTTCCCCTTGAGCAAGTGAAAGAATGCAAGTCATTATCACCTCTTCCATTCTTTCCCTGTGCTGGGCTTCCTGGGAAGAGAGGGGTCCCTGGCCCCAGAGTGAAATCTTTCTAAGTGCCTGGAGAGAGACTGATTGCCTCCTTGTGCATTACAAAAGGTCAGCAAGGCTGTTTTTAAATAGCTGAGCAAAAGGACATTGTTTTTTAAATGGATTTGCTTTAGTGAGATTTTTGCCATCCAAAAGAGTTCTGGGAATGGAACCCTTGTGAATACAGAGAGTCAACCTGTAGTTTGTTTGTACTAGCTGTTACAGTGCCATCCTGTCTTGTGCTGGAACAGGCAGGCCCAAAGTGGCTCAGCTGGAGGCAAAGGGAAACTCTTCCTCTTACCACCAGGTAAACCACTGCAGCCCCAGTGGATCTCGTCAGACTTGCGCCACCTCTGGAGGTAGGACTGGTGACTCCCCTGCCACAGAACACTGCCCTCCTGCCTCCTCCCCACCCACCCCAGAGCCTTGCGTCAGCTGAGCTCAGCTGATGGAAGGCTCCCTGTCAGAGTTGATAGGAAGGTTGGATTTGGCTGGCATGTGTCCCTGCGCTGGCCCAACCAACTCTAGAGGAGGCACAAATGTGCTTTACGGCACATTTGTGACACTCCTGGGCTGGTGCAAGGGACTGAAAAGGTCCTCAGTGTATTAAAAAATAATGGGAGGGCACTTGTCTTTCTAACATTTCATTATGAGTCTTAGGGCGCAATCCTGAGGCACCCATGGGTCGGTGCAAGTTCCTTGTGCAGGCCCAGGAGAGTTGCAAACATGTCATAAGGCACATTTGCGCCTCCTCAGGCTTCCTTGGCGAGCCTTGGGCTCAACTGGGCCGATGCAAGGCTCTAGGGTGGGTGGGGAGAAGGCAGGAGGGAGGCATTCCTGAGTGGGGGAGCAGGAGGCAGGGCTGGGATCTAGCACTTATGCTGGATCCCAACCCTCGTTCCCAGGGAGTTTGGAGCGACGTGAAGCTTCTCCACTGTCCTCGGAACTTGTGCCACCTCAGGAGGTGGTGCAAGTCCTATTGGGGCAAAGTTGCCTTATCTGGAGGTAAGGGGAAAAGTTTCCTCTTGCCTCTGGCTGAGCCGCCTTGGGCCCCTATCCTGCACTGGATACAGCGCAAGCCTGTTGGCTTGCCTGTTCCACCACAGGGTAGGATTGTACCCTTAGTTACAGGAAGGACACAAAAGAGTCCATTTCTGTTGTCCTTCAGATAGCTTAAATAAAATATAAACAAAAATTGCTTTAATATCTGATTAATACAGCTAATAACCTTCATCCAAAAGGGTTGTTGCACCACATCCTTGTTAAGAGTGGTGTAGTCAGGTGACTGGTTTTGCTTCAGGTATAGTCTTGCATAATTATGATTTAAGTATCAACTGTAATTAGTATCTCATCAAGTCTTATCTGAATAACAAAATAAGTAGCTGTTAACCCAAGTATTAAATTTCCTTCTCTTTCCAAGTCGTGTATTTTATTTCCTGTTCACAATTATCCTCTTGTAGTATTGGTGTGCATCTGTAGCCTCTTTACATACATTCACACATGTTTGTTTTCTCTCTTCCACACCCTTTCTTTCTTTACCCAGACCAGAATTTTATTCTGCAAGGCTGCAAAGGCATAGATCAGTAAAGAGTCTTCCTCATTCAACATGGCATTTTAACTAGTATGCTACAAAAGTAACACAGAAAGGTCATTAAAATACAAATCACCCAATAAGTGGATATTTTTCTGAGGAAATACTGGCTCAATTGGAGCCCAGTATATTGCTCATAAATAAGAGCCTTGTCAACTTTGTGAGTGTGTGCCTGCTACTCTTTTTTTTTTTTTGGTCTTTTCTCTAGAAGTTTATAAGTTTATGCCTGAATATGTCAAGTTTCTCTCCTGTCTGTTTTGGACAGTGAAGTTTTGCACCTTAGACAGAAAATAGTAATTTTTAAAATGTGGCTGTTTTGTAAAATGCAACCAGCTGAAATTATTATACATGAGACAGTAAAATCCACAAACATAATAGGAGAAATGTGGTCAGCATACATAGTGGGATCTTGGTGAAAGAGCTGCAGAAACTGTAAGTGGAAGTTAAGTGAAATTTCATGCTCCATCACCACTAGGGAACCACCTGATCTGAAATAACAGCACACAAAGTCAAATGGTCTGAACCATGAGTAACATTAAAAAAAAAAATTTCAACAGCAGACCGTTTTTGTCTGTCAGGCTTGGGCAAGCTCCTGTTCTCATTATATTGAGGTTAAAATGACATTCTGGTAGTGCAGTGGTCTTCAAGCTTTTTCTTGCCATGACCCCAATAAATAAACAGTGTGAGACTGGGGACCCACCACCTATCCTTCTCTGCCTCCCAGGACCTGATCCACCCCCTTTGCCCTCCACCACATGCCCCCACTTGCCCCATTTACTTCTTCCTCTTGTATCTTCACAACAACCCTGTGAGGTAGCTATCTGAGTAGGGTTGGCCTTAGGAGTGGTGGGTCAAGACAGCAAGAAAAGGCTGTGCAGGATTATACCAAGAACTCAGTTTTGATAAGGCAACACCTTGATTGGATTGGATCCAAGTCCTCTCTTGCACAGGCTTTGAAAGTTTGCTGTGATCCCCAAAATGATGCTTCATGACCCCATTGGGGTCACAACCCATAGGTTGAAGAATACTGAGTTAGTGAATTTAAGATTTTCTATGTACATTTTGTTCTCTGCAATGTCTCCTGGTGACTTTCTATGTTTTGCTCTTGTATGAAGAGTATGTGCTTATTATCAGCTCAGCTGTTTCAACAGTCTTGTTAGCCAAACCATGCAATCCAAAAAATTGGAAGCTAGCAGGTCAAGACACATTTCTCACTTTCAGTCCGTACTCACAAATCTGAACAGATCAATATGCAAATACACTCTAGCACAGTGGTTCTCAAACTGATGGGTTTCGACCCACCAGTTAGTGTAATGCTTCCCTCGACCCTTTAAGGGGCGGGGGAAGGGGGAGATGCAACAACACGATCCTCAGGATTGCATCACTAAGGGGGGGTGCTTTACTTAGTGTGTGTTAGGGCAAGCAGCAGGAGGTGCAGGGAGCCCCACGCAACTCTCCGTAGGGCTCACCGAGGCTTGGAATCTTCAGAAATTGCAAGCACACGCCACTTCTGGTTTGCGAACACAGCCAGGACGTTCACCTTCATCCCAAGTCAGAGTTTAAAAATTCCTTTTGAGGGACTGTATTTAGCTCTATCTGAACTGAATATTGGTGTCTAGGACTTGAACAAAAAAAATTGCTGATATTAAAGAGCAATCTCTGTGTCGGCACAGACCCTTGGCTTGCACTCTGAATTGTAGAGGAATGGCTGAGATAACTAACATCTGATTTTTGTTGCATCTGAACAGTACAGGCTTAGTGGATTCATATTCTGGACCACCCAACCCCAGTTTTGATGACACCACTAATTGCAGTGGTGCAGTTAGGCACAGTGTGTGCCAGCTACCAGAATATAATTATAGCTGCTACTGGAGCTGACTGTCCAACAAAAGACCTGAGCATATTTCAGTGTTTCTTAAGCAGCACTCGTGGTTCATGTGTATCTGCAGAGAACCACTTAGTTGGCAACCTTCAGTCTCGAAAGACTATGGTATCGCGCTCTGAAAGGTGGTTCTGGAACAGCGTCTAGTGTGGCTGAAAAGGCCGATTCGGGAGTGACAATCCCTTCCACACCGGGAGCAAGTGCAGTCTGTCCCTGGCCTGTCTCCCTGGCTATGAGCCTTCCTTCTTTGCCTCTTAGCCTCAGACTGTTGGCCAAGTGTCTCTTCAAACTGGGAAAGGCCATGTTGCACAGCCTGCCTCCAAGCGGGCCGCTCAGAGGCCAGGGTTTCCCACTTGTTGAGGTCCACTCCTAAGGCCTTCAGATCCCTCTTGCAGATGTCCTTGTATCGCAGCTGTGGTCTACCCGTAGGGCGCTTTCCTTGCACGAGTTCTCCATAGAGGAGATCCTTTGGGATCCGGCCAACCAAGAAGTAACATTAAATACACATTGAGGAACACATGTGGAACTTAGGCTGTGATCCAATACATGCTTATTTGGGATAGATTTCATTGAACCTATCTCAGTGGGACTTATTTCTGCATAGTTAAGCCTAGAGCTGGGCTGTTAATGTCTAGCAGTTGAGAGGGCATTGTAAGTTCTAGTGTCTCAAAAATTCCTTTAAAGTACCTGAAGTACATGGCTGCAGAGCCCTTTCAGTGCTTCAGAGTGGTGGCTTTCTAGTTGGCATTCTTGTTATTGGCAGAGACGGACACACAAACTCAGATTGAGTCTTGAAAACACACAATTTCTGAGACTCATGGGAAATCGAGTCACATGTATCACTGACTTGCAATTTGGAGTTTTTACTTGAAAGGAGTCATGACTCATAGATAGACAGATCACAAAGACATTTGGGCCTGTGACTTGGCTGTGTGTGTGTGTGTGTGTGTGTGTGTGTGTACAGCGCGCATGCTTGCTTACTATTTTTTTTTTGCTGCTTCCACATTGCTATAAAAGACCTTGTGGGCAATCCGGAAGCCAGCATCCAAATCAGCAGAAGCAGCAGACTTGGTGGGAGGAGGGTAGTTTTGCTTCAGGAGGTGGTGGGGAGGAGGGAGGCTGCACAAGGCCCACCCTGTTGCTTCTATCCCTTCATGCTGCCTGCCCCCTACTGCCTCTCTGAGAGTTTGAATGCCTCTCTGTGGCATGCTGCTTGGTAGTCCTTTTGAGGATGGAATTGGGAGTTGTCATGTGAATGGGGAGGTGGTTGCTGGGGTTTGTAAGGAATCTATCACTTTCTGCACTCACTGCTACAAACAGCAGAGCTTTTGTTTAGTTAAATCAATGAAATGAAAAGCGTGCTTGAAGTGAAAGATTTTGGCACATCACAGATGAGAGTGTTAACATCATGGCAGAGTTAAATGAGAATCCCCCCCACACACACATTCCAACACCTCTGTTTTTTCTGCGGAGCCACACTTGACTCACAGCTTGACTCACTTTCTGAAAAGACTCTGACTTGAGTCAAAATGACTCTTAAAGCGACTCTAGACAAGTTGTGATGGCCACCTGTTATGACTTGTAAGCAAGTTAAGTCAAGGGAGGGCGAAGATTCACAACTTGACACTGTGACTCCAGCACAACCTTATTGGGCAGCTTTCTGGATCCCTCTGAATGCCTTTCCTTCCTGCCTTCCTTCACTGTTAGGTATTTGAGCAGATTTCAGCAACATTAGTGAGTTTCATTGTGCTTCAAAATTGGCAGTTCTGTCTTTTTTTGGCTCCCTCCTCCTCAAAGTAGTCTTCTTTAGCTTTTCATGTGTTCTTCTTTTAGCATTTCATGGGTTTCTCATCGTCTTTGCTATAGTATTTTGATCAGTAGTTGTACTGTGCCAGACACAGGAGAGTTGCAGGTAGGTTTTCAGATTTGAGAATGCCTGCAGAAGTAAGTGTCAAAAAGAAGTTGAAAAGTAGCATATAAATATTGTTAATAATACAGTCACCCCTCAGTATCTGTGGGAGATTGGTTCTAGGACCACCTACAGAAACCAAATTGTATGCTCATGGATGCTCAAGTCCCTTATATAAATGGTATAGTGTCTGTGTATAACATGCATACATACTTCTGTATGCTTTAAATATTCTGTGCACTGAGCCAGCCATCCCTTACTAGCCTTAAAGCCCAATCCTGAGCTCTGTGCACTGGCTTACCACCAGTGCACATTTTCGCAAATGTGTCATAAGGCACGTTTGCGGTGCTTAGTGCCGACCCAGCAAGGTAGCTAGCCCAGTGTGAGCTCATGCTGGGCTAGTGCTGGTAGAAAGTTGGTGCTCCGCTGCTTGGTGGTCACCCAACAGAGAGTTAGGTGGGGCATGGGAGGATGCGGGGAGGAAACATTCTGGGGCCGGGGAGGGTGGGGAGGAGGCATGGCAGGGGAGGGAGCAGGGCAGGAAGAGGGCAGGACCGGTGGAGCACAGCTCCACTGGATCCTGAACTCCATGTTGGGCTGCCTGGCTGCAATCTTATTCACACTTACCTGGGAGAAACCCCATTGATTGTAATGGGACTTACATCTGAGTTGACATGCATAGGATTGGCTCTTTAACTCCTTACTCTCGCTCTTCTCAACCCCTCCTCCCACAATATAGTGCTCATAGAGGTTAATGCTTTTTCACAAAATTTTGCCATCAACAGGGGTATGCTGCTAACCACACATTTAATGCTTTTTTTAATGACTAAATGCTTGGCGGAACAGTTTTTGAACTCAGTTTTCAGGGAGAGTCTACAGATGTCTACACACACATATTATGTAAGGTTTCTAGCAGCCTAGGGTGCACAGGACCCTGATTGTTATTAAGTTATTTATTATCAATAATATATTAATTAAAAATAATAAATAAAATACTGTTCCTTTTCTTTCTAGATATCCTTTGTGTCTAGTAAAGCTATGCGGGTTGCAACAGATTGTCCTTTTAAAAAGTAGTTCCTAGTCCTAAAAACTTTGAGAAGTATTGCATTAGAATATTAAATAGACATTCTGTGACATCCCAGCAATGTGACTAATCCTTGCAAAAAGCTTGTGGGCTTTTTTGAAGGAAGCGTGAGTGTGCCTTGAGGTTGCTGTTTGTTTCTGTATAATACTGGAGAGTGTCATTTTGTGCAACCGCACCATCCATATTTTTCCCTAGCTGCATAAGAAGCTTAGCTAAGCTTAGCTTAGCTGCATTAGAAGCACATGCAAACAAACCTACTTGAACAGAATTGGGAAGACAAAGGTCAAATAACTTGCAAGCCTCTAACATCAGTCAGTGTGGCAATAAACTGTGGAAGAAGTGAATAAGCAATATCTGATGTTTCTTGCTTAGTACTTCATACATGGTAGTGCAAACAGGAAAGAGCTTGTTTGCATATTAGTTAAGGTCTCATCCCTGCTGGCTTATTGCAGCCAACATGTGCATGAAGCTAAGCAGCCTAGTGTGCGAGGGGCCTTGCTGTGAATAACCTGCTATGAAAGCAGCACTTTTCTTCTCATCCCTGCTGGGAAAACAGAAATGTTTACAGAAGGACAGTTGCTGTTAGTAATCACACCAAAGGATCTTAAAGGGCACTTTTTTTTAACCCTTCGGAAATTGACAGTTGTTTCTACCAATTTTTTTGCCTATCAGTTAGTTTTGAGTGATGCTATATAGGCTAGTGGGTTGGTTATTTCCCCCTCCCCTATCTTTTGTATATGCATTCTGTCATCCTCCATTTCAACCACCATTCTGTACTAGGGATTCCTCTTGGCAAAACTAGACACTTTCTGATTAAAAGTTCTCTGTCTTTAACAATTGAAGAAGCATGCTGTGCTTATTGGAGCTTATGATGATTTGTGTGTTGGCTTGGAACTTTTGGACCACAGACACCCACACAAGTTTGTTGCATCACCTCACAGGGTCACACGTAACAAATAAGTATATTTCTCACATAACAGAAACATAGGGAAGGCCATCTTAAAAATTTCCCAGTGGCTATCGTTATGTTTCCATCACCAGTATAGCTCTCAACAAATGAATTTGTTTGAACAGTCAACATGCTTGCAAACAATATGCAATGCCTCCAAATGCGATGTAAAACAGGACTCTGTCAGGGCCTACTTATCTGTTGTTCTCTGTTAATTGGGATTTAGGGATGTGAATGACATGAATTAAGCCTTTTCTGCCCAACATTGTGTATATACAACAGGGGCCAAATGTGTACACCTGTGGGCCGGGGCAGAAATGGCTTAATCAGTCTGTGTTTTAATCTTGTATCAAAACTATAAGATTATACTGTATTCTTATCAGTTAAATTCAACCCAACTCTCTATACATCTCTAGGGCCTTTTCCATAAGATCACAAAGAGGTGTGCCTCAACTGTATTTTTGCCATATTGCAACAATTGCCCATGCACAGTTCAGCACCATATCTGATACCCCATCTTGGATTGTAGTACTGTTTACACACATCAGAAATATTTGGATAAATGTGTACTCCAGTACAGAGGTGGGAGAATGCAGAGAATTTAAAGAATAAAAGATGAGCGGCCAAATAAGGCATTTGGGGCAATTGTGTGTTTGTTAAATGTTTACTTTCCCCACTTGTTTGTAAAATGAGGTGGGTTCTGCTTCAACTAAAAGAAGTGTGAAGAGTGCCACTCCTTCCTTTCCTCCTTTACCTCAGTACACCTTGCACCTTTCAGGAAATTTTCCTCTGCCTGGCTTGCTTCTGCTATCAGAGTTGGACTGAGGAAAAAACCTGCATGGAGCATGATAGGTTAAGGTGGGTGGGGTGTGTGTGTGTTTTGTTTTCTTTCCTTTTAGTATAAAAAGTAATCAATTTATCAGTGGAAAAAAAATAGGGCAAATGAGTGCTTCAGTATTGAGGTTGAGTAGAATACGCCTTTAAATTTTAGAAAGCAGTACAAATATGGTTGAGGGTTGGAATGTTGTATTCTGATGCAAAAGATCATCAGTAGAGGAAGGGAAGCCACCAAAATAGTTGACCTCTTATTATTAAACTAGAACAAATAATGAACCAGAAGTAGAAGGTAGACTCTACCAACACTTTTGGGCTAGGGAGTGTTTGTAACTTGCATGCAAAACACACTTTCATTGAAATAAAATAAACTGAAATGTAAGTTTCTAAATATTTATATGGTTTTCTATTAACCTAACAAATAAAACCCCTGCTAATTGGGCAAGAGGCACTTTTTCAAGTGGGTGCTCCTTTTTTTTTTTTAGCAGGGAGAGAGTAACTGGCCCACCTCACCCCAGCACTGTCTGTTCTAGTGGCTGTCTGCTGGTATTCCTTGGCATCTTTTTAGAGTGTGAGCCCTTTTAGGACAGGGAGCCATTTAGTTATTTGATTTTTCTCTGTAAACCGCTTTGTGAACTTTTAGTTGAAACGCGGTATATAAATACTGTTAATAAAAGGTTAAATACTGGGATCTAGGTAGCTAGGTAGGCTAGGTCCTCCTTTAAAATAAATAGGAAGGTCAGTCCTTCTCCTGCCCACCTTGAATATCATCCTCATAATGAACAACAACAAAATCAAAACAAATTTAACTGCCAAATACATGTTTCTGTCACAGCATTGAAAACACATTTGGCACAGGAGTTATACTGCAGTTCTTAAGAAGAAAAAGAAGAAATTACTTCACCATTTGAATCTTAAATTGGAAATTGTCAAATGGTTCTTGTCTTGATTCAAATGCTTAACAAAGTGCGAGCCCCACTCTCCCTTTGAAATCATGAATATACTGTATTACATATGTAAGGTGATGGTAAGCGCAAGACTAGGTTAACATGAACATTAACATTAAGTGCATCAACATGGATATTGATTTTCAATAGGAACTTTTTTATTTAAAATAGTGTTTGAGGGGCTAGTATTGGGTTTATTAGGCAAAATCCTAAGGCCCCCTACCTCCCTGCTGCAGTTTTGTGCATTTCTTCTGTCCTGATCAGTATGCGTTTTAACCCCACCAGGCTACATATTTGGGTAATGTAGTTTTGACTTTAAGATCCACCTGTTTTCAAATGATGAAGATTAGGGTAAACTAGTGCAAGTGCAGAGATTTGTGAGACAGTGTGAAGTACATAGAGCTCCTGTATCTTCATAACCAAGGGCTGTGCTGAGACATGTTACAAGGTTATACAAACACTGGGATGACATTTTGTGTGATAGGTCAGCTTTAATGAAGAGCCCTCTGCTTACCTTTCTCACTCACACCCATTCTTCATGGATTAACTTGCACAGTCTGTTTTTAGTAAGGAGCAGAGTTCTCCAAAAGAGAGATGCTTGGCCCCTAAGAATGGCAAGCCTGCTGGAAAATCACAGTGGACAGGTCTATGCATTGCTTAATTTCTAAACAGAAAGATGCCAGGCTCAAAATTCTTCATTCTGGAAGTCTTTTCAGGTGTGTAGGATTGGAGTTACACATTGAGGCACTCTGCACATGTTTCAAAGCTATTCTTTTTATTTATTATTAGGAGTGTGCAGAAACCCCTCCCCCGCTCCAGAAATTCTTTGTCTTAGAATAACTCACTTTACTTCCCTTGTAAGTTCTCCAGTGTTTCTTTGAGGGAGGAAAACTGATATTCACTTTGAATTCCAAATTCTCAAATTTCAGTGCCATTTGATTATTTCAGATGTCCCACAGCCCGCAAAGATTCAGAGCTGAGGCTTGAATTAAATAAACCCTGAGGATACATTCATGAAACTTGTCTTTTCTGTTGTGCCACCAACCAGTCTGAAGGCCTGTGGATGGGACAAGCAATAACAATACACAGAGAGAAATCAGAGATTCTCTGTTACCACTAACGTGCTGGTGGTGGAAATAGTGTGACAAAGCTCTGCATCTTTAAGAGATTCAGGGATTAGTCAGTGAACCTCTTAGGATAGCCTTTGCAAAACAGTTAGTGAACCTGTGTGGCAAGGTTTATATATTTAGAAATTGCTGCTTACTTGGGTTAAAACGCTTCCGTTATTAGCAATTTACCAATCATAAATTGCTGATTAAATATGTCAGTTGCTATTCTAATTGTTGCAATTAAAGACCCTTTTGTAGGGATAACTTTGCTTTAAACTGTCTGTGTGCATCTCACCGCTGAGACAACCTGTCTGATATTCAGCCCAGAAAGTGTCTGATATTCGGGCAGCCCAATCCTAACCTGCACTGGAACAGGCAGGCCACAGTGGTGCAGAAAGTCACAGGCTGGAGGTAACCTCTGAATAAGGGAATATATTTCCCCCCTTACCCCATGTCAAGCCTCGGCCTTCCCTGTGGGCTGTGTGGATCTGCACCAGCTATTTAGCAAATCTGAGCAGCCCACGGGATGAGGGTTGGGATGCAGCCTGCACCACTGCAGCTGAAACTGCCCTCCCAGACCCGATCCACCCACTCAGAGTGCTTTTTGGATAAATATGAATCTCATATTTATTAGGAAACTGTCATAATAATAATAATAATTAACATCCCCTGTTAATTGAGCAGAGAAGCACTTTTTCAAATGGTGCTTCTTTTATATTTAGCAGAGGGAGAGTAACTGTCCATCTTCATCCCAACACAGTGTCCTTTCTAGTGGCTATTTGCTAGTGTTTCTTCTGCATCTTTTTAGACTGTGTACTGTAGTTATTTCATTTTGTCTGTAAACTGCTTTTTGTGAACTTTTCTGTTAAAAAGCAGTATATAAATATTAATAATTTTCACTGGTTAATGTTTACTGAAAAGCAAGATATTTAAAAGGTAAAAAAACCTTGTAATTTGCTCAGACTCGGTTAGAAATTTACATTTTCCTATTTAAGCACACTGAAAAAAAACAGGCATATAATAAAGGCAGTATGATCTCCCTAATTTATCAGCAACTTCCAGTTATCTCAGGCCTGACTTATCAACCTTGCTACCCATCTCTTGTTTGAATGTCCTTTCAGAACACCTTTTCATATGAATGTGAACTGCTTGTTGAAAAGCAGTATATAAGTATTCTATAAATAATACTAATAAATGTTATTGTAGTCTACATTGGTGTTAAAATGTTCTGGCAATTTTGAATGGAAAATGATTTTTAAAAACCAACCCATTCTCATTCAGTCATCATAATCTCAGCTATGGCTACATTTGTTGATGGTTGACTTTCTAATTTTTTCTTCTTTTCTTTTTGTTTAATCAGTGATCTCTTGTGATAAAGAATATTTCATTCTGAAAATAACTGAAAATAATCATGCCCTCTCTTTAATTGCAGTCTAGGTTAGACTGGGACCAGGTCAGACTGGGACAGTATCCCCACTGAAATATGCAGAATCTCTCATATTATTTCCTGAAGTAAACAGTATTGATAGACATCATATGAACAGAGATTCCATAATCTTCCCAGACAGCTTTTCCCAACTGCTTTGACAAAAGGGAACACTTTCTAACTGATTGCCTCCTTCTTGTCCTATGTCTTTTCCAGGAAGGGCTAACATTCTTTCTAAAATTTACTTTCTTTGATATTTTCAAGTAATTAAAGATTTAAGATTGAGACTCTAAATCTCTAGGCTAAAAAAATTCAAGCTTCTTCAATGTGTCTCATAGGGTTTGCTTCCTAGATTCTTTATCATTTATATATTGCTATTTTGCAGTACAGGCAAGTAAAACTTGATAGCTTGAGGATATAATGCAGGCCAAAGGAGTATGAAGTAGACTCTCTGCGCACACACCTCAGACACTCCAGTGCCAACAGTCAAGTCACCCCTAAAGTTCCATTTGTTGCAGTGAAAGAAGCTTCTGCTAGAAGAATATATGATAAGCCATTTTATGTGCCTAAAAGGGTTCTTGGGATTATGGCCCAAGTTAATTCCCTAAATAGTCTTGCCCTAATTATATTTCTTGTGCAAGAGAAGTTAAAACAAAGGTAATGTAGAGACCTGATCACATGACGAACCTTAAATCTGCCAACCTGTTTATGAAAACTTCATATTGGTACCACTGTTGCTGTGAAAATTCCTTTTCTGTCTCTGAATCTCTCTCTGCTACCTGATTCCTGTATTTCTTCATGTTCCATTCAAATGTCCTTTGTTGGGTTGGAGGAGGTCAGCAGTACAGAGCAGAGTACTGCAGTAGACTGCTGAGAGCAGAATTCCCCATGAGAAAATGATATTTAGTGACTTTACATAAAGGCAAGAGAAGAATTAGGGAACAGGAATCTTACTCCAGGTGACTTTTATTAAGGATATTTATATACTCCTTTTCAACAAAAAGTAGTTCACAAAGCAGTTTATGCAGCTAAATAAATGGTGAACAGAGAAACTTATCCAAAATTTGAGTTAGTTTATACATGAGGAGGAAGTTACATCAGTGTCATAACTGAGTCCAACATCTGTTGCTAATCCCTGTGAGTGTCAGGTTCTTGGGTCCTTGCAACCTTAAGCTTCAGATGTTGAAAGAGTTGGGCATCACCCCTTTCCTCTTCTCTCTGGCTTTGTTCAGTCACCTTCCCTCCCAGGAGCAGAAGTAACCTCCCTTCCTTCCTGGGCTTCTTCCCCAATCAAGCATTGTGATTGGAACAGGTGTATAGAGCCCTGGCCTACTCTCATGAGAAATCAAGGTACCCCATGATTTGATATTGCAGGGCTATTGCCAGGATAGTGATATTGCAGCTCAATGCTTTAGCCCATACAGCCTTGTCTCCTGCCTGCTTTGGCTGTTGCTGTAGCTTGCCTCATTGCAGTTTTCTACTGGATGGGCTGGGTATGCCCACTTCTAGAAACCCAAACGAGCTCTAGTCTCCATTCAGATGACCTCCTCCTGTGATCAGAAATTTCTCTATATTAACGGTGAGAGGAAACCTAAAGATGAAATAGAATCACTGGAGACACCCGCCTATAAGTAGATCTCATAGATAAGTTGAGAGCAGGTTTTGAGCAGAAAATCATGAAATTTTCTAAGTCAGGGGTTAAACTTAGTGGGATGTCTGACTATAGTTTTGACTGATTTTACCCAAGGCCAGCTCCTGAAAAATAACTTACCACTAATTGTTACCTAAGGACTGTACAGTCTCTTATTAAAAACAGTACATTTTTATTCTTTTTAAATTCTGGGCTTCACCACCTTTTTGTAAACACTATCCGTGCACTGTAAACAACATACCAGTAGAACAGTGGTTCCCAACCTGGAATTCATGTACTCCCAGGGGCACTCAACAGGACCTTTAGGGGTACTTGAAAAAGAATGGCATAATGGCAGAAAAAGGCAGGTTGCTCCAGAATGCTTTGCAGGGCCAGCAAGGCAGGAAGGAAGGTAGCTAGTTGGCTGTGAAAGTCCCACCAATAGCTAGTTTTTGGTCATCAATTCATGTATGAACCAGTGATTGAAAACCCGCACAGTAAAAATGCTGAAACATAATATGGAAAGCGATCAATCAGCCACAATGTCTCAGCACACTTCTGGTGCAAAACAGTGCAAAGGTAGAGACTTCTGTTCTTCAAACAGATAAAAAGAGAAAACACTGTGAAATACATGAAGTCTGGGCTTTCATAGAGAGGAGATGAGGATGTCAGTTGCTTCCCTCCCTCCCTGACTTAGCTGGAGAGGCTGGGGGAGGGTTCCCAGACTGGCAGCAAAAGCTTCAGGAGGAGGAGCTGTCAGGACCCTGGGTGCACCCACCCAGTCACCTGTTCCACCAAACACAAGGGAAAGAAGGAAGGTAAGGACCAGAGCCCCAGGCCCCTTTAAGGCTCTCACAAAGGAAGTGGGAGGAGGGTGAGGGAGGAAGGGTGGAGCAGAGAGGGCTTCATAAGGGAAGCTTGCCATGAGGGTGATGGCAGGTGAGGTAGCTAGCTAGCTGTTCCTGCTGCCCCACCGGTGGACACTACTCTCAAGAGACAGAGCTGGCTGCTGTAACCCCCTCCCTCTGGTCACCCAGCTGAGGCTCCTGGGGTACTCCCCTCCACCCTTTGTTAGGCCTCCTCTCCCTTGTGGGGAAGGCCTAGGAGGCAGGGAGCAAAGCTCCAGGATGATAACTGCCCTGTCCCCACATGAAGCCCAACAGATGTCTTGTATTATTAATTACAAACATTTGCTAATATGAAGGGTGCAATTTATGGAAATAGGCTGCCAAGGAATATGCAAAGTGAAAAGGGTTGGCAACCACTGCAGGAGAACCATGAATCAAATCCACCTTTAAGGTGTCTGGTGTGTTAAGTGTTAAGCCAGAAGCTCTACATATAACACATAACTGGGAGTGTGCAATTCAGTTCACAGCAGAGAGATGCAGCTGCATATATTTGCAGCCCTTTTTACTCAGAAGTAGACCCACTGCTTTCCATGGGTGTTATTCTTAAGCAATGCTACATTGAATTGTAGCCTGGGACTTTGCTTCAAATGGAAAGGAGGATCCCATCCTGGTGTTTCAAAATTCAGATCTCTGCTAAATGCAAAACAGGCATTTGCAAAATGGAACAGAGGAGAATAAAAGGTTAACTTGGGCTGGAATTTCCCATTGAAGTTACTATAGAAACTAATCTCTGCTTTGCTTCTAATGACCCCCTTGAGCAAGAAAGCAAACTTTTCAGAGTTGAAAGGCTCTGCCCTCTGATTGACCCGGAGATAGGGCCAAGTGAGAATTGGAGCTTGATTACTTGGCAAAAATTTTACATACTATAATATCTAAGTAATTCTTATTTTCCATGCTGAGATAACCAAGATGGCAGCATCTGGAATTGCAAATAAAATTTTTGATATATTTCAAAATTCATTGCTGAGTAGGGGTAAAATATGAGTTTAACATTTAAAAGAGCAATGGCTTCATGGTCAGCTGCTCTCATTCCACCATGTTGAATAATACAAATCTGTGGAGCGCACTTCTTTTCTTGACATATCTAGACAAAATCTAGCAGAGTAACATTTCAGCTTGGACAGAAGGAACTGACAGAAGGAACAAAAGCTTTCGTTGGTAGCCAATGGAAGCTTGTTTTCTGCTGCAGTGGGGATTTGCAAATGAGGTCAGAATCATGGTGGAGGCAATGTTCTAAAGCTCCCCTACTCCCACCATGATTTCCCATATTTCATAAACTTCCCCCCCCCCCAATGGTTTTTAACAAATAAAAGGGAGAACTCTGGACCAAAATACCTGTTTCCAATTCATGTGTTGTTTGGTCTGTATTTGGCATGAAATTATAATAAAAATGAAGGGGAAATGACCTTATGGACTCCTAAAATCTCTTTAAATGTCTGCTGTGGCCTCTTGCTAATTTTCTATTTGCTTTTTTTGTCCTTTTTCAATTCATGCAAGGTGAATATATACTGTGTATAATTTTTAATTGAGAATAATTTATCATTCTCTGAATAGTGAATTATACGTATTACTGTTGTGCTGCAGAGGAGTTTGCTAATAATAGTCAATAGCAGCCAGTCCGTGTTCAAGCAGTGCCAGTTTGTACAGCCTTGAAGTCTTTAAAACAAAGATGTTCATTGGGTTTAGGAAGCACCCTTTCAACTTTAGAGCGGTGTTTATGGTGGTGTTTATGTCAACCATCTCTGTGACATAGTCCTAATGTAAATTGCAGAGTGAAGGAAAATCTTCCCAAGATTAAAGCGAAACAGATTTTTTTTTTCATATATCCAATATATAGTTAGTTTTACTTCAAGGAAGTATCAACTTTCCAGACATTTCTTCAAACAAATAATGTCTGAGCAGTTAAAAAAAAAGTAGCTGAAATGACAAGATTTTGCTGCACGGAAGGGGAGAGAGGGTTCTTTTTGTAACAAAATGAATTTCCTGGAAGGGGGGTGTTTCTTCTGCCATATAATTATTGTATTTTTGTTGGCAAAGCAAACTTTTGTGGCTCTACTAAGATACAGTCTTGAATAAAAGCTAAAAGTTTGCTGCTTTGAAAATAATAGACTCTGGAACGATATGTTTACTAGGCAAATATCACTCTGAAGAGATAGCAAGAGGCACAGTTACATCAGAATGCATTTCTAAGTAGGAAATGCTTTTGTTTCTTATACAAAGACAAAAAGTTATTTATGAGGAATTAATTGTTTTCATTTAGCAAATTACTAGACATTGTTGAAAAAGAAGCTGTTTCTCATCCTCCCCCATATTCCTACTTCTCATATCCATTGTAACTGTGCAAAATATCTATCTGAAGAGAGTGCAAGTTGGAAATTGTTCCCTTCCAAGTGGGTATCAGGGGAATAATCAGATTTAGGCTGCAATCCTAACCACACTTTCCTGAGAGTAAGCCTCATTGAACAAAGTAGGACTTACTTCTGAGTAGACCTGGTTAGGATTGTGCCCTTAGAGTGATTACTGGAAACCAAGTCATTATGTATTATTTCATTTTACTCATTCTGACTTGTAGGTATCCAGGGCTGGTATCCAGATATGACTTTTTCCAAACAAATACTAAAGGGATCAATGGCACTCTCCTTGGATCCCTTTTGCAATACTGGAGGCTTTTTGTTTTATGTTGAAAGTCACTGGACAAGAACTTGACAGAGATGGATCTTACTTTTCATTTTGCTCCTTCTGAAGTAATTTTAGAGTCAGCTTTAGCTTTGAAGAAACAGGTAACCTACTTCCTCCAAAAAAGGGAAATATTGTGAGATTATATTGATGATAACAGAACTACGCGTTGGCAGCAGAGGAGCTAAACAAGAGTGAATTGTCAAACCTTATGAATGCATGGGAAGAACTGTTTGTTTAACCAGAAGTTACCCTTTTGTTTCCTTAACTAGAGACTCACAATACCAAGGAAACAAATCACATCTGAAACAGAAAAGTGGTTTGCCTCTTCAGCATTGTGAAGGGTTGTAGAAAGAAACATGTGTCTATGCATGGGCACATAGTTTTGTTGAATCATAAGCTACATTATACATGTTATAGTAGACTTTGTTTGCCCTAGCTTTAAAGAGTTAGTCAGGTGAACTTTTTAGTTTATGCTGTATTATTTTGCCACATGTTGTAAAGGTCTTCTGGCAGCTTTGGCATGGTTTCCATTTCAGAAACAGATATTGCTACTAGTTTGAGTTTGCATGCAGCTCTGCCCAGTAGGGCTGGCTCAAGATGGCCAATTTTGAAGCAATGGAAACTCTTTAGCACGCTGTTTAGTGAATTCTTTTTTTCTGTCAAGGCTTGTATTAGAGGAATGAATAGGGATGGATGAAGCTTTGGTCTTTTCTCCCCTTATCTCTAGCATCTCAGGTTGATCTAATATAAATGTCTCTGTGTAGGCAGTGTTAGTTCTGTCAAATGAGTGGTGTTTTGCAAGGGCTTGTAGTACTAACACTTGAGAATTCAAGAGGTTAAAATGCTTCCAGGATGGAGATGGATTATGACTCTGGAATCACTTTTGTCATTGTGCACTTACTCTTGCTGTGCTCCTCCAGCTTCTCATTGCCCTGAGGACTTCCATATCAGCTTTCCAAAACTCCCAGCATTTACTTACTGCACTTTCTGCCCGTTCGTCATTTTTTTTAATTGTAGGTGTAGTTAAGATCTTTATTAAATGAACAACCTTGTGAACAGCTCAATCTTACTCTGTCACCCAAGGTTTGATCTGGAAGGAAGAGTTCATGCCCAACATGAAAGAAGCGATTGATCATTCGAATTCACAAGTTTCATCTCTCTGAAGTCCCACTAATTTAGTCAGTTCCAAAACAGCATAAAACAGGCCATGAAATAAAAGGGCCAAGTATTTGGGGTTCTTTCTTCTCACATTCTTCTCCTTTATAAAGAAAGTGGATCTTAGGCCCACCAGCTGCTCCTGTCTGTAAGTCTTTTTGTTTTAAATTTTTTCTCTTTTGTTTTGTTTTTAGACCCCAGACAAGCACAGTCATCCCCTCCATGGTCCTATGACCAGTCTTACCCATCATACTTGAGCCAGATGACTTCACCATCCATTCATTCCACAACTCCCCTGTCCTCCACACGAGGCACAGGGCTTCCAGCCATCACCGATGTGCCCAGACGGCTTTCAGGTAAAGACCATGTTTGAACTAGTTATCTCAGATAGAAGCAGGGAGGGCATAGGTTGTTTAGAAGGTAAATACTTGTTGCAGAAAACTTCGCTCATCTGCAGTTTAGCAAAACCAGTTGAAGTTGCTCTGTTTGCTAAATTTTTTCGTATAACTTTGGCCTTTGTCACTTCAGTGTTTGAAGATTCCTTGAAGTCACAGTATCTTGTGGCTTTGGTCTGCTCTGTTTTGCACAGTTGTCAGCAAGAGATGCTTTGCTCTATCTGTTTTATTTAAACCATTGTGTATTCCTTCTTTTTGGCAATCTCTGCTAAAACCAAACTCTCATAAATTATATTTTTTTTATAACTGACAAAGATCTCCATATCTGTGAAAAGCACTTATTCCTTTAAAGACAGTAGTTTGAAAAAGTCACTGTGCATAGCTGAAGTGTACTTTAGATCCCCGTTAGAAGCCAAGGGAACGGATTGGACAAATCAGTCCATAACTTATGAATGAGGAAAACAAATCTTCCTAGAAACACATCCTAAGTAACACTGGCACTGGTATCAGCGATGTTAAACAGATTTGATGCATGGCACACGGTGAACTCAGTGTGATCCATTTCTGGGTAAAATAATCGGTTTGTTGTATTGTAATACAACATGCAGTTGCAGACACGTATCCTGCTAGAAAGAGATAGGTGTGGAAATTAGTGACCTATCTGCCTGAAGTATGTGTAAAGTAAGGAATACTTTATTATTCATTAGTAAAATGTGAAGAACGCGAAGCTACTCTATCAGCTCTTCTTGAAACCCCAGGTTTTCAAGGCATTGTGATTGTCTCAGACACTCTCATTCCATACACCTGTTTGACTCCCAGCCAGGTGAATGTCTATCTTGCTTTTTTTCTTATATGCTTATCTGAAAACCTCAGACACAGGACTGTATAAATGTTTTCACTTCACTGCATCTCTGACAGGTTGAAGTACTGCCAAGAGGCAAATAGGACTTGATTAGTCCAGATTCTTTCATTCTTTTATCCCAGAGGAGGGAAATTTCTATTCCTTGAACAAAGAGCAGCAAAAGTCTTTCAGGTCTCGGTACTTCAGTGTGTCTTCAGTGGTTAGGATACATTTATAGTCACGTCCACGTTGGATAGATTCAGACTCATGGCTTCTAGAAACTCCATCCATCCATCTATCCATCCATCTGTCTCTCTTTTCCAGTTATGAAGCTTGTTTTGGTTTGAACTGGACCAAATATTTTGGTTTTTGTTTCAGGCCATCCTTGCTCAGCTCAAGTCTCCTGATAAGCTATATAGCTTTGGATTGTCAAAGTAGTTATTTTTGCAGCTTTGCCGCTGGCAATACCTACGGGGAATGGCTAAGCTGGGACTGCAGCAGCTGTGGAACCTTCTTGCCCTGCAGCTCTTTCTTGTCAGTGTGCATTCAGACATAAGTACCTAACATGTGGAAAAGCCAATGTGCTTGGAAGTCCTACTATCAAAATATAGCAAGCAAGTAAACTGTCTCTTATCCTTTGTCTTTTGAGAAGGAGTCAGTGCCTCTCCTAGCCTATCTTCCTTGATTTTTTTTAAATTTTCCAAAAGAAAGGGAAGCCAAGTTTCTAACTGTCCACTCTTATTTAGATCCCATGCCAATTGCACATGGATGTCAGTACAGCAACACCATGCAGACAGCATCTGGGCAGCACGCTAATGCTGGCACAACAAGATCCAAATGCCTGTCCAGTCCTAGCAAAGCAATGCTTGCACACCTCTAATAACACCGCCAGTATAACCCATTATCCATGTCCATTCTGACACCAGCATGTCTTTGACACATCATCACTGTGATATCGGTATGTCAGCCACATGATGTCCATATACCATTGGCTTGATGTCAGTGTATCATCTGTGTTGGTCCATGTGTCCATGCCATGACATGAGCATGTCATCCGTGTGACATTCATGCATCATTTCCATGTCAGCACATCATACATATGACATCAGTGCATCATCACTGTGATCCAGCTGGAGTGAGGCGTTTTATGAAAGATTAGAACTATTCTATTGTAAAAATCCCTTTGGAGGTTTAGAAAGCCTGCCCATGTAAACCGCCTTGAATTAAAGTCTGAGGAGAAATCTGATGGCCAAGAAAGGCGGTACAGGTTGAGTCTCATTATTCCTGAGGGTTCTGTTCCCAGAACTCACATGGTTCTCACATGGTTCCCAGAACTCACATGGTTTAATGGCAAAAATCCCATTAAAGCAAATCCATTTAAAAAACAATGTTCCTTTGCTAGGCAATTTAAAAACAGCCTTGCTGACCTTGTGATGTAAGACAGAGTCATTAGGCAGACAATCCATCAGTCTCTCTCCAGGCACTTAGAAGGGCTTCACTCTGAGTCAGGGACTCCTCCCTTAACCAATGCAAAGTGATTTTCTTTCAAGGGGGAGGGAGGGGTTGCTTGCCTTGAAGTGAAGCTGTTTTTTTAAGCTGTTAAGAGTCTGGAGAGAGAAGGATTGATGGTTTGTCAGCCAGCTACCCTTTCTTACATTAACAAGGCTAAACAACTTTTTTCTTTTAATTTAAAGAGTCCTTCTCATTGCATTAAAACCCGCAGGTAAAAAAATCCGTGGATAATTAGGTTATACCTATATATAAATACCTGTATTATTATTATTATTATTATTACAACCGACATGTTTTGAAGATAGGGTTGGCCTTTAGTAGGGCTATGAATCTCATGGCCTGTTGCGCCACTTTGGCTTATAGTATCTGAAAGGACATGTCTCTGAAGGAGTTGGGACCAAAGTTTTAAAATAAAGATTTTAAAGCATATTTATAGAAATGAAAATGATTTTTAAAAATCCCTCCAGAGTAGATAATAGACATCACAGAGGTAAGCAAAAGTACAGCATTTTACTTCATTCTCATCATTCAGTCCAACGACCTTTAATGCAGCACTATATACGTATGCTGCAGTGAGTTCCTGCATCTCAACAGTATGATGACTTTCATCACCATGATAATGTCAGAACTTGACCTTCCTAGAACAAAAGAGGAAGGACAAAACAGCTTCCACTAGCCAGAACTGTAACACTAGAAAAGACACTAAAGGTCTTGAGTACTGGTATATAACTCCACTTCCATGCTTGGTCCTGATTAATAATACCAGTTGATTAAAGAGGACAGTCATATTCTTTTGAACATTTGTTTTATTAATAATGTCAAGTAAAACAAGGAAGTTAGATCATTAGCAGCCTTTAAGGGTTTTGATAGACTTCAATAAAGTCTTGTGCACAGGCCATGTACCCTTTCATCCACTGGATCATATGAATGGGCTGTTAAGGCTGTCAAAGGAGATGCCCCCCCCCCCACATCTACTAGGAGGGAACTTAGACCCATGCGTAGTCTTTTTCTTCTTGAAATTCTGAATCTTACAGCCCAATTCTATTTGGGTCAACCAACAGCAGAACGCACGTTCGACTGACGGTAACTCCTTAAGGGAGTCACAAAAATCATGCCAGCAACACATGAACTCATGTGTTGTTGGAGCACCAGCAGGAAGGCCAGACCCTTCCTCTGTGTGCTGAAGACTTGCTGGCCACCTGCTGAGGCAGGTGGGAGGGAAGGGGAGGGCAGACCAGGTCCAGGAGGAGGTGAATTCAGCTGCAGCTGCTGAATCCTGGCCTCTTTCCTGAACCCAGTTCTGTGGCATGGGTCCACGTGGACCTGTGACCATAATGCTGCCCCACCACAGGATGCATTGGCAGTCATTTTGGTGTTGCTGCATTGGCGGGTGTGGGGGGAATAGGATTGGGTTTTTGGCTGCAATCCCTTACTTCCTTGGGAGTAAGTCCTGTTTGACATAATAGGACTTGCTTCTGAGTAGGCACACATAGCATTGTGCTGTGAGTGAGACATGTATTCAACAGACATGCAAGTATGCACACACCCACAACATAAAGCAATGTGTTCTTGGTCTATTCCAAAGTAAGTGATACCCATTTTGTTCTGCTGGTCTGTGATCTTATTGAGTAAGGCGGGGTTCTGTAATATTAGACAGCTGGCACCCATAGTATGTACTTTATGTATGCTCTCTGTGTGTGAACAATTTATGCACTTGGGCAAATATAGCCTTTGTACCTGTGCCAAAAAGGAAGTTTAGGAGAGTTAATGGAATACAGTCCAATAAAACTAGAGGGAGGAATTTTGTCTCATTGAAATCGGTGAACATTCTGCATTTGATTTTAGCTAAGCCAGAATGTCACTTAGAGTTGTGATAGTCAGTTACAAGCTAGTCAGTCACAGTTTGACTAATAAATGTTGCTGTATTTTGTTATCCAATGTATACTATCCAAAATCCAAATTCCTTATAATAGCCCAGGAAAAAGCCAAGTTAAAAACGTGCATGAGCATCCAGCCCTGACATCCAGCATCTTCCCAATCTTGCAAGACTTTGTACTACTTGAAATCCCTAGAGTTGCATATCCATCTTCGGTTGCTGCTAAAAGATCCCAGAACCTTAGGAGTCCCTGCCCCAGCATGCCCAAGGGTTGGGGCGCGATGTCCAGCACTATACAATACACAGGTGCACATAGGCCCATTGGCATACCTAGGCCATCTGTCACCTGGAGCAACCTAATATTTTGGCCCCTTCACAATTTAGTTAAATTTATCATTAAGAACATAAGAGCAGCCCCACTGGATCAGGCCATAGGCCCATCTAGTCCAGCTTCCTGTATCTCACAGCGGCCCACCAAATGCCCCAGCGAGCACACCTGATAACAAGAGACCTGCATCCTGGTGCCCTCCCTTGCATCTGACATAGCCCATTTCTAAAATCAGGAGGTGGCACATACACATCATGGCTTGTAACCAATAAAGGATTTTTCCTCCAGAAACTTGTCCCATCCCCTTTTAAAGGCGTCCAGGCCAGATGCCATCACCACATCCTGCGGCAAGGAGTTCCACAGACCAACCACACGCTGAGTAAAGAAATATTTTCTTTTGTCTGTTCTAACTCTCCCAACACTCAATTTTAGTGGATGTCCCCTGGTTCTGGTGTTATGTGAGAGTGTAAAGAGCATCTCCCTATCCACTCTGTCCATCCCCTGCATAATTTTGTATGTCTCAATCATGTCCCCCCTCAGGAGCCTCTTTTCTAGGCTGAAGAGGCCCAAACGCCGTAACGTTTCCTCATAAGAAAGGTGCCCCAGCCCAGTAATCATTATTACAGTATTATAGAAGATAGCTATTAAAAATGGTAGATGAAATAACTTCAGCTTACAAAAAGTTGTACAACATCACTTTGTTAGGTGGCACAGGGTCTTGAATATTTTGCACAATCTTGGCACATCTCCCACATATACAGTTTTGTCTTAAGTTGCGTTATGAACTTGAAAAATATCTGATCATAAGCATTATCTCAGAGGCAACTGCATCATAAGGTGTACACTATCTCTGCAAATATTTTCAGCCTCAGGTGCACAAGAAATTACACCTGTCTGCTTAAAATGCAATGTAAGAAGTTGCCCATAAGCACCACTGAAATAACTTAAATTTACTTACAAGTTAAAGGTGTTTGGGCCCATAGAGTTAGACATCATCATCATCATTATAATATTAAATCTGTAATGTGCATATTTGCACAGGATATTTTTCAGGGACTATAATCAGTGATTCCAGTCCTACAAGCCAGTCATAAAACACCACCTTGTTTTCTGGGGTTCAGCTCCCTATGTTTCTAGTTTTGCATTTGACATCAACACACGTCTCTCCTATGTGAATATGCCCAGTAAATGGTCCTGGTCGCATATTTAAATCGGACTCTAAAGAAAGGTGCGGCTAATCAGTTACAAACACTTCCAAACAGGATCATTTAGCCAGATTTTCACTTCTTCAACAAGCTCTTACTAGTTTCAATTTTAGAACCTTTATTGGCATATATAAAATAGCAATTACAGTTTCAAATACAAGTCATAATGATAATAGTTAACTATTCCCCTGAACCCTGTATCTTAAACTGCTGCTCTTCATCGTTAGCTCCAGGAAGGCAGCTACATTTTCTACTGGGTCTGGGATGCTGACAAGATACAAGGTGTGTCCAGAAAGTAATGAGAATAATATTTTAAAAATTCTTTTATTGAAAATTTTTACAATTGAACATTTTCCCCTTCAAATTATGCACCTTGTGAGTGTATATATCACTCCCAGCGATTTTTCCATTCTTCATAGCATCCCTGGAAGTCTTCAAGTGGGATGGTGTTCAGAGTCTGTGTAGTGGCTCTTTGGACGTTATCCACACTACCAAAATGGTGTCCTTTCAAACCGTTCTTCATCTTTGAGAATATGAAAAAGTTGCAAGGAGCCAAGTCGGGGCTGTAGGGTGGATGGGGAAGTGCCGTGATGTGTTTTTCAGCCAAAAACTCTGACAGCCAAAGCACTGTGACTCAGTGCGTTGTCATGATGAAGGATCCAAGTTGAGCCAATCTCAGGATGCATGTGAAAAACCCTTTGTCTCAAGCGACCAATAACTTTTGCAGATGATAGCATAGCTTCTCCATAAGTTTTCCTCACCATTTCCAAGTTTCTGATGCACATTTACCCAATTTCATACAAAATTTTATTGCATACCATTGTTCCAAGCTAGCTTACATTTTTCTTAATGCGAGGCACTTGAACAGAGTGTTACAAAAAAGAATGTCTTGACTCTGACAGGGCTGGAATGCAACTGTTCAGTGTTCTACATACCTGGCACCCCATCCCAAGTGTGACTTTGGCCATCACAGAGCCCTTTTCGAGTGTAGGAACTTCATTCTCATTACTTTCTGGACACGTATATCTTAAGATCTCACTCTCCTGGCAATCGTCCTTCTTTGAACACAACAATGGATCCAGAAGCTTCAAATGGGCTTCAGTATAAAGTGGAGAGAATAGGATTGTGTGGGCAAGTGATCCAGCTTCTCCCAGCTCACACAACACTTATCATTATAAGGGATTCCCTTATATCTTCCATCCGTCACAGCTGAATGCATAACATTATATCTCGCCAACAAAAAGGCCCTTCATCTCTGTGGAGATTCTAACAGATAAAGATATCTTGTGGGCTGACCGGCCATGAATGAAATCTGGATATTCAGTGGTGAACAGGTCTTGTTCACTGCTCTTAACAATCCCTGCCACTGGATATCCATAAGCCTAGTTTTGATGACCCAGTAGACTTCTGTTGACTGACAAGGAGTCCAGGGAGTCAATTCCAATACTCATCATTCTGATTTTTTTTTTTTTATGGTTAAAGGAGCCCACTAAGGGAAGCCCATCTTCCAGAAGACAGTAAAGGCAAACTATTCTGATTCCCATTGTAATGTACTCTAAACCAGAACTTAAATGTGCTCATCCATGCCCATGTCTCAGTCAGGAATTGACCCATCTCAAGGCATAGGGCAGCATAGGGCGCAGACCTAGAATTTTCCTCAGGAATGTCACTTGCAACTGTTCAACAGAATAGTCCTAAGTGCTTATCCATACGGGGATGCCTTATAAAATTTGGGATATAATTTTAACATGAAACACTCAGAGTGCTACAGGTACATAAACATTACCTTTATTACAGAAAAAATGGTCAGTGGCCTGTAGTGTTATTTTTGCAGCATTTAAAACCATATTTTGATGATGGACCCAGGAGTGATTGCAAGAAAAATATACACCCAAATATTTAAAATGTTTAACTTATTTGACAGTGTGGCCTTTGAAATTCCAATTAATTAACTTTCAAGATTTGGCAAATACCATAATTTTGAATTTTTCATAATTTAGTTGGAGTTGGTTGTTAAGTAGTCCACACATTTATTAATCAGCCTATTAAGATTCTACACTTGTCCGTGATAAGAACATAAGAAGAGCCCCACTGGATCAGCAGGGCTTTTCTTATGTTCTTAAGGTCCCAAGTTTCTCTTTCCCCATAATTTCAGGCATATATTCTACACAGATAAACTGTATCTAAATTTACTAGAATTTAGTAAATTATAGAATACTTTTTATACTAAAAAGAGAAGGGTGAAAAGATACCGTCAGATACGTTGTTTGGCTGATCAAGGAACATTTGCATTTTAAAGTAGGCCTGAGATGAGAGCAGCAGGCTTTTTTTAAAGTTCTGTTTATCTGAACGACCTACCACAACATGTCCATATTTAGTTTTAAGTGATATTGAATGCCACCCAGGCATCATACCACCTTGGCATGGAGAAAAAAGAACATCAATAGAGATGTTTCTTTTTAGACTGGAATCATTAAGGTCATTGTTTGAAGGCTACAAGTATGATTGCGCTTCTGTCTCAAGAATATAGGTCAGGATTTTCAGATGTGTGTGGCCTAAAATGAGGCCCTTGTTTCAAGATTCAGGCCCCAAAATAAATAGATAGCTTTAAAAAAGTTGACCAATTTGATGCAAGGTTATAATCCTTTCATTCATTTAAAACTACTGTTGAGAGAAGGTGAAACAGGAATATCTGTGACAGAAAAAGAGAAGAGAGTTTCATAAACCTTCATCAGTTTGGAGTTTAAAAATCGTTAATGGAAGAAAAGAAACTAGTGGAACTTTCTTAAATGGAATATATTTGTTGCTGGTACAGGCAGGAAATAGCATACTGCAATCAATGTGTGAGTCCACAGATATATGTTTTATCTGAGCTTTTTGTGCAATGTGTTTTATATTTAGGGCACATATCAGGATTTGCATCTGTTTTCAGAACTTGCTGCTAACAGTTAGTAATGATGCCAAAACATACTTGAGTTCCAGCTTGAGACCAAATGATACCGCCTTTTTTGTTATCCTTAATTTGAGGTCTGATATTAATTAAGGACATTTTCCATAAGCACCATATCCTTTTTCTGAAGTGCTCATTAAAATTATATTAAATTAAACTGGAACTGTTTTGGTAATGATTTATTCCTAACTGGCCTTTTTGGCTTTTGTGTAAGCAATATGCTAATTCTTAATAGGGACAACAAAATATTTTATTCCAGACGTTGGAAAGGAACAGATTCTGCCACCCTAGTTTCTGAAACTGGAATCAGTGGGGTGTTCAACATGCGAGAGCTTACAAGGTTGGGGCTGCAAGAGCTAAGCACTGTAGGTCGATATTCTAGATGCAGAATGATTGCAAGGTAGGGGCAGCTTGAGAAGAGTTTTCTTAAAAGTTTGAGGTAAAGTAGAATCCAACTCCATTTCTTGACTTGGATTTCTTTAAGTCAAGGTTTGGATCAGGACCAAAGCTTAACAAAGAGCATTTTGCAATTAACAAGCATTAAATGCATTTATTTTACTTGGGAGAAGACAAGATCCATGCCCTACTTTGTATCCCCGTATTACTCCACATTCAGATACCTACTCAACACAAGAGGCCTTGTGAAATCATGTGTTCTTCAGTAAAGATGAGATAGTTGATGATTCTCTATAAACTATTAGAGCTGGAAAGTGTTTGCTCCCCCAAATTATCCTGATCAGGATAGTTCAAATCCCTGATCAGCCATGGCGTTTCCCAGGTGACCTTGGGCCAGTCACTGTCTCTCAGCCTAACCTCCTCACAGGTTTGTTATGAGGACAAAAGGAGGGGAAGAACCATGTACACCACCCTGAGCAACTTGGATGAAGTGTGGTATAAAAATATGGAAAATAAATAATAAACATTTGATAATATCTGGAAGCTGACATGGTGGCAGGCAGGTTTTTACAATATCTGACATTTAGTAATCAGCATTTTATAATATTTGACTGTCAATCTGCAGCAGTCATGAGTATTGGACATGTAGTTTATATGTAGTAGTGAATATTTGACAATATATGGCATCTGGTATGCACTAGCAATCAGTATTTGACAGTAATTGACTGCAGACATGCAGGAGCACATTGAATTTGATAGCTGACTTGCAATAGTAAGTTTAATGTTCACATCATTCATTCATTTCGCCAGTCAAAGCAGGTAAATTTCAAAATTGGATGTAGAATTTTGATTCTAGAATTCAGTTGCAAATTTTATTTAAGGGATTTTTATACCACATTTCTGATACTCAAAGTGGGTATCAGAATTTGAGATTGTTTACTGCCTTGAGCACCTTCTTTTCAGGAGGGGAAAGCTAGGATAGAAATATTTTAATAGGCAGATAAAGATGCATTATGACAGCTGTACAATTTCCATTGCTGAAAGTGACCCTCAGGCCAAAATTTACCCACCCCTGGGCTATGCTGCTTATTAAAGTGACTTTGTGTGTGTGTGTTTTTTTAAATGTGTCCTAATTTCTGTGCATTAGACTCATGTTCCTGCTTTACTTGTGTTTTAAGACATGGAACCTTATTTTGGTTTGTCTGTCAACTGTAATTGAGGGCTTCCCCAGTTCAGATCTTGCCCTTGTCATATGTTCTCACCATGTGGCCTAAAAGCAAGTCACTCCCTCTCAGTATGAGCGTCCCAGCCGCAATATGGAGATGATCATTCTTGTTCACCTTAGAAAGGTATTGTAAGGATAACATCAAGATAATACATGTGACACAATCTTTTAAATACATTTCCACATCCAGAAAGCACTATGTACATTTTAAGCATTTATTTTAAGTTGCTGCTTTTAAGAATTCCATTGCCTACCTGCAGGAACACCTCTATAATCCCACTGAAGATTGAAAGTGTGCTTTTAAAATAAATCTGAAATCAGCATTGATTTGGCACCTGCATTTTTCCTCAAAAGCACATTCTCCCAACCCTCTCTTCAGTTTTCCCCGCAAAATAATGATGATGATGATGATGATACTGGTATTTCTATACCGTCTTTCTGGTCATCAGATTACTTCTCTGCCTTTATTCAAGGCGGTTCACATAGGCAGGCTATCTCTAAACTCCCGAGGGGATTTTTACATTAACAGAAAGGTTCTATCTTTCAAGAACCGCACAACATTTCAGATGGATCTTTCACGGTCCGGTATCACTTCTGGCCCCCAGTTGCCTCCCACACTGGCTGACAAGCAGCTCCTTCATCTCTCATTTGAAGGGCAGCCAAGACGCTTCATTGTTCACACCAAAGAGCAGGTGGTTGTTCAGTTCAGCTTGTCAGCTGCTTCAAGGTCTTGCCGTTCACAGAGCTGCTGGTGGCCTCAAACTGGCGACCTTCAGATACCTTCAGGCTAACGGAGGCTCTAGCCTCTAGAGCAGACCTCCTGCCCCCTTGTAAAAAAGAGCTCCCTTGTAGTTTGGCTATAAGATAGACATATTTGTTTTGAAGGTGGCAGAAATGGATGCTCCCATGAGACATGAGAAGAGGCCAGATCTCTTCATGATTCAGTGAGGATCCAGTGAGGTGATGCCTTGTTTATGAAGAAGACCATTATATATATATATACACACACACCACTGAGGAAGCACAAGGCGTTTCAGAAAGCCAGTCTTCCTCACCTCTCCATGCTTCCTTCCATTCAGTGCCCAGCTCATTCTGCTCCTTGTATTAACTACTTATCCCTGTGTAGATGGAATGTTTGCGAATACTTACATTGCGAACACTCAAAACTTCTGAAATGTCCTATAAGTGCCAACTTGTGTCTGCCCATCTCCTTTATTGCAAGTTCATCTTCTAATTTTTCTTTTTTTTTTTTAACAAAGTTTAAGGATTTAGGATTCTTCACCCACTCTACCCTCTCTCCTGAGCTGGTGATCAGAGCCTTTAGGCTTGGGCTCTGGATCAAGGGAAGTTTTTCTCTCTCTTTGAACACTAGAACTCAGGATCATACAGTGCAATCAATTGGCAGGAGAAGGCGGTACAACTTCACACAGCATATTTAGTCATGTATAGAATTCACTGCAGTAAGACATGATGATGGCCACAAGCTTTGATGGCTTAAAAAAAATGTAGGAATTCATGGAGGATAAGTCAGTAGGAAGCTAATAGTAAAGTTCCAGGTTCAAAGGTAATGTGCTGACACTGGATATCAGCTGTGGGGATCTACAGCAGAAGAAGGTTGTTACCAGCTGTAAGCTTCCCAGACACAACTAGTTGTAGTATACCTGGGGAAAAGTTTGCTATCCCCTTAAGGGGGGGGGGGTTGCAATGGCACTTTCTGAGATTGTGCCGCTGCTGCCAAGAAAAGTGGTTTTGAGCATACTTGGGGTTGCTGTGACACTCCGGAGGGTGTGGGAAGCCTATTGCCCCCTTTGCAGGCTTCCCCATGCCTCACAATGGCTCCCTGAAATGATCACAACACACTTCCAATTTTGCGACAAAAACTGGAAGTGGATCATGATTGCAAGGTGTGCTCACTGTCTTTTATTTTCACTGTCATTGTGAAAATAATGTCATTGCTCACTGTTTTTTATTTTATGAGGACAAAACTAAGCACTCATCTTTTATGGGAGTGCTGGTTTCAGAGTATAAAAGATACTTCCTGAAGCACTACAGAAACCTAGTTTGCCAAGAAGAGTAGTACAACGGTAGTGCAGCAGGGAAAAACAAAGTGAATGCATGAATTGCATGCAGTGGAATGGGAAGAAGAGCACCTCTCTGTCTCTGAGGTTCGGAGTCTTTAAATTCCAATCAAAGTAGATCAACATGCCTAGACAACTGAACTAATGGCAAGAACAAACCATTGTACAATATTCTTAAAAAACTAAAGATCTTTTTGAAAGATTTCAGCTCTTTAGTCTTGTTTAAAAATAGAGTATACTTATCTATGTAAATATTACATAAAGATTACAAAACACTGTAATATTAAAAATATTACTATTATAAAATATTGCAAAAACGAAACATTTTCTGAATAAAGATTCAACTTCCAGAACATTTGGCGCTTGTAACCATGCAGTCGGTTAAGAAAACATTTACTGGACTGTTCCACAAAATATAACACAGAGTCTAATTGTACTGTTAGAGATGAAAAGGTGTATTCGCAGAACTTAAATAAGGAGCAGGGAACAGTAATCTTGGAAGGTCCTGATTAATGTTTGAATGCAACTTGCAGGAACTGATGAATGTGACAAGTTTCAACACAGTTTATGAATCAGAGAAAGATTAAGAAGCAAAAAATTCATGGGGAATCAGGTTGAAGAGGAGTAATGATCTACTAACAAAATCTACAGAGAAAATTGATTGAAGTCCGTCAATAATATCTGATACACATTTCTTTGTGTAACTATCAAGTAGTCAATGTGGATACTCCTACATGGTGACAGAAGAGTTCTCTTGTGGGGGGGAGGCATTATTCATGTTCCTACATCCTTATCTTTTATAAAATGTTTAGAAGTTGATTGTTTTTGTGTTACAAAACATTTAAAGTCATGAATGGAAGATCTATCTAAATAGAAATAGCTTCAGTTAAGTTTAAAAGTTTGCTAAACCAGTGTAAGGGTAAACCAAAGTAGGATTAAATCCTATTTAAGTGTTCCTACTAGACCCCATGATATCGGTTCAGTGGTGTTTGGTGCAGAATTACTGCCTCTTCCTGTATAAATGTGTTCAGGGTTTTTTTTCCCTTCTTCTCCTTCATTCCTTCCTATTTACACTCCAAGTACCACAAGAGTCATGAGAGGAGGGTATAGCCAAACAGCTCCACCCCACTTCCTTTTAAGGAAGTGATTTTCAACCAGTGTGCCATGGCACATTGATGTGCCGCAAATGCCTCAGGAGCTGGGGGGGGTCATTTTTGGGTAGGGCTATTGACGGTGTGAGCCCCTGACAGCAGCACACCGTGCCTTGATTGTCAAAAACCTGATGATGTGCCCTGATAATTTTAGAGCCTTGTCAGTGAGCCATGAGATGAAGAAGGTTGAAAATAGCTGCTTTAAGGGCCAAGCTACAGTTTGAGCCTCATTATTCACACTATAGCAATTCAGTTTTAAAAAAAAGTTTCTTTGTTCTGGTGATTTAAAAACAGCCTTGCTGACCTTTGTTATAAGAGTCATTAAGAAGACAATCCATCAATCAGTCCTCCTCCAAGAGCTTAGAAAGGCGCTTCACTCAGCCCCTCCACCAATGCAAAGTGATTACCTTTACCAGGTAATTACACCCCTGGTCTAGATTACCAGGAATTACACCCCTGGTCTAGATTAAGCCAGTGAAGAGA
Organism: Tiliqua scincoides; assembly: GCF_035046505.1. Taxonomy (NCBI): domain Eukaryota; kingdom Metazoa; phylum Chordata; class Lepidosauria; order Squamata; family Scincidae; genus Tiliqua; species Tiliqua scincoides. The sequence goes on along the minus strand of NC_089821.1, from coordinate 136,325,161 downwards.
AAGGAGCAAAATCCCTGATTTTCAATGCTTGGTGTGTGGCTGCCCCCCAGAGGGTTTTCTGCCCCCACCAGAGGCCTAGAGGACCTCAGAATGCCTGATTAAGCAAAAAACAAAAACAAAAAAAACTTCTGGTTTTTATTGTAAAACAGGTATTGACGTTTTTATTGCCTTATAAGGCATATGCTTGCCTGCTGAAGATGTGGAGTTTGTTTGGATGATGCTAGTTCACTTAGCACCCACTTCATGTGGTTAGAAAGTAAATATATTATGTGTGTGCGCATCACCACCTCACTAGCATGCCAATGAGCCTTAGGGCGCAATCCTGATCTGGGCTTGCACGTACCCATAAGGCACTTTTGTGCTCCTCAGGAGAAAGCTGCGTTGGCGTATGGAGATGCGTCAACACATGAAGGCTGAATCTAGCCTCCGTGGTGGCTTCCTCACTGAGTCTTGAGTCAGCCCGGCTGGGCCAACGCAAGCAGTAAGGGTAGGCGGGGGCGCAGGGAGAAGGTGGAAGGGAGGCGTTCCTGGGCAGGGGGAGGGCGGGTGGTGGGTGGCCCCAGGCTGGGTGTGGAGCGGGAGGCGGGGCTGGGATCCGGCAGTTATGCTGGATCCCATCCCCTGTTCCCTTCTCCTTGGACTTGTGCCACCTCAAGAGGTGTTGCAAGTCTGAGGAGACCCATAAGTGCCAGTGGCCCTTACCGGGAGGTAAGGGGAAATGTTTCCCCTTGTCTCTGGCTGAGCTGCTTATGGCCACAATCCTGCGCTGGATACAGCGCAAACCTCTTGGCTTGCCTGTTTAGCGCAGGATAGGATTGTGTCCTAATTGTGTGTGTAGGTTTGTGATTTGTCTGAACTTCCATTGTGCTTAGAGGGATAGTTCAGACAAACTACCTACCCTGTGCAATTAAGCAGCCTCTCCCTGCTGTGCCAGGAGAGGGGGGTGGGACTTATGCATTCAAGGCATGATCACTTCCTAACCCCATGGAGTGGGAACCGATCAAACAAGTGTCATTTAAACTGACTCATGGCTGTCAGAGGGTTAGATGGTTGAAAGGTATGGATGTTTGTTAGAAAGGAAGTTCAGAAAGTGTAGGGAACACAGTGAAACCAAGGAGAAATTAATTTGCTATCGCTCTCAGTGGTTGTGAGCTCTGGAAGTTCTGAACTCACTTCATGAACATAGGACACAAGAAGCCTGTGATAGTCCAGCTAGCTCCGACTGTACTAAAGAAGTGATACTACTTTGGTGCAGAGGGTGGAACCAGCTCTTAGCAACAAAATCAGAGGTCAGCCTTCCTGTTGTAGCTAGAAGCTCTGTTGTAGCTCTGAGCAGATGTCCTCCAAGTGGCTTCTGCTTCAGATCTGGACGAGCACCAAGGATATATCAGTTCCCAAATATAGCATCAAATATGGCGTCATTATTGGCCAAACTAAATATAAGAAAGTTGTTTAAGTAGTTGTCTGTATTTAGGAATTGCAGCATTCGCTTTTAATTTTTTTAAAAATGGCACTGAAAATATCTGAAGACCACCAGTTTTCACAGGGCTCATGGAACTGCAGAGTTGGAATGATGAAAACATCTACATTATTGTCCATGGGGCTTAGTGTGGATAGGATAGGATAGGATTGTAGCCTTTGTTGACATTGACTTCAGGGGATTTTTGGTTTCTGCAAGTCCTCCCCTTTGTACTATGTGCCATTTCATCATGGTTTCCACAGTGCTACTTCTCTTTCTTTCCTACGTAGCTTATGTATACTTGTGGTTCTGTGGTCTGCAGGATGAGTGATATTGCCTCCTACTGTGTGTCTGGAATGTATGAATTGTGTTGTCTTCCTGTGGTTCATATATGCCTAGTGCCAAGCCGTGATTGGCTGATGGGCTAGTCTGAATCCTGTCCAGCATGCCTGGCAAGTTGGGGTGAGGGCAAAGGTGTGTTGTTATTAGCTAGATGGTGCATACAATAACTGTGTTTAGAATTACAATACATTGTCCGTACACATTGTTACAGTGATCCTAGGAATTGGTCGCAAATTCAAACAGTGAATAGGAGCATGAATAACCTGGTCATTGCACTTTCCTTCTGTTGCCACAACCCATTCTTTGCCCATTTTTCTATCGATGGCAGTAAATTTGTGGCAACATAGGATGTACATCTTAACTAGTCGCTTTCAAAAATACAATATATAATAACTGCACAGTGGAATGTCTTGCTGTGTCACAACACAGATCGTGTTGTGCAACACAGGGCCCAGTTCTATCCAATTGTCCAGTGCTGATGCAGCTGTGCCAACACAGTGTGTGTTGCATCCAAGGTAAGGAAATATTTGTTCATTTATGTCAGGACTGGCGTGTGGCTGCATCAGCACTGGAAAGTTGGATAGGATTGTGCCCACAGTTTCTACTTGAATTGTTTCATCATGACACTACCCCATACATGTAGCCTAGGGAAAAGATGTGTGTGTTAGTAATGGTTCAGTCATGACTTACATTACCAAATGTGAAAACAGAGAAAGCGCAAATGATTTATGTTTCTCTTCCACTTATGTTTCCTGTATAACATCCAGAGTACAAACTGTTTTTGAATTGGGGGGGGGGGGTTGTTGCTTCTGGAGGAAGTGGGAAGGGATTCAAACATCAGGTGAGAAATCTCACACTGGTCTGGTATACCAGGAAATTGCTTAGACTGCACATATATATACTTTGAACTAAGACATGTTTAAAGTAAACTTGTCACAAAATGATGGTGGGCGTAATGAGATTGTCACTCAGCCCTAGCAAGGTCAGAGGCCGTGTATGTTAGTACCTGTACCACACAGGGAACTGTATTCTGCTTCATACATCCAATAGCTCTTCTGTCATGACACAAACATTGGAGCTTGAGAGCTGGGGCAATGCGATACATCTCCCAAAATCCCTATGAAGAGAGAAGACCTCTGCATACTGAGTGTCAGCTGAATAACAACTGTGTATGAAACTGTATGGTGAAAAGTTATATCGAAGGACGCTGAGGCTGGTTACGTTTTTCCCTGCAGAAATGAGAAGCGCTCCCAACTGCAGCTCTCCAGTTAGGATAGGAGTTTCCATTTAGGCTTGTGACCTTCCACAAAGACTTGTTCCCAAAGAAGCAGTTATTTTCACACACTTTGATAAACAGTTAGGGGTGTGTTCCTCTTGGTTAAACACCATACAGGGAGTACCAAGAGATTATTTTATGAGAGAGAAATATATATATTTAAAATCATGCTTATGGAAAAGAATGAGAAGATACCTTTGGAGAGCCTTTAGTAGCAATGAAACATTAAGTTGGTGAGCATATGTTAATATGTAATGTTTGATGCTTTCTTCAGAGGAGAAAGGTATATGAGAACAAGTTTTCTATAACGAAAACTTTTTCCAGTGCTTTGTTGAAAATTACGGTAGATACTCACCTATAGTAAGTGAAATTTTTGCCAAGTAATCAAGCTCCAATACTCACGAGTAGGCAGACATGCCTTGGCTGGTGGTCAGGCCAGGCAAAGGGGAATGTGAGGACACCAGAATGGTTCCGATCCGATGGAGCTGGAGTGCAACAAATGCTCCAGAAGGCAGCCCCCTCCCCCCTAAAAAGGACAAAGAAAAGAGACTTCAACTGGTAAGGGGAAAGTCTTCTATTTTGCACTTGCAAAGCCAGGTGGGTCTTTATTCTGATGTGCCTGAAATAGAAGAACTTTAAATTGGGCACCGGGAGGGCTGAAGAGCTCACTGATTCTTTTTTTTTTTTGGGGGGGGGGGTTATTGCAGGCAGACTACAGAGTAAGCTCCATTGACCACTATGTGGGCTTATAGGCTGTAATTCTACCACACTTTCCTGAGAGTAAGCCCCATTGACCACTATGGGATTTACTTCAGAGTAGACATGCATAGGCTTGGGCTCACAAGCTGCAATCCTACCCACACTTTCCTGAGAGTAAGCCTCATTGACCACAATAGGACTTACTTCAGAGTAGATTCACTTGGTTGAGCAGGACTGGCTCCCCCTTTTTAAATTATTTCTTTTAATTTAATTATTTATAATTATTTATTTTAGTTTGCTTGATAATGTCACTTCTGGCCATGCATCACTTCCAATGGGTCCTGGACGGATTGTCATTCTAAAAAGTGGGTCCCAGTGCTAAAAGTTTGAGAACTGCTGCAATAAGGTGTTAGTAAGTTGACACGGGTGTGTGTGTGTGTGTGACTCTACAAGTTTTTAAAATCACTAAAATCAGAATTTGGAGGAATAAGACCATCATGTTATATATCAATCAATGCGTACTTTCATGCAGAGTGTAATGAAACAAACCACATTGAAATATCTGTGTTCTAGCAAAAGGTACAGCCAAAAATCCAGTGTGGGCGGGGCGATAGTACATCACCACGGCCACCACCTGGGGCGTTGCCCCGCCCACTGCATGGGGTGACGTGCAGGCCTACCGCACTGGGTGACGCGAATCCTAGTGACGCCACTGGATTAGGGCTCTTAGGGTGCAATCCTAACCCCTCAAGTCAGTGCTTTCCAGCACTGACATAAGCGTATTGCAGCTCTGAGGTAAGGGAACAAACATTCTCTTACTTTGAGGAGGCCTCTGTGAGTGACACCCAACTGTAAGATGCAGCACAGGTCCCATGGCACCACTGTGCCAGTGCTGGAAAGTACTGAGATAAGGGGTTAGTTTAATGTCAGAGGAAAATATCACATTTTCTAAAATATATAGAACATTCTTTGCAAAGAATGACAAACAAGATTGTAATGGAACACATTTCGCTAAATGCAAATCTTTTATAATGGTTTACTGAGCTGAACCCTAGAATAAAATCCTGCTTAAAGAGTCCTCAGATCTCACTGAGGATGGAATAAGGTCAGAAGTTAGACTGTTATGTTAGGAGCATAGATAAATCCTTCACATCTACTATAGTCTTTGACCATACATATGATGTTCAGTTGCATGAATGTTTCCCCCATCGTATTATCTGTTTGTTTTTAATTATATTTTCCAAAGCATCTATGGAAAGCTGCACTCTGGGTTGGAAGTTGGTGCACAAGGTGGTGGTGGTGGGGGGGGGGGGGTTGTTACAGATTTCTTTTCTGAAACCATTTTTCTAATCAAAATCACCCTCCTCAAAGCTTGTTTCCCCCAGGTGTGAAAAGATAACCTCCACTCTCGTTAATTTTAAGCTCATAGCTTTTCAAAGTTCCTTTTGATTATTTAAAAAAAAGTTGGAACAGTTGGGACCAGAAAAAAGTACCAAAGCAGGTTATGACCAACTTCTCCCATCCCTCTTCATATGTAATGTGTGCTCAGTGTCACCCAGTTTGAAATTGCTGGTTTTGAAGTGTCCAGCTGCAACCGATAGGCTAAGGGATGAGGGCATAGGTTTTGGAGGTGTCCCATCTGAATAGTATTTTTGTAAGCTGTACATGACCATCAATTTATAATTTTGTCTGAAATTTGGAAAGCAATTTTAATTGACCACACATGTTGGCAAATAAAACGGGCCTTTCCTACCCACACACACACTACACATACCCCTTCTTCATAGCACTTCTGGAAAAAAGCTAATTAAACCACTTCAGGCAGCTGTTGTGACATTAATGGTTCTTCTTGATTTATGATTAGAATATTGATATTAATACTGCTATTTTTAGGACAGAAAGGCAGTCACTCTTGAGGGTGGGGGATTTTTTTTCTGGCTCCAGTATTTTGGTAGCCATTAGTTGTGTGTGTATGTGTGTGTGTTTAATGAAATTGCAGTAAGGGCTGAAAGGATGGATTTGTACCTTCCTCCAGCCCCCCTTTGGCTAATCCGAGGCATGCTACCACATCTGAAGCCACTTGGCTCATTACGGATTTCATGGAAACGGATTCTCTGAAAGTGTTTCCATATGTGTGTTCCCAATATATCCCGTCCTCTTCTAAATGGGAGTACAAACTCATGGAAATGGCTTCAGGATGTGACAGAGAAGTCATATGACCACAGTGGCACTGTGGGTGGCCTTTTCTAGAAGACACAGTGCCAGCATGTTGGCTTCTATCCTACAGTAGATTCAGTTTCAAAGAGTATCTTCATTCTTTTTGCTGAAAAGTTTTTAATCAAGTTCTTAAATAGCAAGGATATTTCTTTTCCAAAAAAGGAAATGGGGTGTGAGAGATTAGAAGTGTATTTTTGAATGGGATTCTAATGGAATAGTTCATTCCCATATATGTGGGGGATTTGATAGTATTTAATTTCACCAGCAAATATCACAGTATAATTTATAACACTGGAATCCATTGCAGAAGTTGGCAGAGTAGGCATTTTTCTGCAGAAAATGTATATTGTTACATATTCCCCATTCCTCTAAGTGTGAGTAATTCCAGGGGTAATTCTACCCAGACTTTTGTTTCCTTTGGATGACAGACCATTGGAGGCTATACAGCTAGAGCATAGGTGAACACAAGCAGCATGTCACTCCTGCCAAGCAGCAAATCTGCTACTTCACAGCAGAACCACACAGAGAGGCCATGAATCCCAAGGTGCCTTCAGCCTTGAGCTCTGTCTCTCCGTCTCTGATTCAGTTCATCCCCAAAGTTGCAATTATGAACTGCTTCTTTTATGTTTTCTCCCTGTCTCTTGCACATGCATGCACACACCCCTCTTACATCAGCCCCTTCTCTTAGCTGGTGGGTCCTACCTCCAAGCTCTGATGGTTTTCTCCATTCCAAACATTCTAGAGAGAGTTTTGTAGCTAGAGAGAGTTTTGCATCTCCTTGCAATGAGCCCTAATAAATGAAACTTCTCTTGTCTATTAAGGTGTATTATCATGCTTTTCTCAGATCTGTGATAAAGCTTAACTTTAAGACAAACCTATAATGCCATTATTTCTCATATTCTTGATTTGTACAGAAATTCTACAATCTGTATCTCTGTACTGTATGTTTAGAGCTGGCTCAGTGTATTTTATCCCTGCAGTCTGAAACCCTAGAGAGCCACTGTCAGTCTTTTGGGCACAATCCTATCCTGTGCTGGAACAGGCAAGCCAGGAGGCTTGAGCAGTATCCAGCGCAGGATAGGAGCCAAAAGAGGCTCAGCCAGAGGCAAGGGAGAAAGTTTCCCTTTACCCCTGGGTAAGGTGCCTTCTCCCCTATGGGTGTTCTCGGACTTGTGCCACCTCTTGGGGTGGCGCAAGTCCAAGGAGAGTGGAGCAGCTTGAAGCCGCTCCAATCTCCCCAGGAATGGGGGTTGGGATCCAACATAAGTACAGAATCCCAGCCCCACCTCCCGCTCTCCGCCTGCCCACCCCTGGGGACGCCCACCATCCACTCTCCGCCTGCCCAGGAATGCCTCCCTCCCACCTCCTCTCCACCTACCTCAGAGCCTTGCATCGGCCCAGACAGCCTAGCCAACTCCCAAGGAGGTGTAAATGTGCCTTATGGCACATTTACAACCTTCCTGGGCTGGCGCAAGGGATTTGCGCCAGTCCATGCCTGGGTCAGAATTGCACACTTTGTTGACAATACTGATGGGCCAAGGGTCTGATTCAGTATAAGGCAGCTTCCTATGATGAACTCACAAATCAAGATAATTCTTGCATGTTCTTGTTAGTATCACATTGCTTGTGACAAAAAAAACCCCTACAGAAAGTGAACTAAAACATGTTTTCCTACATAAACAAATTTAGGTTTTGGGCAAAACTTTGCAAGGAATTGACTTTTGAGGTGGTGGTGGTGACTAATGTTGAATTAGATTTTGGGGTAGTGTTGGACTGCTCAATGAAAGCATTAACCCAGCATACAGCAGCTATGAAGAAGACAATTTTACACCAGAGGGTCTTTAGAAAAGGGATTCAGAATATGTCTGGTGGTATTGTAATGCCTTTAATCACATTTGGAATACTACACATGTATCGTTCTGGTTGCCACACCTTAAGAAGGATATTGTAGAGCTGTAAAAAGTGCAGAAGTAGGCAGCTAAAATCATCAGGGGGCTGGGACACCTTCTTTATGCGGAAAGGCTCATATAGGACTTTTTAGTCTAGGACAGGGGTATCCAAAGTTTTTGGCAGGAGGGCCACATCATCTCTCTGACACTGGAAAAAAAGAATTAATTTACATTTAAAATTTGAATAAATTTACATAAGTTTACATAAATGAATATATTAAAGATGAACTTGAATGAATGAATGAAGGTCTTTCAATAGCTCAAGGCCTATAAAAGGCCTTGCACAAAGCAAGACTGACCTTTCTTTTTCTGCCACTGCTGCATCACAGATGTGAAACAAGAAGCAGTGGAGGGAGCCCTCATCCCACAGCTCACAGCGAGTGGTTAAACAGTTGCCCTCACGCTGACAGCAGTTGCGTTGGGCCAGTGTGGGCTCCAACAAATCTCTGGAGGGCCAGAGGCTCATTACTATCATAGGATATGGTGATGGCCTCTAGTTTACATGACTTTAAAAAGGAACTAGACAACTTAATTACTGAAAAGTCTTTCACTGATTACCTCCAGGTGTAGAGGCTATATGTCTCTAAAAACCAGCCTATTAACTGAGCCCAGAACACACAGTGTTGACAGATCATGTTTCTTTTGAATCACTTTTATTTATGTGCAGCAGATTACTGAGCTGTACTTGGGCCGGCGCAAGTCTCTTCCTCATGAGTCGGTTAGGCCAGCACGCAGAAGCACGCTGGCCTGCAAAGGCTGGAATAAGCCTCTGCACCAATGGAGGCTCGGAGTTTTATGTCGGCCAAGCTCGGCCAATGCAAGACCCTGCAGTGGGTGAGGAGGAGGCAGGAGGGAAGCGTTCCTTGGCGGGGAGGTGGGTGAGGAGTTATGCCGGATCTCAACCCCTGTTCCTGGGGAGTTCAGTGCAGCTTCAAGGCGCTCTGCTCTCCTCTGACTTGCGCCACCTCAGGAGGTTGCACAAGTCTGAGGAGATGCATAGGGGCAAGTGTGGCTTACCTGTAGGTAAGGGGAAAAGTTTCTCCTTACTTCTGGCTGAGCTGCTTTGGATACCTTTCTCCACTGGATACAGCGCAAACCTCTTAGCTTGACTGTTGCAGCGCAGGATAGGATTGCACCCTTAGTTTACTGAATTCATACCCTGCTTTTGTCCCATCTCAAGTGGACAAGTCCAGCCTTAAAGGCTTATTCTGCATCTGAAAAAGATGTTTCAGCAGGTCCTTTTCTAACTCATTAATAATGAATGTCAGAGAAAATGCAAGCATGCAATAATTATTACATGAACAATATGTTGTTTAAGGAACTTTCCAGAACAGATTAATAGCCTAAGGCATAAAGTAAGTACTGGCTTCAGTGCTTAGAAGTTAGGAAATTATGATTTCCTTAAAAGTCTGTATCATTGTACTATTCACAAAGTTAAAGCAGAGTACATTACAGTCTAAAAGAATGGAAAATTATGAGCCAAAGTAATAATAATAATAACTTTATTTTTACCCCACCTTTCTCCCCGAAGGGACTCAAGGCGGCTTACAACAAGTTAAAACAGATTAAAAACATAATTTAAAAACAGATAAAAGCATATTAACACATATCATAAAAACAGTAGTCAGATAAAAAGTAGTAAAAAGGTAAAAAGAGCATAGAGCAGCAGCAAGTCATAAAAGAATCAGGCCTGTAAAAAATTAAAAGATGTTGAAAAGATGTTAAAAAGGCCGAGAACTCAGAAGGCTTGTTTAAACAGAGGGGTCTTTAGGCCTCGCCGAAAAGTCTCAAGAGAGGGAGCCATTCTTAAGTCAAGGGGAAGGGAGTTCCTTAGCGTTGGTGCCACTACTGAGAAGGCCCTATTTCTAGCCGCTGCCCCACGTACCTCCCTAGGCGGTGGCACTTGTAAAAAGTACTGTAATACTTTGTGTCCAAGCCCCACTTTCTTCTCCTGTGGGGGGTGGGGGTGGGAAGGAGAGATGTTCTCTGTTTCCTCATTCCCTCACCACCTCCCTGCAGCCCCTGAAAATCTGGTCCTGAGGCTTGAGAACCTTCAAGGGCAGATTTTGAGGGGATGCAGGGGCTGGTGAGGAAAAAAGGAATCAAGAAAAATTGTATCTACACGTCGTCTTGTGTGAGTGCTAGATAGCACAAGTGGTGTTTAGTGGCCACGCATGCTGAAGTTTGAACACAACCCTATATCTGAAAAATGTCTTTGTATTATAGATCACAATCATTAATTGTCATTTATGATTAACTGAAAAATTATTCAGTTTTTGAAATTAATTGAAAAATGAACATCGACAGGGATTCGTGTCAGTGTAGATTTGGCTGTGGCACATGTTCAAATATAGGTGTGAACCAGTGAATTGGTTGCAACTTAAATATGTGATTCCGTGGCTGATTAGGAAGATATGGTCTGTGCCTTGAATACGTCCAGTTTTGTTTTGTCTTTTTTTTTTTTTTTAAAAGACTGAGGCATTTCATTCATGCTGAGTTTCCATGTCAGATGAACCCAAACATCATGACTTCTGCAGCAGGTGATTATGGGGCTCACATGTACATAAGATCTTATGGTAAATGTCCTGCATTGCTCTGAACAGGATTCTCAGGGTGCGACTATAATAAATATTGAGATAATACCTTTGTCATTAGCCAGACCTGAGCAAGATACAGTTGAGTGGCTGACCATCTCTGCAAAATTGGTGCCCTGTTAACTTACTCCTCCTCCAGAGATTTTTGGAGCCCACTGGCTTCAGGAATGCTCTGGCATGATGCAGAGGAGATGCTCAAGGTCACCCACTTGAGGCTCTGATAGATATGTGGGAAGGGTGGTTGACTGCAGCAATTGATCAAGCCTCTTGTCCTGTCTCAAAGAGTACCAGCACCCTGTTATACAAAGATGCTAAGGGCTACTACACAGGTAGCATGGCAACTGTGGCAAAACTAGTATAAGAGTCATACCCGATCTTGCTCTGCCAGCTGTGAAGCTCTTATAGGCCTATAAAGTGGTGGTGATGTATGGATGTCAGACATCACCTCCACCAGCAGAATTGTATCCATCTGAGCTCTTGTAGGCCTTTTCCTTCCAAGAAAGGATCCACTGGAGGGTGAAGCTTTGACTAGAAAATTTGCTCAAGTTACTCCCAACAGTTGTAACTAAGTCTGAGCTACAGTGTCAGAAGCAACTATTATAATTGCTTGAATAATTTCTGACTTCTTTTCCTCCTGGATGCTGAGAAATTGCTTGGGGTTGTAAAGGCCCACCGCATGTTGTTTGTATCATGATCCAGGCAGCAGGCAGAGTGCAGGCATGGAAAGGGAGGAGACAGTCGTATCCAGAGAATCAGAACTAGCTGCAGTGGCATACACCTTGAGCCTGAATGTGATAGCCTGGAGCCCATGGAACCCGTGACCCTGAAATGAGGATGTCCTGAAATCTGTCCCCCTGAGCCAGACCCTTCTGAGAGGCAACCCCTCAACATCAGGGCTCTTGCACCCCACCCCACCCCCATTCCAGCACTGCAACAGGCAAGAATAGTCAGCAGCAGATGGCTCAGTTTTCCAAGGGTTACTCCTTAATATTATTCAGTCTTCAACAAGGAGGTGGAGCTGGAGGCTGGTAGTCAGGCCAGGTAGGATAGAAGAGCATATTGGGGCCGAGATTCTGCTGCAACAACTTCCCAGTTACCTGTCCAGGGTCCTGAAAGCCCTGTACCTGACCACCCTGGTTCTCAACCTCAATCTGCTTGCATCTTGTACCCTCTCTTGCTCTTCTGCTGGACTGTTGGCCGCATTCGTTTCTGTTCTTGCCACCCACCCCATTGGTTTATGTTGCCTTTTGCTTCCCTGAGTTGTCTACTGCCCTGAACTACACAGTCTAGACCCAATGATAATATTTACAGTTTGCTTAGTGTGCAAAGCGCACATTTTTTAGTGTGCTTCACATGTCATATCCTGATGTAATCCTTTCAGCAGTGCTGTAAGGTAAGTCATATTATACCCATATTGTAGCTGGAGAATGGAGGCTGAAAGGGAGTGGCTTGCCTAAGACCACCCAGTGGGTTCATGGCAAAAGGGAGATTCAGATCCAGAAGTCCTGATTCACTGCTCAGTCTCCTAACCACTGCCACTCCACCTCATTCTCTGCTTGGGCTGTGGCCAGTTGTGTGAAGCTTAGGGAGCTGTTGGCTGAAGCACCTTGATATGAGAGGGGAGGGTTTTTCCTGAAGCAGTCATCTGTGCACTCTTAAAGAAATGGCTTTTACATCAATTTGAAATCTTCTGTTAGGAAAGGTGGATGCAGATGTGTGGTAGCAGAGCCACCTGTGGGCATATTTAGATGGTACATCTTTTCTTGGCTCATTTCTCTTGGGCTTCTGACTTAGTTATGAGGTCCAGACAGTCTTCCCGTGGGTCTGATTGAGGAAGTCTTCTATTTTGTTACCTTTGGACCTTTCAGCAACTTTTCACAAAGTGGAGTATATGATTGTGAATCCAACTTAAGATCTGACAGGAGTGTCAGCATTGGTTCTTGAGTGTCTTTTGGTTCTTTTCATAAGAATCGTAGTTCTTCATTACTGGCCAACTCTCTGAAAGCTGACATGTATTTTTCACCAGGACTTTGGCTTGATCCATAATGTTGTTTTGCATCTACTTAAAATCACTGGGGGAAATTGTCTAGAAATTTAGAGTTGGGTGTCATTAATAAGGTGATAACACTCCAATATTCAGTTAACGGAACACTCAGAAGCAGCTGTGAGCATTCTAAACCAATCTTTTGAGGCTGGGGTCAGATTAAGATTAACCACTGAAATTAGATTTGGACATGGTAGAGGGTAACATTGGTAGGCAATCTGAACACTTGGATGGGGTACTGCTCATTCTGCACTCATTCTTCAAGTAGCAAGAGGAGTGATCCCACTGTCTCCTCAGTGTTGGTTTTTCCTATCACTTTATCCCCAGGTTGGGCACTGCTGCATGTATTGCATTACTGTCTGTCATGCACTCTGGAAAGGCACAGGAACCTTGGGAGGATAAATGTGACAAATGCATACAGGGCCAGTTGGCTTCTACTGCTGCTGCAAGGCCTTGCTAGTGATCTATGTGGCATAGGGGTGAGGGAACATCCTTGCCTCTCTGAGTGTTGGAAAGCTGCCTGGTTGCCTGTAGAGAGACAAGGAAGAGACAGAGTGTTGATGTGTAACGGATAGCTGCGGGAAAAGATTGTGCCTGTGACTTAAATGGTCATTGTCTGAGTGAGAGAAAGTAGAAGCTGCTACCCAAATGCTCTTTCAATTCATATCCCCCACTTAAAGGGGCTGCTCACTCTCCCAACAGTAACTTCCCAGTGCCTACATTTCAGGAGCCATCTATTGAGAAGCTATGATGTGATCACCGTAGTAATGTGAGTGAGTAATGTGAGTGAGTGAGTAATGTGAGAAGCAGAAATGTGATCACTGAAACAATGCTCACTTATACCATGTATGCAACTGCATTTCAACTCTGCTTCTAGTGGCTATTCTGCTTCTTGTGCTCCTGAAGAGAAGAAAAATTCATGAGTGCCCAGTAGTATTAATAGGTACAGGAGAATCTTGGTGTTTACCAGCTGAGGTGGCAGTGCTTCCCACTTTTTTCATTGTTGTGTGGTGGGAGCTTATGTGTGTTGGGATGGCTCCCTGCCTGCAACCTGCTCACCCAACCAGATGTTCTCCCCCATGTAGGTGATGCTGCTACAATCTGTGAGGCAAAGGGGAATTGTTAATCTAGTACAGCAGTTCTCAAACTCCCAGGAAGCTGAAGAACCGCTGTAAGTGCATGTGGGGAAGGCAGCGGGGACGGGGAAAGGCAGTGACGTAATCCCCAGGATCGCGTTGCTAAAGGAGGCGCAGGGGCTGGCATGTACTTACCAATCCATGCAGCAGCCTCCTGGGGGTGCGAGGAGCCCTGCACGACCCTCTTCAGGGCTCCCCAACCTTCAGAAAATGAAAGTGGAGCGATAGCACTCCACCTCTGACCTGTGATTGCAAACCAGAAGTGCTCCACTTTCAATTTCTAAAACTTGGGGAGACCTGCAGAGGGTCACACAGAGCTCTTCACACCCTCGAGAGGCTGCTGCAGGGACTGGTAAGTATATGGCAGCCCCTGTGCCCCCCTTAGCGACAATGGGGAATGCATCGCTGCCTTCCACCCACTCCCACCCCTTAAGGGAGCAGAGTCCAGGGCCCTCTGGCTGGAGCATCGCAACGTCCCAGTTTGAGAGCCACTGATCTAGTGCATGGCTTTCCTGTACCACAATGAGAGGGAATGATTTTCAATGGTATTCATGAACATTTGAGTGCATTGCATACCAGGGAAATGTCAGCATGAAGGATGGGAGTTATTTGGCAGTTTCACTTTGGAAAGAGAATTTGGCTGTAAATGGGTAATTTTCACAATGAACCGAGGTGAAAAACAGTTTCTCCTAAGGCTCAGTCTTGGGACAAATGCTTTTCAACATGTTCATAAATAACTAGGAGCAGGGGATAAGAAACAAGGCTGCCATGTTTGCGGAAGGCACTCAACTTTTTTGGGTGGTAAAGTCCAGCATTGATTGTGAAGAATCCAGAAGATCTCTCCAAACCAGGGGAATGGGTGACAAAATGGCAGATGCCCTTCAATGTAAATAAGTGTGAAGTCATAGAATCATAAAGGTGGAAGGGGCCTAATAGGTCAAGTGATGCACATTCTTGATGAAACAAGAATTTGAAATATTTGTGTATAATGGGTTCTGAAGTGTCTGTGACAGATCAGGAGAGAGATCTTGGGATGGTGGTGGACAGCTTAATTTTGAAAACAAGTTGAAATGTGTCATCCTAGTGTGTGGCAGCTATGAAGAAGGCCAATTCCATGCTTGGGCCAATTCCGTGCTTGAAATCATTAAACAAGGGATTGAGAATGAAGTGGTCAATATTATTATGCCTTTGAACAAATAGATGGCAAAGTAACATCTGGAGTATTGAGTTAAGTTCTGTTTGCCACATTTCGAAAAAGATATAGACAGTGGAACTGGAAAAGATGCAGAAGAGAGTGACCAAAATGATTAATGGGATGGGCACCTCCCTTTCAAGGAAAGGCTACAGCATTTGAGGCTCTTCAGTCTAGAAAGAAGGTGCCTGAGAGAGGACATGATTGAGTCAGATATACATGGGATACACAACACCAGAACCAGGCTATGTCCACTAAAATGGACTGGCAGGAGAATTGGAATAGCCAAAAGGAAATCAGCATGTAATTATCTGTAAAAACCCCTTGCCACAGGATGTGGTGATAGCACCTAGCCTAGATGCCTTTTAAAGGGGGTTGGAAAAGATTTATGGAAAAGTCCATCACAGGTCACAAGCCATGATATGAAATCTCTGAGTTTGAGGTAGCCTATCTCTGAATGCCTGATGCAAGGGAGCGGCAATAGGATACTGGTATCTTTTTGTCTTGAGTGCTCCCAAAGGCCTCTGCTGCATCACTGTGAAATACAGAAAACTGGACTAGATGGGTCCTTGGCCCAATCCAGTAAGGCTGCCATGTTCTTATGCATGCATGGGATGCCTTGTCCTTGTAGCCTCATTTGCAGAGTTGTGACTGGAGTTGGGGTATATATAAACATTTTGATCTCATCTGATCTCAGAAGCTAAGCAGGGTCAGACCTGGTTAGTACTTGGATGGGAGACCTCCTGGGAATACCAGATGCTGTAGGCTTATACCATAGTCTTTTGAGACTGAAGGTTGCCAACCATTGCCAACCATCTAATGGGCCTCCTTGCCATCACAGAAACTTCTCCCACTTGCAGGCGCTCCAGAGCAGTTGCAAGCCACTTTGAGCAGCCAACCACTTTTTAAAAATTTTTTCTTGAAAAAGCAAAACAAACAAACAAACAAACAAACAAACAAACAAATAAAACCGGTCGGCCACTCAGAGCACCACAAAACCACTCCAAGTGCCCGTGAGGGAGGGGTGTAGGTAAAGGTACTTTGGCAGTGAGGGCATGATTATTTGTTATTTTAATGAGAAACTCCCTCATCTGGCAGTTAAATTTTTATTTGAAAACAAATATCTATGGACAGCATTCTTGCACTTCTGATAGATGTGTAGAAAAGCACATGTGCAGCTTTTTGCATCCTTGCATGAGAAGTTGCTCTTGATAAAACTGCTGTTAAAAGATGTGCCTCCCTCATATTTGGGTTTTACTCTTGGATAAAAAGTCTGGGTCCTTGAAACTGTCACATAGGATCTGACCCTACTTTCTACAAAACAGACATTGGCTTTGTAAACAAATGCCAAAGAGGACCTTTTGATTTTGGACCATCTCCTTTTCATGAGTGTGTGAAAAGCATCAAACTAAGAACAATTTTCAATCACTAACAGATTTTACCAGTTTCTGGGGCAAGCAACTAGGCTTGGTCTGCTTCTGAACTTTCCAGAGGCATCTCTTAGAAACAAGAGTTGTGGACTAATGAACTATGAATCTGACCCAAAGCAGGTAGTTCTTATGTTAGTCCACTAAAATCTACCAGTTTGGAACTAAAATCCAAAACATTTGTGGAAGCTAGTCCCATTGATTTCAGCTCAGTTAATGTGCTCCGGATCACAGCTTGTGTCTTTGATTCTCTTGAAGCAACATGGCATCAGCATCCAGTGGAATCCAGTAAAGGCAAATGGTTGATTTGCTTATCAGGCTTAGTTTCTAACACTGGGTTTGTTTTTTTAAAACCCTTCAGTGGTCAAAAACAGTTTCTGGAAGCAATGTGTACAAGACCATACAAATTCCACATTTATCTTTGTATGCATACTTGGGCCTGGTTCTCATTTTCCTTATATATGTGTCAGTGTAAGTTGTAAACTTGGGAGTAATATAAGGAATGTGAAACTAGTAATGTAAGCAGAAAGGGGATCACAATTGGTCTTTTCTGCATCTGTGGAAATTATACAGGAACTTTACATTTCCCAGTAAATATTAGGCCCTTTTCACAGTATGAAGGAGGAGCAACATGCTAGCATTCTAAAAGAAGGGCTTTGTTTCTGGGTGGTATTGCCTCTGGCTGTTGTTCAGTAGGCAGGAACCAAGAACAAAAAATAACCCCTGCCTGCTCAGAAAAGTGATTGCTGCAAAAGGTAAAAGTTGGTGATTACTCCCAGATAATACAAGGAGGAGAAAACTGGAATCTTATATCTGCACCACTTGAAATTTTAGCACAATTTGGTGTAAATCCTTTACAATCAGCCTGATGATGCCCAGGCTCTTGTGCCTACATGTGCTGAACAGGAGGAATTCGACATAACTAATGACACAAAGGTGCCTTTTTGCATTGTAGCCCTTGAAGGGCCACCTCACATGTCTGTGCTATTGATATGCATGCCTCAGGCACATTTGCTGGCTCCTTACCTTCTAGAATCAGGTTGCATGGTCAAAAGAAAAGGGGCATTTTCACGAATGATGTTAACACCCACACTTGAGCCTTCTTTTTCTGTCACGTATGAATGCAGTTGATGCAAGAGATAATTTGGAGAAAAATCTATGCACATTGCAGCCTGTTGTGGATGTTGCATTCACATTAGAAGCAGATGGAAAGCAAATCTAACTTAAGCCCCATTGGTATAAACGTCAGCTGGATCTGGCTCAGACCTCTAAACTCACTGTCTTTGCAGCACAGTGAAATGATCATTCTAATGATCGCCTGCTATCCTTCCAGCAGTCTTTTCTTTGTCAGAAGTGAGAGCGGCCTCTATTGTTATCCTCATTGTAGTGTATTATTGTACTAAGGTCTTTAGGAGGAATGAAACTCAGATGTAGTCTGGAATAGAGATGTTCACGAACATTTGATTGGAGTGCTTAGTAAAACTAACACCCCCGCTTGAATGCTTGAGAGCAGAACTGGGACTGAAACAGGCTTTTGTGATCAATTGAATCTATCACTCACATTGCTCACTGCCACCTCCCTGCTCTTCTTCTCCCAAAGTCAAATGCTTATCTTTGAGAGTGAGGAAGGCAGCAACAGTGGGCACTTTCATTCTTGCTTTTAAAGAATTTTTAACTGTAGTCAAGTGAATATTGCAAACAGAAAATGTGGGATAATGTACTATAGGTAGTTTTGTGCTCATAAGCTCTCAGACTTTACCTCTATCTTGCAGTTAGTTTGCAGTCTTGGGCATGTCTTTTGTCAACAACTAGGTCAGCATTCTGCTTCAAACAGTGGCAATTCAATAGGAAGCTCTACCTTCAGAACTTGAGAGCAATAGCTTTCTTGTTTATCTTCAGCACCTGGTGTTCAAAGATAGACTGCCACTGAACATTGAATCTCCACTAAGCACTCAGGGCTGAGTGGAAAGGCTGCTATGAACAAGGCTGGGAAGGAGCATGTAGGAGGAGGTGAACGTGGGAAGGTATAGTGGGAATGAGTTGACGAAGTAGATAGGACTTGCAACAACCCCACTTTTTGGTGATACCAGATTGCTTTCTGGCTAAATGCAATATGGTAGAAGCCTTAATACTAGTCAATAGCTGCTGTAAAAGTCAAACTACACATTACATTAAACGTGCCGTTTGGCTCTGGATGTGTTTTTAGCTTAAATAGGAACTGCAGGGGGAACCAAACAGGTTCATTACAGTGGCATGTGGAAAAGGAATATTTACCCTTTCTTCTTACTTCAAGAATAAGAATACTTCTTACTTCAAACATTGGTGTTTGATGATGGCCTGCCTATTTTTATAATGGTGTCATCTGATAGTTAATGTAGGAATAGTTATCTGATCAATACTTGTTGAGTCAGTTGACAGAATATTTTTTGGCCTATCACAAGCCCAGTGCTGCTAACTGCAAAGCTGGACTTCTTTGTTTGACATGTTCTAACACCTTGCAAACTGGCACAGTTCTGATTTCTTTTTTTAAATAAAGATACTGGGGTTTTGATAGTAATGACAAGTTTAAAGTAGTCTATTTGAATTCATCATTCTCTTCATCTCTTTTTAGGTTCTTCCTGTGAGTAGATATATACTAGCTAGCCAGTGATTTGACATTGTATTCTATCATGACATTGCATTCTATTATTTAGAAATTTTTATGGAACAGTTTTCTTCATATCCTCTCCTTCTGTCTTTTATTTTTTTCTCTCCACATCAACTCTTGCTCAAGTAACACCCCCTATCCTTTGATTATGGTTAAGGGATCAGGGTGGGCTAATGTTTGCACACTCCATCCCCCAGTTTCTCCTCTCTTGCCTGTGAACTTCTCCAGACTCTCTGCCCCCTACACCCATTAAACTATTGCTCATTGTTGTCTGCTCAGTGTTAATAACAATGATTAAACTACAGCCCATCCTAGGCATATCTACTCTGAGGTAAGTCTCACTGAGTTCAGGGGGACCTACTACCAGGAAAGCTGTTAACCTGTAGTTTATAACAGTGGCATAGCAAGGGCGGACAGGAGGGGCAGTAGGTGCCAGCCAGAAGGGGGACACTAAGGGACAGCCTCGCCTGGTGCATGTGATGGAGCATGTTCATCTATGACAGCAGCTGCAGCAGCAGGTGTTGCTGCTGCTGCTGTACTATTGAGCCACTGCTGCTAAGTGCACTGCCAAGATGTCTTTAAGCAGCAGCACCAGCAGAAACTGTAATGAGAGGAAAAAGAGTGCTAGAAGTGTGCTAGAAGCCAAGAGCTAAGGCAGGGCTGGCAGATAGAATCTCCCCAAAGGACTCCGAGCACAGAGCGGTGACAGGAGGGAAACAAGTGAGAGCTCTGGCACTGTGCAAGCCACCTACCCTCCCTCCGTCCCTCCCTCCCTCTTTGGAGTTTTGCTGTGGGGACTGACTGGACATTTCTTTGCTGTTGCCACTCCTCTTTCAGGGCTGGCTGCGATGAGAGGGTGGAGTCTTGCTGGCTGCTGTTCTAGGCTCTTTTTGATTTCTCCTTCTTTGTGGAGAGTCTATCTGACCAGCCAACCCCGCCTCAGCTCCTGGGTTCTTGCACTTCTTATTTCTCTCACTGTAGTTTTGCCATCGTTGCTGCATGCAGTCCTACGCACTCCTGGGCATTGTTAAAAAGTTTTCCTCAATAAAAGCGGGCGCTGCACTTCCCATTGTACATTCCTCTGCACGTTGGCTCTGCTCCAGGCATTGGACACATACAGTCTTGCAAACCACCTTTGATTTGATCGTGACCCCCAAGAGTAAAAGGGGGTCAGTAACTGGTACTGCAGGAGCTGGCAGGGGGCAGCGGTGGGGGAGATTAGCCCATCCAGCAGCCCCACAGTGGGAAGGCGGCAAACAAAGGGCCCACCCAGCATCTCCTTTCCCCTTTGCCCTCTGTCCCCCCTTTTTCTTCTTGGGTGGCAGCCTTTCACATAGAAAAAATGTGAAAAGTCAGCAACCCAGAATAATGTGATGATGTCGTCATGTCACTACCTAACTTCCGGGTTGTTCCCCCTCACACACTAGTTGTCCACAAATGTTAGTGAGGCCTCTGGTTTATAACATGATTCAAACTATGGTTTAAATCTCTGTAATTTTGCCTTAACTATGGTGAGCGCTGGGTCAGACGTAATAACAAATGGTATTTAAGGATGCCAAAGAAACAAATTGTTATGGGGGAATTTGTGTATGAGAGTGGAGGAACTTGGGAGGACATAATCTTGTGGTCCATTCCTGATTCCTTAAGCATGATTAGAAGATGGAAAGCATTACATCTGCATGTTATTTCAGTGCATACTATCATGAAATATTTATAACTGTTTTTCACTGAACTTTTTTTGTCATAGTCATAGGCTGTTACGTAAAAAGAATTCATATCTATTGCACTTTATCTTCTAGCCTTTGGTTTCAAATTTAAGCAAAATTACTTCATCCATCCATGCATAGTTCCCAAGGCTTGATATATTTTGTATCCTCTGAAAAGTCAAATTCTCATGGTTTTTTTCCCCCCTTCCATAATGAATGCTAAGATGCTAGGATGCCAAATACAGTGCCTAGCTTACAGTCTGTGTGTGGATGTACAGAACACTCATAGCACTGCCTATTGCATGTCCATAAAATAATGCTATAGGATAAATCAGGTTTAGAATAGTAAAAGGCTGGCTGCATGGACCAGTGAAACATTAAGAGTAAAATGGAGAACCTCCTTAGCTTTTGTTCTGGTAGGTACTCATTAAAAACATGTCAGATTTTTCATTGATTAGTACTGAAGTTTGGGTGAATTATGACTAAAATTAGAAGTGCAAATGATTGCAGAAAATATTTATCCATTAATATTAGCATAACACCTGTATTTGGTGGTAGGAGACTCTTGCAGATTATATATGACCACATATAAGGTGCCATTCCTGGCAGCGTATATTTATAATATGACTTGCTATTCTTTGGGGTGTCGTCTTTTTTTAAATAAAATAAGTTATATCATCATTTTAAAGAAAAAAATGGATATTTACAGAATTTTCCCCCATCTTTTGTTATAATTTTTTAGGTGCTTCAGAGCTGGGCCCATTTTCAGATCCCAGGCAGTTTACAAGCATTTCATCCCTCACTGAGAGCCGCTTCTCCAACCCACGAATGCACTATCCAGCCACCTTTACTTATACACCGCCAGTCACCTCAGGCATGTCATTGGGTATGTCAGCCACCACTCATTACCACACCTACTTACCACCACCTTACCCTGGCTCTTCCCAAAACCAAAGTGGACCATTCCAGACCAGCAGCACTCCATATCTCTACTATGGCACATCGTCAGGATCATACCAATTCCCCATGGTGCCGGGGGGAGATCGCTCCCCCTCCAGAATGCTTCCTCCCTGTACCACCACATCCAACGGCAGCACACTGTTAAATCCTAACTTGCCTAACCAGAGTGACGGTGTGGAGGCTGATGGAAGCCACAGCAGCTCCCCAACAGTCTTGAATTCTAGTGGCAGAATGGATGAGTCTGTCTGGAGGCCATATTGAAATTTTCTTTGTGTGGCCTAAAGTCTATGAGCCAAAAAAAAAAAAAAAGTCAGCTAATTATAAAGTGCCTGTTTTATTTTTTATTTTTAATAGATTTTGTTGATAAGTGCAACTGTGTAGCTGGGATGTTAACAGCTAATTATATATATACAATATGAGAATGACCTGCCAGCACCATAGTGGATCAAAGCACATTTTTTTCCCCCTCTTGGGAACATTTGCCTGAGTTTTACTTACTAAAAAGTAATAATTTGGGCTTTTCCAACCCAAAAATATGATGCCCATTTTGTCCAGATTCTTGTAAAATAAATTAGCGAGTTCTTTTGCCAAGAGAGGAGGAACGGACTCCTGCCAATGTTCAAGACAAAGCCTGTGCTCTCTTTGATTTTCAGAATAAACCGAATCACCTTGAACTTCAGGTACAGTTGCAATCATACGAATATAAAGAACCCTTCTGCATGCACAGTGCAGTTCACTTCTTGTGTTTGTGCACATAGAAAACAAGCTTCCAGTTATACCAAAAATACCTTCAGGTTATAGTAACTCTTCAACCATCGTATCGAAGCCTTGCAGCAGATGAAAGATAGGAAGGACCTTAAGGGGCACGACTTATTTGTGCTGAAAGAACATCCTGCAAGATAATACGACAACCTTTTTCGTTTTATGCATTTATGTGATTATTTTTGCCTTAGTCCAATTAACCAAAAAAAAAAAAATTCTTGGGGAAAACCCCCTAAAATGAAATAAAAAATGAAACCTTATTTCTTATGCAAGAAACAAAGATAATGGCAATATATCTTACGCAAACCAAAACAGTATAGATAGTGTGTGTGGCTATCTTGTTTTATTTTATTAAGTTATATATGTAAAAATTGAGGTTATTTGCAAAAAATGAGTTGTCATATAATTTTAAAGAAATATTTATAATTATTTAATGATATTTGGTCCCTTTAAAGGTTTTTTTTTAATGTAATGATATTCTGACTTTGGTCTCTAAAAATGTTTGTTGTTTTAAAATAGTGACAGTCTTTAGTGGTGCAAAACCTCAAGTCAATGCCTGAAACTCTGAAAAGCAGATCCAGTATAAACCAGCTGCAATATGATTTTTAAAAAACGCTTCCATCTCAAACGCATTTGGATGTAGCATGTTTTAATTTATGAAGGAGATACTATTTTTAATGTTATTGATTGTTTGGTTGCCATCAACACAGTCTTGCCTCTTCAGTTTGTCAAGAATGAGTTGGAAGGAAAGGCAGATTGTGTGAAAAGTATTTATGGAGACATTTCTCTGTAGTTCTTCAATATTTAAAGGGCAGGATCAAAGGCTCCACAACTAGGGTACTGCGTGCACACAGGGCTTTTCAGCATATGGGCAAACACTTCTGCCTTCATTTTTCTACCTAAGACATTCTGAGCAAATTAGGTCTTCCTCAGAGGCAACTCTATTATAAAATAAAAAACATATACATTATTTCTGCACCTTTTGACATTTACCTCTTGTTCTTCCAGTTTCATTTGGGTCCACCATCTCTTCTTCAGCTCTGAATTGGCTTGGAACACATTGGGCAAAACAATGACACCTAGGGTATTTTCAATAAATAAATAAATAAATTTTCCCTCAACACCTTTGAGGTTCACTTGTTTTTCTAGTTTCATTTGGTGCTATATTCCCTCTGTTTTTCCTCCTTCCTTTGGCAGCTTTTTGAGCTGTTGTCCTGCCACTCAGGGTTAGGGGGATCCTTTGGCAAGGTACCCTATCAGGCACAATTGGCTGCTGACTCCCATTCCCATCGACATACACATAAACGTGTTCCACTTCTGCAGAAGTGGCTTTGGATCCAAGCCAGTGTATTCTGGTGCAATCCCAAACTTTCTCAAGTTTTGATCAATGTGTGGAAACTTTTGTAACAGACCCATGATGCTAAAAAATGGGAAGAGGGTGAGGGGAAACATTACAAAAATGCCAAGTGTTTCCAATTAAAATATCAACAAACCTTGCAGAAAATATATTTATTAATCTTATAGCTCTTATCCAGCATCAACTGCTAAAGTAAGATGTGTCTTGATTTTTTTGAAATTTATTTTTTCAAGATGTGGCCATCATGCTAAAAGTGAATAAGCAGATACAATGCAGATCTATGTTCTGCGGATTCTGTGCAGCAGTATTTAATTGTTCAAACTTGCATACTGAAGAAGAAAGTCACCTTAAGGCCATACACCTACTGACTAACTGTGATACATGAATACACCTGGGACTGTTACTCAGTTGATCCATCTGCCATTAACAAACTTTGTATTGCCTAGAGGACAATAGAATTGGCTACTGACTACGTGCCTGATTTGAAAGCCTTCTGAAGTAGTTGAGAATTCTTCTTTAGATATCACTGGGCAGTAAATCTGTTGGCACCCAAAGGCTGGACCCTAGCAATCTGCCTCTGTTCACCAGATTTACACATGTGCTTCATTAAGCAGGATGTGGGTACAAGGATGACATAGAGCAAGTTGTAGCTCAACTCCTTTAAAAGGAGGAGCCAGCTTCCCAGAATGGTTTGTCCTCCTCCACTTCCTTATTTGCACTGCGTTTAGTGTCAGCTGCATGCAGCAAACAGTTTTCTCTTTGGACTCCAAAGCCGCTGAAACCATTGATAGCTGTGGGTATGTTTTGGCCACCCTGACAATAAGGAACAGTGAAACAATTTCACAGTAGAATGAGGTCATTCTGCCTCATGTCCACTGCATAATCTGCTGATCGCTAAACCAGTCCTCTTGAGAGACTCCACATTCCCACACAACATTGCTGACAATTGGGTATAATTAGCCTTTTATAGGAAAAGCCTTCTGAAGGTTATATACAGTATCAAAATCTCTTTTTGTAAGTAAGAGACACTTTCTTGGTACGTGGTTATCTTTAAATGATGGAAGCTGTTGTTGATCCTATTTATTGTTTGTGGTAGCTTGAAGCATATCACTGTCCATTTCTTTGTATCTGTAAAATAAGTTTGTTCATTTCATCAGCACTTAAAAGAGTCAGTGTCTGGTTACACATTTCAACTTTTGTGGAATTGTTTGTTGTTTATTAAGCAAGAAAAAAAGAAATGGAACTGCCAGTGCAAAAGCTGTTGTGTATTTAATGAAAGGTACTATATTTGTACATTATTTTTTATTGCTGAAAAGGGCTTTTTAAAGATTACTATTTGCATATTAAATAATTTTTGTAGGGATGTTTTTGTGTTGTTACAGTGGCTGCAGGCGGCACCCAAACACATTTTAAAAAGAAAGATGTTCTTGTAAAATTTAAGTGCTGCTTTATATTCCTGGATATAATCCAGCATATATCATTTTTTCCCCCTTTATGGTTCTGTTCCTGCAGCAATCTTTCAGTACAGTGTCGTCCTATTTTAAAACTGGATCATTTGTGATTAAAACTCCAAATTACTCAGGTGTGCCATTTTGTATGCCCTCAAACACATCCAATTAATGTCCTGTTGTTATGACTGCACAGATACAATGGTTCATTTTGCAAGTCTGAATCAACCAAAATTAACTGAAGGGGTGACAGGGAGAATCTTCAAATACACCACTAAGGAGCACAAATATTCTATTCCCTCTCGTCGTTTTAGTTTGAGGTACATTTCTTTTCCAAGACATAATCTGTCAGCAGGGAACTTTTTTTATTCAGTCTTAAATGGCACCTGATTCTTTGATGCACTATAGAAATAATGGAACAGATATGTTCAAAATGACTTGTGCTCCTGACTTGGTACCTGCTTTCCTCAAATTTATGTAGTTCTGTATGTCTTTGGAACTGGCAATGATAAATTATCACTTTTTGAATCCCCCCCCATTTCTCTTTCAGAGTTCATTTTCTTTTGATTCAGGAAGGGAATGTGGGCTAACATAACATAAATACTAACATTATTGAATCATATTATGGTCTGTGATTAGTATATCAAGGATAAGAATTACTTCTTTAAGAAGAAGATATGCTGGCACGCTTTGTGAAATCAAAGATGTGATACTTCAGGCACAAAACTCATTTCAAAGATTTTACCAAAGATTTATTTACAGGGGGACAGGAACTAATACTATGTGATAAAATAGAGCCTGTCTGTCTTTACTTGGTTGATGCTGATCATGGCATTGAGTGTATGGGTTAAATGAGCTTGGAAGCAGAATCTTTGGAGCTCTTTAGCAGAAAATAACCTGGGAGGGTACTCCATTTAATTATGGGCTTCCATCTAGAAGTCCTCCAAAATGGATTTACTGGTTGCGCTCCCCTTCTCCTGCCCAATGCCTTGCCAAGAAGTAAATTGTTTGCGCTGCCATGTTTACTGGAATCTTGCTCCACCTTATTTCTGGAGCCTGCCATTTTAGTCCTGATGTAGTAGTAGATCAGGAATTGCAGAAAAGCCATGAACAAAAGCAATAATTTAAACCTGTATAAGTCATGAGTAAAGATCAAAGAGATCCCAGTTTTTTAGCTTCAAAGCCTCTATTATTTCATTTCACCTGGCATTGTAGCTGTTTACAGATAATTCCTTGCTTTGTTTTTATTGCAATGATTTCAAATAGATCAGCCTGAAATCCTATTTTTATAGTTCTTTGTTTCATAGGTACACTAAGCAACATTCCACTTCATTTTTTTGCTGGTTGTTGTTGCTTTGTTGAATATGCTTTACCAGTCTTGAATTTCTGCTGGAAGAAAACATTTGTAGCATTTCCTGTAAATACAAGCTTTCATTTCTTTCATTTTTGTTCCAGTTGCTGTTACCCAAGATTTGCTTCTCATGCACATATTGTACAAACACATTTTTCTTTGCGCCACAGACAGCGATTGTGGAAGGGTTTACTTTCTCTTCAAAGGGACTATTTGTATTGTATGTTGCAACTGTAAATTGAACTTGTTTGGCATTCTCTCATGATTGTAATATTAATTTTGAGGTTTGAATCTCATTTTCAATAAAATGGCTTTTTTTGTTAACATTGTTCCCTGTTTCTTTATCTTTTGCTGCATCTCCATAATTATCTAGTTTATATTTGTAAATACATGTGAGCTGGCTGGAACCAGTGAGTACTGAAATAACATACCATCCCTTGACTCCTTCACTTTTTTTGCAGAATAAAAAAGGCTATTAAAATATATATATAAAAAAATAGAACTGCCATCATTTTAACCAGCATTACCTGAAATTCCTAGTAGTCCCAATTAATTATGTACTCCCAATGTCATCCCATGTCCCGAAACCCCTGTAAAACTAGGACAACTATTTATATAAAGTAATGGAACAAGGGTGAAGGATTCTTTCTTAAACATTTTGTATTGTGGAAGAATAAGGCACAAATAGTAGCACTAAATGTGCAAACTGGTGGATTCAGTGTTTGGGGGTGGGTGGACATGAGCACTACCATAACTCCAAAGTCCAAGTCAACCAGGTGGGTACAGCTGGGCTCCCAGATGAACTTTGGCTTCCGTGGCGGAGATTTGCTGGGCAGGTAGACCTGGGTTTCCAAATACAGAATAAATTACAATATCATGCATAGTGGCATCGCTAGGGTTGGTGTAAACCCCATTAACTTTATTTATTGTTTGTTTATTTTGATATATAACAATACATGTCACCCAACAAATCAGTAACACACAACTGAATAAGAGTCCTAGTATTACATGAAAATGAGAGTAACTTACTAAGCATCTTATTGGTTCCCTTCTGTGTTATAATAACGCTTTATTGTGTCAAGAGCCAAACAGTCTCACTGGTCAGTTCTGAGTTAAAGAAATCCACTTTTTGTTACACAAGGCAATTGTTTTCCTTTCTTGTTATTTGGTTATAACTTTTGATAGAATATAGATATTTCAGTGTGGTTTGTTTTATTGCATTCAGCCTTACATCACATGGAATGACATATAACATGATCGTAGTATTCAAAGATACAAGGATTTTTACAATTTTAGCCAGTAGTGGTGTCACCACAACCTCGAGGGTGTCACCCAGTGCAGTCTCCACCCTCCGCACCCCCTAGTGACACCATTGATCATGAGGTCATCCAATCTATATTAATATTTCATATCTTGGCTTGGGCTTCTTCCCTCTCAAAGCTGGTCATAAACTGTTGATAGCAAAGCAAGTAGCTTTGTGAATTTTTGTGAAATATTGCGAATTGTGCATCTCTCTAACATTTAAGCTCAAAATATGGGTTTGGGGGAGAAAGGGTAAAAACAGACACCATATACAAATGGCATGTCATTTTCTTAATCAGATTTGACACTCCACTAGTCCTGAACACATTTTTACAGCAATTCAGAGATGGGGAATTTGCATTGTTAAGTAGGCTTCCATGAGCAATTTGCTTGTCTGGAACTGATCCTGTCTATGCAAAGACACAGACAAACCCCAAACCCACACCTCAGCTGGCTACTTAGAATCTATGTGCAGTGCTCCTACACAGCAGTCTGTCAACAGATACTCTCACCCCTGAACATCTATTTTGGGTGAGAATGACTAGGAATGGACAGCTCTCTCAGCTTCCAAACATCTTAGAATTTCTTTTGATTTCCATTCTGCTCTCCTCTGCTATAAATACCTAGATTGTTTTTCTGTTACCTCCAGGAAAAAATCCTTATTTAATTACATATTTTTTTCAGTAGTTTGTTTGATAAAACTTTTACGCATTTAAATACTATTTTTTCACAAAGCACAGGATCCATATCTTATCCAACTAACTTGAGAACATTAAGTTTTCAAAACCATGCATTCCATCACAATTCTGGCAAGAGAGGAATTTGGTAACATCCCTAAGGACCAAACTGCATGCTATGCTGAATGCATCATTAAGAGGGATCGTTAAGAGCAGAAACACCTCTTAACAAAAAAGCAACTACAGTAGGCGTGGTCCAGTTTAGGAGCATGGCATGTCGGGAGGAGGGATACAGAGGAAATGATTTTAAAAACTGGCACACTGTAGTCCCAATCTGGAATTCCTCCCTTCAGCAGCCCCTTTTTTGTCAAAGGGGGCAGCATTCCCCAAACTTAGCATTTGTGCTTTCTGAGTGTGCAAAGCATCTATATGTATTATAAGGACAATATTGAGATAATAACCCTGGAAAGTAAGTATTGTAATTGCCCATAATGCAGCTTGGACTGGCAGGAAGTAACTTGCCTAAAACAGTCTAGTAGGCCATTTGTCACCTCACCAAATCTCATCAACCCAGAGATTTCATGATTCACAGCTTAGTTGCTTAACCATTTGCTCTACGAACTGAACACAACTACATTCCATGCAGCTTGTCCCTGATCCCAAGCATTTTCTACCTCCACCCCTGCAGTTGAAGAGCCACCCCTTCAACATAGGAGATCCATTATTGCCCATTCTGCCCTGGAGCAATCCCTTGTATTTGAAAGCAAGCCCATGGTTTTACCCCTGCTAATTGAGTGGGTGCTCCTCTTTTTAGCAGGGGGAGAGTAACTGGCCCACCTCACCCCAGCAGTGTCTTTTCTAGTGGCTGTCTGCTGGTGTTCTTTTTACTTTTTTTTAGATTGTGAGCCCTTTTGGGACAGGGTGCCATTAGTTGTTTGATTTTTCTCTGTAAACCGCTTTGTGAACTCTTAGTTGAAAAGCGGTATATAAATACTGTTGTTGTTGTTGTTGTTGTTATTATTGTTATTATTATTATTATTATTATTATTATTATTATTATTATTATTATTATTATTATTATTATTATTAACCCTGGGCTGGGCTGTCTGGGCTGTAAGCTGTGGGACTGCTATCCTGTGAAGTTACATACACTTAATTAAGTATAACACAAAGGACTGCAGCCTTAATTTTTCTTCAATCAATATTCTGTTTCTGAATTTACAGTGTCATAGTCATTGAATTGGGAGGGCGGTTTAATCTTGATTCAGTGGCACTTAGTTTTGGACAAACGTGCATAGGAAACACGCTGTTTTAAATCCATAATTATTCATTATTTCTTACCAATGAAAAGATATGTTGAGCAATCTAAAGCATATTTACTCAGAAGTAGGTCCTACTAAGGTAAATGGGACTTCCTCCCTATAAGGGGGTTTAGGATTGCAGTCCAAGGCAGATGGGTAATTCTGAATTTTTTTTAAACAACATTTAAGGTCATTTCCTTAAAGATAATGGAATTGTTTTCAGAATCCCCAAACAAACAAAAAATAATCTTGATTACATTTTAGTTTTAATTTGATGAGAACCAAAGGTTCTCAAAATAGAAACTACAGTTTACAATGACTTTATTGCAAGCATCACAATTTGTAAGCTTTAAGAAACTTTAAACTTCATGAGAATGAGTAGCTCTGCATCTTTTACACAACACAATCCTATTCTTCTGAGTGCCAGCTCAGTGATTACTGCACTGGTGATAGGTGTTGCAAACTTGCCATAAAGCACGTTTGTGGCAGCATGTGAGCAAATTGTGTCAGTTGGAAGACTTGTACTGACCATAAGGCCTGTACCATTCAGCCAGGGCTGCATCCAGCCACTGGCACTGGTGAGTACAGTGCCAAGTGACACGGGCAGGGAGGGCAGTACAGAGGTGGGGAGGGAGTTTTCTGGGCAAGGAGGAGCCAGTTCAGGCCTGGAAGGTGGGATTGCAGAGGAGGTCTCCGCTGAATCATATTGCCCCTCCTAGGCCTGGAAGCCTACACGGGGCTTCTCAGACTTGCACTAGAGATTTAGCTCGCACAGATCCAAGTAGTCCAATTGGGCAGGCTGGGGTTTGTCATGGGGTAAGGGCAAACCCAACGCTGAATATAGCATGGGCTGTGCAGCCTCGCTGTGCCAGCACTGGGTAGGATTGGGCTGCCCATCTCAGTAATTTTTTATTCTTTATCTCATCTTAGTTGTTCTCGTCGTCGTCCCCCCTTTTTAAGAGTAGCCTGGATGCTGATGCACGTTTGCACTTTGTTTACTTCTCGATTTCCGCAGTTGTTAGGAATGAAAACAACACCAAAAAGGCAACTTCTGTAGTCCTTGGTTGCTTGACCTCCTTATGTTGTATCAAATACATGTGAGAGCCACATCTTTGTGCAGTTTCTCCTCTGAAGAATGATCTCTGTCCAGGTTTCAGCGAAGGGCATAATAATACAAGGAAAGGAAATACCTGCAAAGTAATAAGAAGACAGTGGTGTGTTGCTTTGGTCTGCTGAGGACAATGTAGGGCAAGACATAGGGGCAGATCTGAGGGATCCTGGCTCTTCAAAAGAACTGGCTCTTTTACTGCCAGTGGTGGCTTTCTCTCCATAAGCAGGATGTTCTTTTTTCACAAAAATAGCCAGACCAGATGCTAAACACTTCACTGCTAAACCCTGGATAAGTGAGAAAGGGGAACAGCTGACTTCTGTTAAGATGAACACCAAGAGAATAAGCCAGAAAGTATGAGAAGTCTCCAGAGGCCGTAGCTTTTGCAAACCCCTGTTTGGCAACAAGATCAGAGTATCAAGATTGAAAACCCACATTACGCTTCTGCTCCTATCCCTGTTTGAACTGATTATTGAGTGCAGTCCCTTTGCTTTCTGGGTGCCTCTTTCTCCCTCCCCCCTTTTCATAGCTTGGTTATTTTTCTTTACAATTAAAAGTTTAACATGCCCCTGACCCCTATCTTTTGCAAGTCTGCAGAAAAAATGTTTTTAAAACGTCACTTAGCAAATCATGTGCCTACTATTGAAGACAATAAAACCCTGAATAAGAGCCAGTGACTTGAATCCAAAGAACTTCGAGCGTAACAAAAATAGTTACTGGCACTGCTTTGCAAGTCCTTGTGCAAGAACAGAAATGTTCATGCAGCGCAATAATAGGTTGACTCAACAATGGTTCTCAAGCAGTTCTGTTTGCACATAAAATTGCTTCAACTCTCAAGTGGAAGAATACCTTTTGCTGTTCTTTGCTTTATGTTTTCTCACTCAGTGCTCTAGCATGGCTTGTAAAACCACTTTTTGTGTCTATGCATAAGGCATCTTTGGATCCAACCCAGAAATTTCAACATAGCATCTTTTACTGATTCTTTCTCTTTCCTTTCCCTGTTTCCTGTAACCTTCTGTTTTCATTGAAGGGAACTAAATGACAATGTTGTGATTAAAGAAGAGAATCTCAGGAAATAAGTGCTAACGTTTTCTGTGGCTCTACCACACATTTGTGTAAAAGTGC
This sequence comes from Tiliqua scincoides, assembly GCF_035046505.1. Lineage (NCBI taxonomy): Eukaryota > Metazoa > Chordata > Lepidosauria > Squamata > Scincidae > Tiliqua > Tiliqua scincoides. The sequence continues at coordinate 136,293,082 of NC_089821.1, read as the reverse complement.
TATTTGTTAACAGAGTTCTGATTTTATGTTGCAGTCCAACCATAGCCATCTGAGATCATTAAAATAAGGTACTGTTTTAATGTACTGTAAGATCTTTGAAAGGAAATGAGTAGAAAAGATTTCCATTTAAAGTTTTTCCTCTCACCCGAATAGAATACTATATTATTTGCGCTTACTTATATTACTCATTTATGAAGGTGTTCACGCACACACACACACACACACACACACACACACTGTTGCAACTAATGAATTATACTCACTCTTGTAGCTCTCCATTACTAACAGCAGTGACAATATTCAATAAAAACTGAGATGCCAGCATCAGATATAGAACTATGAAGAGGGAAACAGGTTGTTCACAATTCTTGCTTAGGAAATTGTGAAACAAAAATAAATTAAGAACATAGGAAGAGCCCTGCTGGATTATGCCAAGGGCCCATCTAATCCAGCTTCCTGTATCTCACAGTAGTCTACCAGGTGCTTCAGGGACCACTCAAGACAACATGATACCTGCAGCCTGTTGCACTCCCTTGCATCAGACATTCAGATCAGCGACCTCTAAAACATGGAGGTTGAATGTGGTCATCATGGCTTGTAACCTGTGATGGACTCCATAAATCTGTCCAATCCCCTTTTACAGGCATCTAGGCCAGGTGCCATCACCATCCTGTGGAAAGGAATTGCATAGATTAATTACACACTGGGTAAAGAAATTTTTCCTTTTGTGTATTCTAACTCTCCCATCAGTCAATTTTCGTGGATGTCCCCTGGTTCTGGTGTCGTATGAGAGAGAAAAGAACTTCCCTCTATCCCTTGTATCCATTCCATCCATAATTTTATACGTCTCAATTATATCCCCCATTAGGACACAATCCTAACCCACTTTACAGCACTGACATAAGGGCAATGCAGAACCGAGATAAGGGAAGAAGCATTCTCTTACTTGTTGGAGAGTACTCCATTCTCCGTTACTCCATTCTCTTACATGGAGGCCTCCATGAATGCCACCCTACTGTAGCACACTTCCCACTGGCACCACTATGCCAGTGCTGAAAAGTTGGTTAGGATTTCGGGCCTCAGGCCCCTTCTTTATTTATTAATTATTAACAGTATTTATATTCCGCTTTTCAACTAAAAGTTCACAAAGTGGTTTACAGAGAAAAATCAAATAACTAAATGGGCTCACTTGTCCCAAAAGGGCTCACAATCTAAAAAGATGCAAATGAATACCAGCAGACAGCCACTAGAACAGACACTGCTGGTGTGAGGTGGGCCAATTGCTCTCTCCCTGCTAAAAAAAGGAGCACCCACTTGAAAAAATGCCTCTTACCCAATTAGCAGGGGTTCTAGACCGAACAGTTCTAGGCAGTTCGGTCTTTCTAGACCAAACAGTTCCAAATGTTCTAAGAGAGGTGCTCTAACCCAGTAATGATTTTGGTGACTCTCATACACTTTTTCCAGTTCCACTATACCTTTTTTTGCAATATTGTGACCAGAACTGGATACAATACTTCAGATGTGACCTTACCATCGACTTATACAATGGCATAATAATATTGGCTGTTTTATTCATATTTCATTAACCCGAGCATGGAATTTGCCTTCTTCACAACTGCCACACACTGACAGTGCAATCCTATTCTTCACTAGCATCAGTGCAGCAGCAGCTGCACCATCAATAGTTGTTGTTTACAAAAGTGCCATAAAGCACATTTGTGACGACTTGGGTATAAGCAACACCAGCAGGAAGGCCCGCACTATACCGCCAATGTTGTATCCTGACCTGTGGCAGATGGCAGAGGTTAGTGCTATGCCAGGTGGTGGAGGGGGTGGAATGGAGACTGGGGGGGGGGGGTTCAGGGCAGGTGGTTGGGACAGGCCTGGGAAGGGGCAGGATTGGCAAAGGAGGCCTCTGCCTTATTCTGTCCTCCTTACTGGGCCTAGAAAATACATGGTGCAGATTCAAGTAGTTCCATTGGGCAGGCTGGACTCAATATGGGGTAAGGGGTAAACTATCCCCTTATCCTGAGAAGACCTGCTCAATCACCAGACAGTTCACAAAATATGGGTCAGGCCACTGGAATAAAGGACTGCCGGAAGGTGAGTGAATAATCTCCCTGAACTGCTCTCCACCTAGTGTGTTGTGTTTCTTTTGAATGGGTTATGAAGTGTAGTGTTGCATTCCTTTGCACTCTGCACTGGCTGTATGTGCCTCCATTGGGAGACCAATAGAGTGATGGTTCTGAAGCTGTGTTCCTCAGAAGCTTGTCAGGATTTCAATCAGAAGCTCAGTAAAGGCAGACCACATTTCCTGAAAAGACAGGTTGCCCACAACTATCAATCTTTTGCACAACATGCAGCTGAGGTTCAGTGTGTTCTATGTTCAGCTGAGGTCATCTAGGGCAGGGTAGTCCAATAGTCCCATGGTAGTCTGGTCCCATGGGCTGCATGCAGCCAGCGAGGTGTGTGTTGGCAGCCCCTGAGTGGCATGCAGCCGCCCATTCTCCTCAGTTAGCTGCATTGCTGCTTGCTCCAGCAGACGATGAGTGCAGGTGCTCAGGGCAGGGCAGGCCTCATGAGAAATCCCTTGCCCAGCATATCTGCTCTCAAGCAGATGACGAGCTGCGGTGCTGTTCATTGCCTGAGGGCGGGGCACTCTGGGCAAGGGAAGTCTTGTGAATCTGCGCCTTAGCACTCATCAGCTGAACTGAAGTGGGGCATGCTGGAGGGTTTTCTCCTACTATGCCATTCCAGCTTCTCCTTCTCCAAAGGAGAAGCCGGAATGGCGTGGCAGGGAGATTGAAAAGCCCCACGACACCTGCCTCTGCTTTGGCAGGCTCAGAACACAGAAGTAGTGACATCATCATGTCATAGCAAATTACTTCCAGGTTGGCAAGTGGTGCCCAACCAGGAGTTATGCAAGGGACATGCAGCTCCCTGGGGGGGTCAAAAGTTGGGCCACCCTGATGGTGAGACACAAAAGAATCTCCCTATGCCCCAAAGCACACAAGAGTTCATGGCAGAGGTTCATGCGTTCTTCAGCAGACAAATAAATAAGGGAAAGCTTCTTCAAGGACAAAGTTTGAAAAGTAATGCCGTAGAGCATGCTTCCATTTTTCACAGGCATCTGGGCTTCCTGAATCCTACCTGTCCTCCATACCACTGCGTCTGCAGTATGCAGCAGCAATTTGGGGCACATAACTGACAAGGCACCATCTCTGATAGTGACTAGGGAAGTTCTCAACAAGACCTGCTCTTTAATATACTCCAAAGTAAATTACACCCCATCATTAAATTAAATTAAGTTACAAACCCCACCAGCCCCAATATAGTTTCAGGAACATTAACTGTAGTTATTTTTATATGCATGAAAGTAATAATTGAAACAATGTTATCGACAAAGATCCAACAGTCCCGTCTCTCCCCACCCCCCTTTTAATCAAAGGTTTTTTTTGCCTACCTGCCTTGTAGTGGCCCATTTAGGGTGCAATCCTAATCCAATTTCCAGCACTGACATAAGGGCAATGCAGCTCCAAGGTGAGGGAACAAGCATTCCCTTATTTTGAGGAGACCTCTGTGAGTGCCACTCAACTGCAGGATGCAGCACACGTCCCACTGGCACCGCTATGCCAGTGCTGGAAGATTAGTTAGGATTTGGGCCTTAGTTCCTGAAAGCCCTAGTCACAAAAATACAGAGGCAGAAGTTAGTCAGAAATATGGAGGTACTGCTGAGGAATATTCACATATGGTCTGAAACTTTTGCAGAATGGATGGTCCCTGGTCTTCCCAAACAGCACTCCTGATGTGATTTTGAGCCTTGTCTTTCATTCCAGGAAATTTTCTCCAGGCTGGTGGAGACTGGCTGGTGACCTTTGAGTTGTTTTGTCTTCTCCTGAAGCAGGTTGCATGGCTAAAACAAAAACAAAACTATAAGGAACTTGCTCCACGAGCGCCTTTCTGAAGAGGCAGAACCCCTGCTCATTTCTTTTGTGGTTTGGATTCTATAGAATCATCTGTGACAAAGTGACAGGTTTGAAAAATGGAGCGGGACTAATTAGCTATTCTAAGAAGAATAAAAGCTGACCAGGAGGTTCTCTAGAGCTGTGGTTCTCAAACTGGTGGGTCATGACCCACCAGTTTGTGTAAAGCTTCCCCATCCCTTTAAGGGGTGGGGGAAGGGGTGAGGCAGCAACACAATCCCCAGGATCATATAGCTAAGAAGGGGCGAGAGGGTGCTTGTATTTACTGTGGTCAGAAGCAAGGAGGAAGAGGTGCGGGGAGCCCTGTGCAGCCCTCCACAGGGCTCCCTGAGTTTAAACAGTGCATGTAAACCATTTCCAGTTTGCAGGAGGTGCTATGCTTGCACTGTTTCTCAACATTCTAACACTCGGGGAACCCTGAAGTGGGGTCTGTGTGGGGCTCCCCACACCCTTGCTTCTGCCCACAGTAAGTAAAAGCAGCCCCCCCCCCTTAGTGAAACGATCCTAGGGATTGCATCACTGCCCTTGCCCCTCCCCCACAAAGACTTATTTAAGGAGTAACGCTCCCTAAAGGTTTGAGAACCACTGCTCTAGAGCAAGCGTCAGTGAGATGAGTAAGAACTATACTGCTCTTGTGCAGTTTCTTTTCACTTCCACTGGGGTTGCCTCTCAATGGACCATGCCCTTCTTGTCCTGCAGGAAGTCAATACCACCGGTAGAATTGTTTGGTTTTCCTTTGTATGTGTATCCCCAAGGGATTGGGAGCAGCTTTGAGATAGATGAGTGTGTGTGCGTGTGGGCGAGCATGCATGTGATTTGGATCAGACAAAAGGTGTAAGAGGAAGGGTTAAACATCCCTTCCCACAGCATCACTTCCATAATCTAATTTGGGAGCCCCACAGCTGCTTTGAACCAAAGAAAACACAAAACCATGGGAGATTTAATCATAATACTCTGAGCATCTCATCTAGTTGTCCCTTAATCTACGTAACTAAGGGTGTCTCAATTAGAGGGGCTCTCTAGTCCAGGAGACAAAGCAGAACTCTTGAACAAGTTACATATATAACCAATTTCCTGAATATAAATTACCATCACTACTCGCACAACACAGTGCATTTTTTATTTTTATTTTTTGACTTGGAGAGTTTGAAAACTGCCTTTCAGTCAAAATTTGTACATATGTTTCCAATGATTAACACATTTTATGAGATTAGTTAACAGGGTACATTCAGTTTTCTTAGGCAATATATTTCTCTGTGAAAGATATTTTTTACAGGATATCCAAGTTAAGCCTGGCACTTTGCTGATTGTGGGCTCTTGGCCAGGGGCAGACCATTGAGTTATTCAGATCATTGAGTAACATAAAATATCAACTTCAAACATAGTGACAGTGCACAAGAATTCATTTCTACAAAAGTGTGCAACAGTTGCAACAGCATGAAACACTTTGACTTCTCTGAGATGTACATATTGTCATCTTCTGGGGCTTAAAAGGGCTTTTACCTTAAGGTTGTTGCATTTTGCAGTGAGGTAAACCAGAAAGTGTGCACTGCCTTTTGCTGTGAAGCAAAACAGGCAATGCAGGCGCAAGCCTTCTGTTATCCTAACTTACCTAGCAATCCTATGCATACTATAGAAGTATATCCTATTATTGTGTCCAGTGGGGCTTACCCCCAGGAAAGTGGTACAACCAAATAGGTTTGCAGCCTTGGAGTCTATTCATATGTGCTCTTTCTAATGAGATGCCACCGATCTCTTCTTGCTTGTGACCATCCCATTTGGATTGTGCCTGGACAATTACATGTGTGAGGGCACCTTTCCAGCAAAATGCCCCTACATGTGGAAAGCCTACACCTCAAGGAAAAGGACATGATATGCAGGGACAGGCAACTCAACGCAGACTTGACTTGCCAAACACACATTTTGGTAACTCACGCAGACTCGAATTACGTGCGTTTTGAAACTGGAAATGACTCGGGAGTTTTTCTCAGGAACAAGTGGAGACATAGACTTGGAAACTCAAGTCTTTTGGTCTGCCACTCTGCTTGGGTGTCTGTGTGTGTGCTTGCTTACTTTTGTTTGCAGCTCCTTGTGGGTGATCCAGAAGCCACATTCAAATCAACGTGAGCAAGAGACTTGGAGAGAGGAGGGTTGGTTGGCTCCAGGAGGTGGGGGTGGGGGAAGGGAGGAAGGAGGCTTAAGTTTTGTTTTGGGAGCCTGCCCACCCACTTCTGTCCCCTCACTCACACTGCTTGTCCCCTTCCCCCTTGCTGAGCTGGGATGCTTCCTCCTCCCTCCATCCATGCTCAGCACTCCTTCTGAGGGTGGGATTGGGAGTCATGATGTGAATGGCATTTCATGGCTAGAGTTTGTAAGGAACCAATTGGTGCTTTCGGCACTGCTGCACTCACTGGAAGAACAGCAGAGCTTTTGTTTACAAATGGGATGGTGACATCAGGGGAGTGTTAAATGAGAACTCTCTCTCTCTCTCTCTCTCACACACACACACACCACCACCACCACCACTAGCTCTGTTTTTTCTACAGAGCTATGCCTGACTTGTTAACTGAAAAGACTCTGACTCAAGTCAAACATTGTCCCAAAAACACTGGACAAGTCTCCACATCCACCCATTAAGACACAAGCACGAGTCAAGTCAAGGGGGCTGGGGCTGGACTTGAGTCCAGCTGTGGTGAATTGGCACATCCCTGCTAATACATACATTTGCGTGTTGTCTTTTCCACTCACCATTCATTACGCTGACAATGACATTACAATATTCATTAAACTTACAGTTGGCTATTTCAAGTGTTCAGGTGGACAAATCACCTCTACTTGCCATAAAAGATTCTAAGCCCTAGTCTCTGGCTAAGAACATGCATGCCAGAAGCACTTTGAATTTTGTGTGTGTGGGGAGAATATAAAAGAATTAATTTGAAACATCAGATAGTGAAGAAAACTTAAGACAAATGAAGCAACCCACATTTCAGTACCACAAAAGGGGTACTGCTTTATCTCATTGTCATCAGAAAGGCCCTAAAAGTAGCAAAGCCAAGTTTTGCGGTGGTTTCACTCCTACTTGGCAAGTTGGTCCCTGATGGTGGTGCTGGGAGTTGCCTGTTCATCACCCTGGTCCTTGAGGTGCAGAGTGCCACAAGGTTCAATTCTGCCCCCCTTACTATTTAATATCTACATGAAACCACTGGGAGAGGCCATCTGGGATTTGGAGTGGGGTGCCATCAATATGCTTACGATGCCCAGCTCTTTCTCTCCTTTCCTCCAGATTCTAGGGTGGCAGTTGGGGTCCTGGAGCACTGTCTGGAGGCGGTGGGGATCTGGATGAGGCTAACGAGCTGAAATTAAATCTGGATAAAACAGAGGTTCTCAGAAATCCTCAGATAAAACAGAAATCCTCGATGGAGGTTCTGGACTATTGTCCTGCACTGAATGGGGTTGCACTCCCCCCAAAGGGGCAGGTTCGCAGCTTGGAGGTCCTCCTGGTCTCACAGCTGGTCCTGGATTCCCAGATGGTGGCAATGGCCAGGGGGGCCTTTGCTCAGCTTCAGCTAGTGTGCCAGCTGCGACCATACGTGAATCGTGCAGACCTGGCCGTGGTGATCCATTACATGGTGACTTTGAGGTTAGATTATTGTAATGCGCTCTATGTTTCTAGAAAGAAACATCTGAATGTTGTGGTTTCTTGAAAGATAGAAACCTTCTTTCAAATTGTAAAAATCCCTACGGGGATTTAATTTGCCTGCCTATGTAAACCGCCTTGAATAAAGTCTAAGGAGAAATCTGAGGACCAAGAAAGGTGGTATAGAAATACCTGTATTATTAATTATTATTATTATTATTATTATTATTATTATTATTATTATTATTATTATGTGGGGCTTCTCTGAAGATGGTTTGGAAACTGCAATTAGTGCAGAACACGGTGGCCCGTGTAGTTGCTGGAGGTAGGCAGTTTGACTCTGTCAGGCTGCTTCTCCAGCAGCTGCACTGGCTGCCCATTCGTTTCCGGGTCCAATTCAAGGTGCTGGTTTTCACCTTTAAAGTCCTACACCGCTTGGGGCCAGGGTGTCTTAGAGACTACCTATGTCCATATAGTCTGGCTCATCCCCTTAGGTCATCAGAGAAGGTCTTTTACAAGTGCCACCACCCAGGGAGGTATGTGGAGCGACAGCAAGAAATAAGGCCTTCTCAGTAGTGGTACCAACACTATGAAATTCTCTCCCCCTTGATTTACAAACTGCTCCCTCTCTTGAAACTTTCTTGCGGGGCCTGAAGACATTTCTTTTAAAACAAGCCTTCTGAGTTCTTGGCCTTTTAAACATCTTTTAACATCTTTTTAACATCCGGTTCACAGGCCTGGGGCTTTTATACAATTGCTGCTGTTGCTCTTTTACGTTTTTTAAAGTCTGATTGCTGTTTTTAAGATTTTTCTGGTGAACAGTTATTAACTTGTTTTAATTGTGTTTATGTTTTTTGTATTATTTTATTTATTGTTGTAAGCTGCCTTGCGTCCCTTTGGGGAGGAAGTCGGGATACAAATGTAGTAAATAATAAATAAATAAATAACCTATTTTGAATTATAGCACTCACATCTTACATAAGAAAAAGGGTTCTTTCTCCAAATTGTGGGAGGAAAAGTGGTCTGAACCTGTCCATATGTTTATTGTTGCCCAAATCTCATGTTTGAATGGGTGAAGTTAGAAGTTTCTCAGGGCTGCTTCACACATTTCAATATTTAGGTGTACATTCCTAACAGCACAAGCCTATGTATGTATGTCTACTCAGAAGTCCCATTGGGTTCAGTGAGACTTACTTGCAGGTAAGTGGGCAATGGATTGCAGTCTAGGATGTTTTAAATGTACATCTACAAATGTAAATGTATCATGCCCTGGGAAGCAGCTCTAGGTGTTTTAGAGGCCAGTGGGCTTTAGGGACGCCTGTTCTGGTAAAGGATTCATAGTCTGGGCTGGCTCAAGACCCCATGACACTTGAGACAGCATGCCAAATGATGCTCCTCTTCTTTCCCGGTGAAATTCCAACCTCCGCTTCTCTTGCCCTCTACACTGAAAAAGGGGGGGGGAGAGAGAGAGAGAGAGAGAGAGAGAGAGAGAGAGAGAAGAAGAAGAAGAAGAAGAAGAAGAAGAAGAAGAAGAGGGAGTGTGGCAGAGTGACTGGTGGGTAGAGCATCTGTGAGGAGAAGGAGGATGGGAGGGTGAGTGGGCAGATGGAGGTGGGTGCTCCCCATCTGCTGCTAACTGAACCAGCCACTTCAGTTGGCCTCATGGGTGGGCCAGTCCTGCATGTAAGACAGCTGGGAAGAGTTTCTCCATGAGAACGTGCAGAGCCTCTCAGGTGGGCCTTCTTAGGAATAATTGGTTAGACTCAGTAGATCTGCACAATGCCAAGTCGGCTCAAGGAGGCTGCAATTTAAGAACTCCATTTGGTTGTTAAATCGGAGTTGGCTGCACCACAACCTGTGATAACAAATCAGTCTTAGTGAAATATGTGACCTTCAGCTACATTGGAGAGATAAGAGAACTATGAACGGAGATGAGGGAATGAGATCCAGCAATTCAGAAAAATAAGACGGCAAACTGCAAGCAAGCTTCTTTTCGGTGAAAATGGATAAGCAGCAATTACCGCAAAATGGAAACTCAGCTGAACTGTCAGTAAATTAAAACCTCTTGCATCCAGATGCAACAGCAGTCCAGAAAAACACTTTTTTGGGTAACAGAACGCTTAAAAAAAGAAAAGAAAAGAAAAAGTTGCTTATATGATATTCACCGTAATTTATTTTGGCAAACTAATACACAGGAAATGCAGACAGGAACTCCAGTTCATATGGACTTTTACAAATTAAAAAAAATAAATCTTAAATTCAGTAATGAAACCTCCTTCCTCTGTCAGTATGAAAGGTAATGGACCAGAACTCCAGATCCAGTCTGACTTCTTGTCGACCTTTCCTGTGCACTTGGGGTGTATTTCCCCATTTCAGGGAATGAATGACAGTGATACATTAAAACATAATGAATCCCACTTGCTCTTTTTATAGAATTATCTAGATGCCCCCTCTAGAGCTGTATTTGAGAGAGGGCAACTATCAAATATATCATAATACCTCTCAGATCCCTGACTGGTGTGAAGTTCTGTGAGCAGTCAGTGCTATAGGATTTAGTTTCCTTTGGATGTGACTTATAGTGTCTTTGTAAGATTTGTTTTATTTACAAATATAAAAGCAGAGCCAAGTAGAAGCAAGCAGATTCCTCAGACTAGCAGCTGCTCTGCTGACCTTGCATCAGATTCCCAGAAAATGACCCTGCATCCCAAAGTCTTTCATGTTCAGTCAACTCACCTTCCCCTTGCTAAACTAACCCCAAACTCTTTCTTTAACCTCTCCCTCTACCTAAAGGGTTTCACCTTCTCCAAGCTTTGATGGGTAGCACATTCCAAAGCTGAGAGTTGGATATTTCCAACTCTCAGGAGGACATCTGCTCTCATTAGTTTCCTCTCATTGATTAAATACCTACTGATCATCCTGAACTAAATATTAGCAAGCCACTAGCTGCTGAAAGAATAGTCTAGAGCAGGGGTGACCAAACCTCAACCTCGGGACCATTTGTGGCCCTTGGAGACCCCCAGTCTGGCCCACGGGGAGCCCCCAGTGGCTCCTGAGCCTCTGGCCCTCAGGAGACTTGCAGGAGCTTGTGCTGGACCGACGCAACTGCTCTCAGCATGAGGGCAACTGGGCTCCCTTCACTGCTTGCTGTTTCATGTATATGATGCAGCAGCGGCAGCAAAGGAAAGGCTGGCCTTGCTTTGTGCAAGGCCTTTTATAGGCCATGAGCTGTAAACCGTTTTGTGAACTTTAGTTGAAAAGCGGTATATAAATACTGTTAATAATAATAATAATAATGTTGGCAACCTTCAGTCTCGAAAGACTATGGTATTGCACTCTGAAAGGTGGTTCTGGAACAGCGTCTAGTGTGGCTGAAAAGGCCAATTTGGGAGTGACAATCCCTTCCACACCGGGAGCAAGTGCAGTCTGTCCCTGGTCTGTCTCCCTGGCTATGGGCCTTCCTTCTTTGCCTCTTTGCCTCAGACTGTTGGCCAAGTGTCTCTTCAAACTGGGAAAGGCCATGCTGCACAGCCTGCCTCCAAGCAGGCCGCTCAGAGGCCAGGGTTTCCCACTTGTTGAGGTCCACTCCTAAGGCCTTCAGATCCCTCTTGCAGATGTCCTTGTATCGCAGCTAAGGTCTACCTGTAGGGCGCTTTCCTTGCACGAGTTCTCCATAGAGGAGATCCTTTGGGATCCGGCCATCATCCATTCTCACGACATGACCGAGCCAATGCAGGCGTCTCTGTTTCAGCAGTGCATACATGCTAGGGATTCCAGCTCGTTCCAGGACTGTGTTGTTTGGAACTTTGTCCTGCCAGGTGATGCCGAGAATGTGTCGGAGGCAGTGCATGTAGAAAGCATTCAGTTTCCTCTCCTGAACACTAAAAATTATAATTATTACGCTAATAATAAATGCCAATAATAATTATAATAATAATAATCTCTAATATATTCATTTATGTAAATTTATTCAAATTTTAAAATGTAAATTAATTCTTTTTTTTCCTGACCCCCAACACAGGGAGATGTTGTGACCCTCCTGCCAAAATGATTGGACACCCCTGGTCTAGAGAACAGTGGTTTTCAAACTTTTTACCATCAGGACCCACTTTTTAAAATGACATTCTGTCAGGACCCACCTAGCTTTACAAAACTTTAACAAAAAGTGATCCAGAAAGAAATGTTTTTTTAAATGAAATGTTTATATACAATGTTTATACACATAATGTTTATATACAAGTAATATTTACTTATTTGCAAAAAAGAGATCCATTTCTCATAATGAGGCAGCCCTAATGAATAGCCTCAAAGCTTGAGAGGCTTAGTTTTGTGACCCAGCCTTCACCTGTCCCCACTACCTGTCATGGATGGACTTGGAAAAAAAAACACCAGAAAAAAGACAAACATTTATCTCCCTATATTCACACAAGCCTGCAAACTACAGGAGCTGAACTCTTTGCAGGACAATTAGCAGCTATCTGATTTTTGAATAGCTTCAGGGCTTGAAACAATTACAGGTCATCCATTGTTATCCACTGGGGTTCCATTCCAGAACCCATAGTGGTTAAAAAGAATTTGTGGTTTAAAAAGGTGGAAAAATAGATTTAAGGACCCACTTCCAGGTTTCTTGTCTCTCCATTTCTCCAAATGGAATAAAGTCTTGTCTCGACATCTGCAGGAGTTTAATTCTGGGACTCCCTGCTGATACCACATAATGTGTTAAATAAAACAATTTAACAATTTAAAAAAAACAATAAAAAACAATAAAAAACTGCATCCCTTTATAATTGTGGTTTCAAAACAGCTTTTCTTACTGTTGTAGAGAGGCGGTCAGCAATTAGAAATGCAAAGGACCCCCTGCCTTTGCCTGGCTCAGCTGAAGAATGGAACAATCGCTTACATGACTGTCTCCCTACAACAGTAAGAAAAGCAGTTTTTTAAAATCAAAGGGATGCATTTTTGCCCCTTCTCCAGGGATCAACACATTTGCAGTGGCCATTCGTGTTGAATCAAATCTGACTATAAAAAATCTGTGTATAACAAGGTTGGATCTGATATTTTCATCACTTGTGTTTTCATTGGAGGCTTTGCAGGACTCACCAGAGATCGAGTCATGACCAACCAAGAGAGTACTGATGCACAGTTTGAGAAATGTTTGTCTAGAAGCATATATTTGAAGCAATGCTATAGCAGTAACTCATCTGAACAGCTGCAAAGAGATTGGCACTCTTGTAAATTACACCATCCATTGCAAGAAGAAGGAAGAACAATGCTCCAACATACTTTGCCTTCTAGATAATGCCTGCCACTGAAGGCCATGCAGGGTAATTCTAGGCCTCAGAATGGCTTTCCATCTGATTTCAAGGGATGTGAACTTGAATCAAGTGACTTGAGTCAGAGTCGCGAAAATGCATGTTTTTCGCTGACTCTTGCAGACTTGAGTCAGGTGTGTAAAAGACTCAGGGAAACACTTGAGTTTGGGGCGCCTGACTCAGGAGTTTCCATGGGTTTGGGCAACTTGAGTCACCCACAAATGCCTAGGGGTTGCATCACTTCTGTCTTGCCTGAAAAACCTCTTGCACTGATCTGGTAGCGAGGCTTTGCATGCGCGAGCAGCAGGATACATTATGTTCAGAGACAGGGGCTGGGGGGGATGGAGAGAAATGAGTAACTTTTTTTTGTTTGGGCTTAAAACTTGCAGGGTCTCAGGTTGCAGAACTTGTAACAACTTTTGCAAAAGTATCCATTTTAGCTGTCTGGGTATTCCACGTGAGGGTCCTGCGCAGAGGTTTGGGAGGTGCTTCTTTTTGTTCTCCAGATCATCCATTGGATGGAGGATGTATCTTCGGGAGAGGGAGAGGAGGAGCTGTTTTTCACCATATTTCGCCATAGGGACAAGTGGGTTTTGCAAACAGGAGGGGCTGGAGGAAGTTGGGGGCGGAGCCAGGGGAGGCAGTTCAGTCAACCCACCTGCCTGCTTGCCCACTCCCAGGCTGCCTGTGTGTGTGCCTCTCTGTCCTGTGCCCAACTCCGCCTGAGTGCCATAGGCTAGGCTGCAATTGATGAATGAATGAATGAATGTCCACTACACTCACTAGTCTCCTCCTCCACAGTCAACCTGGGAGGAGGAGGAAGCCCCATCTTTGAATGGTGCAATGAGATTCTTGAAGGGAGTTCTGAGTAGAACTCAGGGTGTTATGGGTACCCACTTATGGGTGGGTCATAAGCTGGCCTCCCAGCTACTGCGGGTGAGCGACGTGTCCCGCCCACCTGCAGCCACTTCTGTTCTCGTGCTTGATCACTCGCACTGCCCCGTCTCCTCCCGCCTTGCCTAGCAGGGAGGCGTCCTCCCTCCCTCCCTGTAGGTCCACCTGTGTCTGTGATGTGAAGGGGGCAGGTTTCATCATGGCTGGGGTGGGATCATATGAAGGGAACCAATTGGCACATACTGTACTGCTGCCTTACAGATGGAATGGGGGGGGAACAGCAGTGGAGTGTTTAAAGAGAACTTCGAAGCATACATACAGCCTGACAGCAGCCCTGTTTCTTTTCATGGAGCTGCGGCAGGCTTTTAAAGGGAAAGACTTGAGACTTGAGTCATTTTGAGTTGCGAAACCACACTGGGTGACTTAGAAAGTCCACTTGTTAGGGCTCATTTTTGAATCAAGTTGCTGAGGGCAGAGACTTGTGATTCAACTTGAGTCGAGTTGCGCTGGACTCTCCTATCCCTGCGAATTTCATCATTCTGATCAAACTTCAGTATAGCCTAAAGCCAAACTAGATGTGAAAGCAGCAAATACGTTTGTTTAAACAAGGTTCTGCCTCAGCCACATACAAAAAGGTGTGTACGTGTATCCCTGTGCAACAGCAAAAGGAGCACACAGGAGAGGAATGTAGAATGCGCTTTTCTCCTCAGTCACACTTTGATATCTCGCAAGTTCTTGACTATTAGTAAAAAATACTTGGAGAGAGGGGATGAAGAGAGGTAAGAAGTAGGGATGTCATGAGACATGATCAGAGGAGCGCAAATTAGCAAACTCCTCATATTGATTTTTTGAGAGCAGAATTGGGACAAACATGCCCTAGACTGTGTGCAAATGAAGACAAGTGATCAGGGCTGTATTTGCCTCAGCTCTGATAGCCACTTAATATCCCCAACCTCAAAGTACCCCAAAACTTACCTTGCACCAGCAGGAAGGCATCCTTGAAAGCAGGATGCTCCTGTTCCAGCAGAGCAATTTCTTCTAGTGGAGTTGGACTAGGTCATACATTTTCCCAGCAGCCCCTGCAGAAAAATGACTGTCTTTCTTGCCAAGGCGATATCCCTGGGGTTAAAGGTTTCCACTGTGTCCCTAGAATTATACTATATTGGAAACATGAAATTGAGGTGAGCATCATCCATATGACTCATCTCACCCTTCTCCCAGCAGTTTCATGTAGATCAGTGATTTTCAGCCACTATGCTGAGGCACACAGGTGTGCTGCGAATGGTCTGCAGGTGTGCCGCAGGAGTGTGGGGGAGTGTAATTAATTATTAGGGCCATTGGGGTTGTGAGCCCCAAGCCAGCAGTGCAGTGTGCCTTGTCAATTGTCAAAAAACTCATGATGTGCTTTCACAATGTTAGCACCTTCTCAATGTGCCATAAGATGAAAAAGGTTGATGTAGATGTTAATTGCTGGAGTAGAAGAGCAATAGTCTCCCAGTATCACCTTCTGAGATTGAACCAGGAACAGAATTACTGCACAATGTGACTCCTACTCCCATACCTCAGAAGGATACCAAACTACATCAATGGTATTGAAAGCAGCTGAGAGTCTCGGGAACATAAGTCTATGTGTGTCTACTCAAAAGTAAGTTCCATTGTGTTTAATGAGGCTTACTCCTAGGAAAGTATGTATAGGTTTGCAGCTTAGGAAAGTCAACAGGGTCACCTTTCCCCTGATGACCCGCTGGCACCAGTCATCACTGAAGTGGCAAAAGCAGTTACAGCCTCAAACCAAGATAAGATACTGGAGTAGAAAGGATCCAAATAATCAGTGTCACCTATAATCTCCTGGAATTGAGAGGCTCTAAGATTTTATTCAAAAATGATAGATTTGCAACTAATTAACCAAACTGTCTGGATCCAACTTGGGCTTTTTGAGCAGGGAATGTACCACTTCTTTCTTCAGAGGTGCAGGACTGATTACGTGATCACAGTTAGAAATGGAAAGAGCTCCTTGTTCAATTAATATATTCACCCTCTGTCTTGTAAAAAATGCTGTCCCTGTTTTGTGCAAATGTAAGCATTAAACAGTATAAGGCTTCATACAGTGTGCACAATAAAAAGTTTCTTTTTCAGATGTTCTTCTTGACATGAAAGCACATTAAACAACATTTGCCATCAATAAAACCCAATTCAATCCATGTGAAAAGCATTAGAGTCACAGTATGGTTATTGAGTGATGATACCTGAATAGCTGAGATACAGGAAAAGAGAAGTGTACAAAGAGAAGCATCATAAATTATGTCATTTAAAACAAAAACCAGTTAAAGAGATAGGTTTACTAAGGAATAATTTTCTTATTTTAAAGAGGAATAAGGAGAATAAAGATGAACCAAATATTTCTATAATAGATTAAAACAAAGGAGAAGGAAATTGTATAAACTCTGAATGTGACCTCTGCATTCTTATAAATATAATACATTTTTTTAAGTGTTCCAAGTGCTTCACATATGAGTCTTTTACAGGTGGAGCCTTGGTATCCACGGAGGATCCATTCTCAGACTTCCCATGGATACTGGAAACAGTGGATAACAAAATCCAGTTTTCGGCCCCTTAAGCCAGGGGTGTCCAAAGTTTTTGGCAGGAGGGCCACATTGTCTTTCTGACACTGTGTCGGGGACCGGGGAAGAAAATAATTAATTTACATTTAAAATTTGAATAAATTTACATAAGTTTAAATAAATGAATATATTAAAGATGAACTTATATGAATGAATGAAGGTCTTGCAATAGCTCAAGGCCTATAAAAGGCCTTGCACAAACTAAGGCTGGCCTTTCCTTTGCTGCCGCTACTGCATCACAGATGTGAAACAACAAGCAGTGGAGGGAGCCCTCATCCCACAGCTCATGCAAGAGGTCAAACAGTCCCCTTCACACTGAGAGTGGTTGCGTCGGGCCAGTGTGGGCTCCAACAAATCTCCGGAGGGCCAGGGGCTCATTGAAGACTGGGGGCTCCCTGAGAGCCGCATTGAGAGACCTCGAGGGCCGCAAGTGGCCCCAGAGCCTTAAGCCCTCCAAAGGCACCCCTGCCTTAAGCCCTCCAAAGGCAACTTGGGCTGTGATCCGGTCAGCACCAGAGGACCTTCTAAAGCCTGCAGAGCTTTCTAAAGCTATGCTAGTCCTCCTGCAGTCTCTGCAAGCTTCAAAATGCCTCAAAGTGGAAAACCAGAAGTGACATTTTTATGCCTTTAAAAAACATTAGGAGGGCCAGGGACAACCCAGAGGGTTTCCCCAGCCCTCAGAATACCTTTTAAAGACATAAAAATATCATTTCTAGTTTTCCTCCGATAACCAGAAGTCGCATTTTTTAGCCTCTAGGAGGCACTCCGAAGCCCACAGAGGCCACAGGTGGACACATGCGGCCTCTGCAAGCTTCAGAAAGTCCTGTGGAGGCTTTCAGAGGGTTCGGTTTGGGCCAAGTCTGACTCAACACTGGTCTGGAGGACCAGCATTGAGCCAGATCCACAGATAGAAAATCTGTGGATAAGTAGGCTCTACCTGTATTTCCATGTTGCGCTCTCTCTCTGTGTGTGTGTGTGTGTGTGTGTGTGTGTGTGTGTGTGTGTGTGTGAGAGAGAGAGAGAGAGAGAGAGAGGCCATCAAATTAAGGTTACACTGAGATGTGAACCAAAGTTTCAGACTCATTGTTCACACTTCTACTTGCTACTCTATACTAGCACACATTAAGTTCTGGTAATGCTAGAAGAATAATTATGTAACAAGAGGTAGTGCTGTACTTCTAATCAATACATTTCATTTACCCAGGCCCTGTTCACCAATGCCACAGAAGAAGGTTTGGGTGCAATTTCTTCTGGAGGGTGGCCTTTTGTAATATGATAAGTACCACTATTACCACTGTTCTTGTGCACTTTCAGAAAACAGAAGTAGCATCACCCCCACAACACAATGCAACACAGAGTCAAACAAGTTTAAATCAACTTCTTTCTAGCATGGTTAACTTTTGTGTTGGATTGTGGCCTATGTCAGGAAGTGCCCTTTGGCTTTATTCATCTGGGAACCAGTCAAATGGGCTTAAGAAGAGAGCTGAAATCTGTGTATGAGAAAAATACTCAGTGAATGTGGAAACTGAAATTCTGCCAGTCTACATTTCTCAGGAAGCATTTGACTCATTGCATAAACTGTTTCAACAAACAGTGGTTTGGATGTAAAGAATTGTGAGCAGAAGAAAAACAGCCAACAGTGCTATTCCACACATGCTCACCCAAGAGCTCGAGCAAGACCTAGTGTAGTGCTACAAAAGGTGAGTTTGATGGTGTAATGGAAATGCACAAGATCCCTCAAGCAGACAGAGTGTGGTATCAACAGTGGCCCCTTGCTCTGGCAGGCAAGCATGGGGTTAACGCCAGGGCCTTAGATTGCAGTGAGTGTGCTGCACAGCTACAACCACTTGGAGGCAGAAAGGCCGACAAGGATAAAAGCAACACCTGGAGGAAGGAAAAGGGTGTGGGTGCAGAAGGAAGGTGGTTGGAGAGACTGTGGGTGCAATCCTAACCCACTTTCCAGCACCAATATAAGGGCAATGCAGCTCCTAGGTAAGGAAACAAAATTCCCTTACTTTGAGAAGGCCTCAGTGAGAGCCGCCCCCCCCCAACTGCAGGACACAGCACATGTCCCATTGGCACAGCTATGCCAATGCTGGAAAGTGGGTTAGGATTTGGGCCTGAGACAGCAGAAGGAAGGAGCTTGTAGGAGAGTGGACTGACTGATGGACTAGTTGGCTAGTGGACTGATTAATGGATTGAGGGACTAATGAACTGGCTGACAGATTACTGGACCTGCTGACTGATCAATGGACTAACTGACTGACTGGTTAACTGATGGACGGTTGATGGACGATTCTGAGGATTGCTAGAACAGGGACTGCT
This sequence comes from Tiliqua scincoides, assembly GCF_035046505.1. Classification (NCBI taxonomy): domain Eukaryota; kingdom Metazoa; phylum Chordata; class Lepidosauria; order Squamata; family Scincidae; genus Tiliqua; species Tiliqua scincoides. The sequence goes on along the minus strand of NC_089821.1, from coordinate 136,274,313 downwards.
GGAGACGACTCGAACTGGAGATGCTGGAACTGAAGCTGGAGATGCTGGAGACTGTTGTGTGGCTGCCACGTCCAGGACCTGCTGAGAACCAAGGTGTTGCTGCTGTGGCTGGAGAGGCTGCTGGCATGAGAGGGGAGGAACTCTGCAGGTTGAACAGGTGAGCTACCCAGGTGGTGAGGTCCAGCAGTGTTGCAATGCAGAACTAGGGCCACTGTTGGGGAAAGAAGGGGAACTAATTAGCTTAAAGTGGGCATGAGTTCTGTAGGTGAGGCTTGGACTGGGAATTTGGAAAAACTTATAGCAGTTCTCATGTTCCCACTAGCGCGAGAGTTTGTGCAAATGGATGAGTTTGTGTAAGTGGAGGGACACCTCAGGATTTTGTTTCACTTTTCTGATACAACGCTTGAGCATGAGGTGTAAAACAGTCCTTCCAAGATCCCCTGCCTGCAGAAGGTCACTTTTGGATCCAGTTCAGTGTTGATACTACTACTGATTACTATGAATGAAGCAACAGAAGCAAAACATAGCTAGATAGAGTGTTAACTGTACCAAACAAAGCACTGATGGATGCAGTGAGACAACAAATACTTATTTAGGATGAGATTTAGTAGCTGTTAGTGGGCCAGCTGCCTCTTAAACACTTGTGTTGCAGAATTGTTACAGCGGCATCGCCTGCAGAAGGTCAAGGTAAAAGGATCAAGGTAAAAGTCACATGTTCAATGCATATTAAAATATTTGGACAGCCTGATCCTAACTTAATTCCCATGCAGTGATGCTACAGTGTCAGTGCAGTTTCCACTGCATCCCATAGGGGATTTTCAATTGATGGAGATCTCCTTGGGGTAAATGGACATTTGTTTCTTATCCCAGGGTAGCCCCAGCAGCCCCAGGGGACAACTCAGCCATCTGCTAACTCAATTACTTGCATTGCCCTGTGAAGGTGGATAGGGCCCAGGAAGGGGTTCTGGATTCTGTGTGCACTGCCTCTGCTGGTCCCATCCCCTCTGGGGCCTGATCCTCCCACCTTTTCACACCAGCCCTGCCCCGTTCTGCCTCTTCCCTGTTCTGCTCTTCCCCTCCCTTGTTCAGTTAGTATTGAGGCATAAATAATTAAGATGTGTATCAAGTTGAATGCTTTTGGAATGCACAAACAGCTTGTGGAAGAAATTGTGATTCCATAGAAAACACAAACAGAACAGGCTGTTTGTTTTTGCAGTGGTACCCTTGCATGAGAACAACTGAGGAACACTGAGTGGCATGATAGTTTATACTGGAAGCTCTAATTCAAAGGCTGTACTATAAAGAATTTCCTATTTATACATGAACAACTAAAGGGAAAAAAGAGCACTGTTGAAAACAAAGTTCATTTGCCCAAGATCAATCAGAAATATTTTAAATGACATGTTTCTGACCTTATATTCCCTCCTTAGGTCACCATTTTTAATGGATTCCGCACAGACAGCTCTCTGTTATGCTTCTGTCATGAAGCTATTAAAGATTTAAATTGTCGTCACTGAAATGATAAACTAATCAGTGTACTAACACTCTGTAATTAACACACAGGCTGTTAGAAAATCTAGAAAACAGACGTTGCACCAGTAGGCACCGAGATTGGGTGTACTATAGCTGTTAAGAGTATGAACTGTGAGCCAGAAACCCTTGATGCAAACCCTGTGTCAGGGCCAGCCTTAAGCCGATTTGCCCAGCTTGCTCAAACTTGGCAGCACGCTTTGAGGGGCCTCGCATCAGTGCAGCAAGCAGATCGCCTGCTGCCACAGCCAAGATCTCTATGGTTTAGAAGCCACCAGGGTGGGCAGAGTGGCTGCATATTGTGCCCTCTGACCCACCCTCCTGTCCGATGGGTCTATTGGAAGCAGTTGGGGGTGACATCACATCACTGACAATTATTTCTGGGTGCCATGCTTTGCAAGCACTTGTTTTGCTGTTGCTGCGGCTGTCTGGTTAGTGGGGGGGTCCACATTGGGCCCCACCACTGCTGGGGCTGGCCCTGCCCTGTGTCAAATCTGAATGTACTGGTCATCATTTCTCTGCTCTGACAAGCAGGACATTTTTGCAATGCTCTGCTCTGGCCAGCAGGACAGCATTTTTGAAAGTTGGCAGCCAAAAACTAGATTCAATGCTTTGTCTCCTTCAGAAAACACCCCACCATTTCTCACTTTGTATTTCATGACCTATGAGGAACAAACTGCAGATTCTGTTAGTATTGATGCTACCAACCAAACATTTGCAATTTTCTATATATTTGAAGGTTCTCAGGAAGGATATTTTGAGCTTCAGATGCCTCCTTCACAAAGGGGAGATTTCACTTCTGCTTTATTCAGTGTGTTTCTGCTTTACTGTGAAATATAGCACTGGCAGCTTTAATGTTATCTGAGAAGTCACTATTTGCACATTAAGTGGCCCACACCAGCTTCTTGCTCACCTTTGCCACACAATATGCTAACTTATAGCACAGCTAAAAAAATCTTCCTCTCCAGCAGAAGTATCCTTCCTGCTTTGCTGCTGGTGACTAGCTTGCTGAGTTAGCTGTAATTTGGAAAATTAATTGACTTGGAGCCTGCTGTAGAACACCCAAGATGCAGCAATGAAAAAGGTCAGAGGAGGTGGGAAACTTTGCAAGCAACCAAAAAAAAGGAGCAGACAGGGTGGAATATGGGCAGAAACACAAGGGGAATAAAAAAGGAACTTGATCACATTGTACACAGGAGACAAAAGAAGAATCATGGAGAACCCACAGAGGTTCAGGGAAGGTACAAAAGGGAGTATGAAAACCAATCTTGAATTGAGAGCACCCCAGCTCATGAGGAGCGATCTGATAGTCACTCAAGGATGCCCCTTCTTTGCATCTGCTCATGCAATGAACATACCACAAATATCGCCTGTGAAGTCCAAGAACGACCTCCATCCTTCCATGTCACATATAAAAATCTTTAATTATGTAGCTTGCTCAAAGACATGCCATCTGTTTTTGAGAAGAAGCCCCTCGGCATTCATTCTGATTGTTAAAAAAAAAAATGAACACCACTTAGGGGACTTTTCTTTCACCATGTTGCTTCTCCATGACCAAGAACATTTACCACTACACAACTGTTTTGCTGTTTCTCTTCTTTCTAAGTCCATTATAAGAATTTACAAAAGGTAGTAACTTGGTTTCATTGATGAGTGTTGCCGAACTAGTTGCACAGTAAAAGATATAGTTGTTAATTAAAGCTAGAATTTTAGCTTCCACTACTTTTTCTGGTGAAACTATAAGAAGAGATCTGGAGCAAAATATTGT